>NW_006408629.1:1149120-1157727 GCF_000296735.1 Chrysochloris asiatica
GGAGAAAGATGAGGCTTTCTACTCCCGTAAAGATTTACACCCTTGGAAATCCTGTACAGGGTCGCTATGGGTCGGAACCGACTCGATGGCACTTCACAACAACAAAACTTATTTAAACTGTATGCTAAACAAATAATCTGAGAAACTAACTGGATTATATGAAGAAGAACAGGGCATCGGGATCAGAGAAAGACTCATTAACAACTTGAGATATGCAAATTAAACTACTGAAATGTTTCAATAAACTGATTCAGCACTGAAGGGGCTCACTCATCCATCCCCAGAAATTTGGATGATAGCTATCTGGTCAACCAATTAGAAAATTTTCACATTTTTTGACCATTCCAAAGAGAGGTGACCCAATGAATTGAACAAATCATAGAACAATATCATAAATATTTCATGCAAGTAAAATTTTGCTGAAGATAATTTAAAAAACTGTTGTAACAGTACATCAACAAGGAGTTGCCAGAATTCAAGCCAGATTCAGAAGATGACATGGAACTAGGGATGCTATTCCTCATTCTGAAAGCAAAGAATATAAAAAAGATCTTTATTTGTGCTTTATTGACTATTGGAAGGCATTTAACTATGTTCATGGTAACAAACTCTGAATAACTTTGGAAAAATTAGTACTCCAGAGAACTTTACTGTACTCTTTAGGCAACTGTATGTAGATCAACAGAGTAAGGGAATATTGAATGCTTTAAAATCATGGAAAGTGTGAGCCAGGATTGTATCCTTTCACCATACTTACTCATCTGTATGGGGAGCAAACATGTTAAGAAGCTGGATTATATGCTTATATCTAGGAAGACTCACTAACAACATGGAATAGACAGATGATACAGCATTTCTTGCTGTAAAGGAAGAGAATTTGAAATACTTACTGATAAATATCAATCACTGAAACTTGCAGTATGAATTGCACTTCAATTTAAAAAAATCTGGAAATCCTCACAACTGTACCAATAAAAAACATCAAGGTAGATGGGGAAGTTTTCAAAGATTTCATTTCTCTTGGATTCACAATTATCACTTATGGAAGCATCTGTCAAAAATCAAATGACATATTGTATTAGGCAAATCTGCTGCAAAGAACTCTTTGTTAAAGTGTTAAAGAATACAATTATCACTTTGAGGTTTCAAGTATAGCTGATCTAAACCATGGAATTTTCAATCACCTCACATGCATGCAAAATTTGAACACAGAATACAGAATATCCTAGAAGAATTTATGCAATTAAATTATGGTGGTCTAGAAAAATTTTGAAAGTACTTTGGACTTCCAGAAAAAAATAACAAATCAATCTTGAAAGAAGTATAGCCAGGTTGTTCTGAGAGAAGAGAGTATCGAGACTTCTCTGGAACTTTAGGCAAGTTGTCAGGAAGGATTAGTCCCGGGAGAAGGACATAGTGTTTGCTAAAGTAATGGTTAATGAAGAGAAAGACTCAACGAGATGAATTAATACACTGGCAACTATAACGGGCTGAAGCATAACAATTTTGAGGATAGCACAAGGTCAGGCAGTGCTTTATTCTCTGTGCATAGGGTCACTAACTAGGGGCACCAAAAAACAAGAACATTCCAGAATTTTCACATCTAGGCCTTTTTTTGCAATTTTATTTCTCCAAGCAGTGATTCAATATTTAAAATGATCAAAGTCTTCAAGTCAAGCCAGATTTATCTAATTATTTTAGGGGGAAAAAATTGCTTTGGAGATGTGCTCATCACCAAAACAAAATTGCTCTGGATATTTAGTTTACCTAGACCTTGCTTTGGATAAAGAAACTTACTTTGCAGCAAATAAAGTGTTACAATGGTCCCAAAGTCATTTAATTCATAAACTTTACTGTTTGTCATCTGGTAGCGTAGTGGTTACGAGTTGAGCTGCCAACCTCAAGGTCAGCAGATCAAAACTACCAGCTGTTCTGAGGGAGAAAGATGAGACATTCTGCTCCCTAAAGGTTTACAGCCTCAGAAACCCTGTACAGGGTCACTATGGGTCAGAACTGACTCCATGGTACTTACCAACAACAATCCTTATTTGGATCAAGAAGCTTACTTTGCAGCAAATAGTGTTACAATGGCTCCATAGTCATTTAATTCATAGACTTTACTGTTTGTCATCATTCTGAGCATATAACTTGATAGAATAGGAAAATGACTTTTTAAGGACTCCATTATGCTGCCTGATGGTGGTGGTGGTGACTTGCCATTGAATCCGTTCTGACTTATAGAGACCCTGTATAGGATTTCTGAGGCTGTAAATGTTTATGGGAGCAGAAAACCTCATTTGTCTCCTGCAGAACTTCTGATGGATTTGAACTGCTAATCTTGTGGTTAGCAGCCCATCGTGTAACCCTCAGCACCACCAGGGCTCCTAGTAAGTAACAATGACTTGCATGGTTAGGACAATGTTATTCAGGAAGCTCTAAGTGTTCTAAATCAGGATCCAATATATAATGCTGTGTCTTCCATATCTAGGATACATGGTCCAAGAACGATAGAATGATGGGATGTAAATAAGAGTGACACAACTCACTATTACCCTTAGTTGTCCAGTAGCATTTTATTATTATTATTTTTTAATCTCCTCCTTATGTTCTGCTGTTCTAGAGGTTTTGGTTCTAAGAGAAAGGATTCTTCCAACAGGAGACGTAATGATTGCACTTAACTGGAAGTTAAGTGTGCAATATGACCCCTTTGGGTTCCTTGGGCCTCTGAATCAATAGACCAAGAAAGGAGTGACTGGTGGGATTGATTCTGATTTTGAAGTGATCATTACACTAGTAATGTACAGAATACATAGTAAGTACAGAATACATAGTACTATAATGCTCTGTGAAAAACTTCAGTGAAAAACTACATTAACCCAATTAATACAGAACTACTAATGAAGCCCTACAGAAATAAAGATCTGGTTTATTCAACAAAGCAAAAAATCATAAACAGTGAAGGTGCTTTCTGTGGGCAAAGGAGATATGAAAGGGGCAATGAAAATGTCATAAATAACAGAAACAACATGACCAGTTACAGAAACCAGCACTGTAATTGTATTTTTTTCCTTAATTTCTTATGATTATGTGTGTACCTCTGTGTATAAAATATCTTTGTTTTCTTTTCTCTCTTATTACTTTACTTGTATAGTATATACAGTGCATCATTTAAGTTACGACATACCAAGGAGAAAAGAGAACATCACCCAAGGACTTTGCAGTCTTGTCTAGGAAAGGGGTTAGTGTGTTTTTGGTGGTATCCAGGATAAGTATATTTTGGTAGGTGGGATGATAACTTTTTGCTGTCTTTATTTTGGTATTAAGTGTGGTTTCAGGAGATGTTTATGGATGCTAAGGTGACAAGAAGTGGATTGAGATGATTAATTTTAAATGTCAACTTAGCTAGAGTATGGTGTCCAGTTGTTGGGTCAAACACTATTCTAGATGTTGCTATAATGGTATTTGCATGTGATTAACATTTAGATCAGTTGACCTTAAGAAAAGTAGATTATAATATGGGTGAGCCTTATGCAATCAGTTGAAGGCCTTTAGATTTCCTGAGAAGAAGGATTTTGTGTTAGACTATAATGTATATATTCTGTCAGTTTCCAAGAGTTCAACTTGCCTACCAATTTTGGTATCAAAATTGCTAAAATTTCCAACTTTTCGCTTGACCTACATATTTCAGACACAAGTCAGACACAGTTTCCAGGTTGTCATCTGATTTACAAACTTTGGATTTCTAGTCCTAGCAATAAAGTGAGCCTATGTCCTTAAAATCTCTCTCTCTTTCTCTGCAGACAGACACGCACATACACATAATTGGTTCTATTTCCCTGGAGAATCCCAAGTGAAAATAATAGACATGAACCAGGGCTGACACAGGCAAATTAGGATGTATGGTTATTTTTTTTATGATCTTCACAGTGTTGAAGCTACATATTCTGAGTGGAAGACCCTCACTCACATGCTTCCATTCTAGCTGAGAAGAAAGCCATTACAATGAGTACCTGACATATTCAGCTTAGTTAACTGGAGGAAGGCTTTGTTTCATTTAGTGGAGAAATATTCAAAAGGGAAAAGGTTCTAGAGTGTGGATGGGCAAAAAAGATGATACATATGTTTATAAAGTATTAACTGCAAAATAATTTGAATTTTATCAAACCAAGGAATTAAATGTTTGTCATCAGTTAAAGTTAAAAAAATATATATATTACTCAAAAATATTACCCACTTGAGTGATTTTCAAGTCTGACATTTTTGCAAGAATTTTAAATAGCCAGCTTACTACATGTATACATCTCTCTAAATTTAAGAATTTGCACCTTAATAAGGCTCCATATTCTTTAGAAATCTGAAATATTTAAAATATTATTTATCGATATTTCCTGCTTTTGAAAGCTTTCAAAGCTTTTTACAATTTTCCAAAAGTGCAGGTGGCCAAATCATTTCTTTTAGAAGTATGCAGATTGCTGTTCCTCAAAGCCTGTTCACTCAATGAGGCTAAATTCATATCCATGCAAGATGAGGATGATATTGAGTCAGAAAAAATCATTGAAGGACCAAGAGACCAAAATAAACATGTTTTCAACTCCTCTGACATCTGGTACTCAACATGAAATGACAATATTGAAAAATTGCTAAAAGATGCTTGTTTCAAAAGTTTGATTCAAATAATTATATATTAGTATCTACCAGTACCATTGACTCAGTGATATAGAGAAGATCATTCACTAGTGTGTTTAATTTAACAAAGTTATGCTTAAAATAATACTTTATTATGGTATAATTTAAGCATGATGACTCATTTAAAACATGTTTTTGTTCATAGTATGAGTAACTCCCACCCCAGTCCTTTATTGTTTATAGGAAGCTGTTAGCCAAAGCACTTCACATTGCTTTATACATTTTATTTCAAAATTTTATTATATTTTAAACTGCTGTCTAATCACAAAATTTTCTCTTCCCCCTGAAAGTTATGTGAAAACTTAGAAACTTTAAGTTAATACTGTTTCTTCTGTCTGAAGGCTAAAAGATACCTTGACTTAGAAAAATCTGTTAAATTGCCTACATATTCAAGTTTATTTATATTATTAATTTGGCTTGCTATGCATTCTCTCAAACTTAATTGTCTATATAATTATTTTTTATACTGCATAAGTACTTCTGATGTGAAAGTGTAGGATAAGCACAAGGTCAGCAGTTCAAACCCACCAGCCTCTCCTCCAAAACCATACATAGGGTCTCTGAGTTAGAGCTCAATGGCATTTAACAACAACATACATAAGACATTGATCTAGACTGCAAAAACAGACTGCATTTATTGACCTTATATTTTAGAGGGATAAGAAGGACAATTTTTAAAATAAAATAAATTAAATAAGGGTAGTTTTACACAGATTATGTGGCTACCTTACTTTAGGTTATCAGTAAATTTCAGCTAAAATGGCACAATTAACCAGCTACTTAAGAAGACAGTAAAAAGAGAATGGCATGGAGTGCTTGCACAAATATCCTAGAATAAAGACACACTTAAAGGAATAAAGTAGCGCAGTGGTTATGAATCGGGCTGCAAACCGCAAGGTCAGCATTTCGAAACTACCAGCTGTTCCATGGGAGAAAGATGAGACTTTCTGCTCCCCTAAAGATTTACAGCCTCTGAAACCCTGTACAGAGTCGTTATGAGTTGGAACTGACTCCATGGCACATAACAACAATAACAACAAAGAAGTAAAGAAGTCTAATGGAGATGGTGAAATGGATAATGGAAACATAGTTGAAACTGAAAACACACACACACAAAATAAAACAGCACAACTGAGTTCTTTATTGGGTATTCTTAAATTTTTTGGACTCAATATTTCTTTGGATTTAACATTTTGAGTAGTGGTTAAATATTTTTTCTGATGTATTATTTATACATTTATTTTCAAATTAAAATTTAAATCAGAAAATTGAAAATGATTTCTTAAGTCATGCATAAATAACAATGACACCTGTTTCTATGAATAACATATTTTTAAATGAAAAATAAAACTTAATTTTCAAGGTCAAAAATTAGTGAGGAGAGGCATTGTTTAACAGTTTTACTATTTATTTACTGTCTGGTTTAGCAGAAGACAGCTGAATTATCTTATCTGTTTCTGCTTTCAATCTCATGTGACACATTGCTTTGATTGAATTATTTGAAGAAAATCCACTGACACACAAATATGTAGTATGAATGGGAGTATATTACAGAATGTTCATAAATTCCTTGGGTCCACAAAGTGTTTCCTCATCATACTTTTATAACTGCTGTTCTAGAAAAAGGGAAAATTGAAGAGATTTGGAATATTAGAGTGATACATTTAACTCTTATGCATATGCAATCAGGAACATGGCAGATCCATACCATAACCATTGGACTGCAAACCACAAGGTCCATAGTTTGAGCACACCAGCTGCACCACAGGAGAAAGATGAGACTTTCTGCTTTTGAGAAGATTCAAAGCCTCAGAAAGACTATTCAGGGTTGCTATGATTTAAAGGCACTTTACAACAAGAGCAATCTATGCAGTTTGGTTTTAGGTATAAAATTAGACATTGTTGGCTTTAAAAATGAATTTACTCCAACGTCTACACTTTTATTAGAGTCCTGGTGTGAAGCTACAGGAGAAGTTCTTGTTGTTAAGTGCTGTTCTGTCGCTGCAACTCATAGCGACCCTTTAGAGGGTTTCTGAGGAGTTGATGGTGAGCTTGAACCACCAACCTTGAGGTTCAAACCCATATTGCAGTCCAGTGCATTAACCTAGAACACCACACCAGGACTCCATGTAGGATAACTACTTGCTAACCCCAAACTAAATAGTCACTCCTTGAAATTCATATACAGGGTCACTGTGAGTCAGAATCAACCCTTTTATTACTATCAGGGAGAAGTTCTATAAACTCTAAAGGAAAATACAGTTTTCAAGTTTGGAAAAGAGGTACAGATTTCAGACTTAATTCAGAGAAGAATCATACTTTTATACTAAATGTACTTTTAGGTAATTTTTCTTGTTAGTAGGGAGTCTTCTGAGAATCAAAGTAGTCTCTTGTGAAAAAAAATTCATCTTTGTTATTGTTCAGTCAGGAGCGGTCATCCACTGTTTTCTGGTTTAAGTCATGGACTTTGCTGCTAGGTATATTGGTGAACCTAGGTATATATAGGTATATATACTGTTTTCTAACTGAGATCTTTGATGTAGAAATTATTGGTTATTTTTCAAAGGCCTATTTCAGTTTTCTTGATGTAGGCTGTCTGGCTGTTGAGGCAGTTCCAACTCATAGAGACCTTGTATAGGATTTCTGAGGCTATAAATCTTTAGGGGAGCAGAATGATTCTGATTTCTCCCACAGAATGGCTTCTGGGTTCAAACTGCTGACCTTGAGGTTAACATCCCAACAAATAACCCACTATGTCACCAGGATTACATGCTTTGATGTAAAGTGGAAATTAATGAATGGGCAGGTGACAGACACCTAGCCATCTGGTAAAATAGGGACCATATATAGTATGATACTAATACTATGAAGTTTAGAAGGTGATGGATTAAAGTATTTCATAAACTTTCACAATGAGATAACAATTATTGTAATATGATCAATTTTTTAAATGTTGTATTGTGAATTATGTGATAGTTTACATGGGAGAACATTAGTTTTACATTCATCTTATCATATATCGTTTCACTGCCATGGTTACAATCCCCTCCATACATCATCAACCAACCAAAGGGTATACACTACATGCTTGCCCCCCGGTCATCAGCACACAGCCCCTCTCCCTCTCTGTGTCTAAAGTCCCCAACTTCTCCATCTCTCTACGTCATTGTCTCTGCCTCCATCTCAGGCATCACCGATTTTCTGGGTAGGGTCCCACTCTCCACTCTTCTCCCTTGACGGTCCCAGGGACCTCCGCTCCTAGACAGAAAAGTTAATCACTCCCCTCCTTGCTACAAAATGTCTACCTTTACATTTCTAACCCTCACAATCAGTTCTGATAACAATTATTCACTATTGTATCACGAGAGACCCATCCACATTTTATTTCATCAGCCCCACCTAGACAGATTGGATACTACTCAGTGGAGAGTCTACTTTTCTTCATGCCCTCTGAATCTAGGTTCCCTCTTGAAAGCTTGTAAGCCAGTCACTTCTTGCCATTGAACCCCCCCCCCCCCCTTTTTTGAGTAGCCAATGTCCAAGTACCCATCCCTGTCTACTCTGTGTATGGAGGGGGTGGGAATGATCCTTGCTATAAGGATTAATATGATCAATATTTTACAGATAGAGAAATTATGGCTCACAAGGGTCAGATATTTTCCCTAAAACTCTGAATTTGTTAGTAGCCGAAGTTAGCATTGTTCCCACAGCTATCTGAATTCAAAGCCCCTGCTCTTTCTTCCATGTAATTTTTAAAGATATTTAGGGTAGAACAAACAAGATGGTGGATTGGGTGGAAGTGTAGTAAGGAGCTCCATCAGCAATAACATGGAATACAGGATCAAACAGCCTCAGGGGATGGTCCCAAAACTCTGAACCACGTATAAAGGAATATTTAGAAGGTTGGAAGGCTTACAGCTA
>NW_006408629.1:1160819-1161787 GCF_000296735.1 Chrysochloris asiatica
GAAGAAACTTTAGAGTTTCCCCGCACTGTCCTTGGAAAATAGTATGATATTGTAGGGAAAGCTACAAAGCAAGTAACTGTAAGCAGTAACTAAGAGCTGAGGCCTCAGTGTAGAGTCACAAGAAACTGAATTCTGCTTGCAACCAAGGAGCTTCGAAGGGTACCTTGATGATCACTAGCCTGTGTTTTATTTATAATACTGTGTAATCCTGAGCAGAGGACTCAACCAAGCCATGACTAGACTTCTGAACCTAGGTTTGTATCAGAACATACCTTTGTAGCAATATTTATTTCTGTATTGCCATAAAAATTGGAAACATCTTTTATGGAGGGAGTTCAAACATAATATGTCAGTGACAGAAATAAACTATTTCAGTAAAAAAAAAAAAAAAAAAAAGATATTTAGGAACAAATGCTATCCTAATTTCATGAATTGACTTAGGTGGGTGGGACTTCATGTTTGGTTTGGTCATTGTGAGTTAGGTGATTAATGTGCAAGCTTCTGTTAGTGATCTTCTATCATAGCACTTTTAAAAGTAAGAGGTCTTTTAAAACTATTCAGAGACAATTGGGATCAGAAACAAGGCTGAGCATAGACTCAAAATCATGTCTTACTATTCTATTTTGGTTATCTTCATTATATAATTTGGAAAATTCAAATATACATACATGGGTGTCAGTGACAAATTTGGATGGCTAATTGAGGCATAATTTTTGTGCTGAGAGAAAGGTTTTTATTCCTTTGAATCAAACATAAATTTCTCTTTTGAAGTTCTTATGAAAATTAAAGTTTGCTAGTTTGCCAGTAAACTATGCAGAAATCATCGGACAATCTCTTTGATATCCCATGCGAGTAAAGTTTGGCTAAAGGTAATACAGAAATGGCTACAATCATACAATGACAGAGATCTTCCAGAGGTTCAAGCTGGATTCAGAAGAGGCTGTGAAATAAGGGATATCATTGCTGAT
>NW_006408629.1:1162223-1169318 GCF_000296735.1 Chrysochloris asiatica
TTAAAACATTTACTGAAGAAGATCAAAGAGCACAGCCTTCAGTATGGATTACATCTCAAGGTAAAGAAATAAAAAATCCTCACCACTGGACCAATAAACAACATTATTTTCAATGGAGAAAAGATTGATATTATCAAGGACTTCATTCTTTTTGGATCAACTATCAACATTCATGGAATCAGCAGTCAAGAAATCAAAGGACATATTGCATTAGGCAAATCTGCTTCACAAGACCTTTATAAAGTGTTGAAGAGCAAAGAGGTCAGCTTGAGGGTTAAGGTGCACCTGACCCAAGCCATGGTATTTTCAATAACCTCATACACATGTGGAAGCTGGACAGTGAATAAGGAAGACCGTAGAAGAATTGGTGCTTCTGAGTTATGGTGTAGGAGGAGAATATTGAGATTGCCATGGGCTCCCAAAAGAACCAATACATCTGTTTTGGAAGAAGTGCAGCAAGAATATTCCTTGGAGGCCAAGATGGCCAAACTTTGTTTCCCATACTTCAGACATATTGTCGGAAGGGACCAGTCACTGGAGAAGGATATCATGTTTGGTAAGGTGAAGGGTCAGAGAAAAAGAGGAAGACCCATAATGAGATAGATTGGCCAAGTGGCAGCTTTGAAGGACTCAAGTGTGGCAACAGTGGCCCAGGATCGGGTAGTGTTTCGTTCTGCTGTGCATAAAGTCACTATGGGTCGGTAACGACTCAATGGCACCTAACAACAACAACAGTAGTTTGCCAGTAGTGGTGCAATTGGTAAAGCATTGTGTTGCTAAAGGAATGTTTGGTCATTTGAGCCTGCCAATCTACTCACATAAAAAAAAAGATGATGCAGTCTACTCCCATAAACCCTTACAGACTGAGAAACTTTGTGGAGTACTTTTACTCTGTCCTATAGGGTTACTCTGAGTTGTTATCCACACAATGGCTATGCATTTGTTTTTTAGTGCTAGTTTGCCAGCAATTGGGGATGCTGATTTACTTGATTTATTGGTGTTCTACATGAGTCCACTCTGACGCATAGCCACCATGTAGAACAGAGTAGAGTTTTCAAAATTTTAAATCTTTATGAAAGTCTAATGCCACAATTTTTTTTTTTTTTTTTACTAAGGTGTAATTGGTGGGTTTGGATCATCAAGGTTTTGATTTTCAGCTGAGTAATAAATCACTGTACTGACCTGGTTCTAAATGTTTGTCCCTAAAAATTATTCTTGCTTTGGCTGAAAAGTATAAAGAGTAAAAATTTGATTACCCAATCAAATCAGACTAGTTGCTGTTGAATCAATTCTAAATCATGGTGATCCTTTTGTGTTCCCCAGTAGAACTGACCTCCAAAGGCTTTTAAATGACTACTCCTTTGAAAGTAATTCACCTGGCCTGCTTTTGAGACTCCTCAAAATAAGTTCATGATATCTAACAATGTAGATACTATTTGTTCCTTCCTCTATTGTCTTCTTTCTTGTTCCCTCTAGCCTTTATTATTAAAAATAATAAAATAATAAATAAATAAATAAATAATTAACATCCTTACAGTAAAACCTTTGTGATAGAATTAAAACTGTTGTTATTGTTGTTAGGTGCCATCACGTTAATACCAACTCACAGCGACATGAACAGTAGAATGAAACACTGCCTGATCCTGGGCCAACCTCACTACTGTTGTCATGCTTGAGTCCATCGATGCTGCCACTTGGCCAATCCATCTCATTGGGGATCTTCCTCTTTTTCTCTGACCCTCCATCCTACCAAACATGATATCCTTCTCCAGCAATTGGTCCCTCCTAACAATATGTCCAAAGTATGAGAGACAAAGTTTGTCTATCTTGGCCTCCAAAGAACACACTGGCTGCACTTCTTCCAGCACAGATCTGTTTGCTCTTTTGGCAGCCCATGGCACTTTCAACATTTTCTTTGAGCACCATAACTCAAAAGCATCATTCCTTCTATGGTCTTCCTTATTCACTGTCCAGCTTTCACATGCACATGAGGTTTTTGAAAATACCATGACTTGGGTCAGGCGCACCTTAGTCTTCAGGCTGACATCTTTGCCCTTCAACACTTTAAAGACATCTTTTGCACCTAATTTCCTAATGCAATACATCATTTGATTTCTTGACTGCTGCTTCCTTGAGTGTTGATAGTTGATCCAAAAAGAATGAAGTCCTTGAGAACGTCAATCTTTTCTCCATTGATAAGAATGTTGTTTATTGGTCCAGTGGTGAGGATTTTTGTTTTCTTTACATTGAAATGTGATCCATACCAAAGGCTGTGCTCTTTGATCTTCATCAGCAAGTATTTTAAGTCCTCTTCACTTTCATCAAGCAAGGTTGTATCATCTGCATATCGGAGGTTGTTAATGAGTCTTTCTCCAATTCTGATGCCAAGTTTTCCTTCATATAACTCAGCTTCTCATATTATTTGCTCAGCATGCAAGTTGAATAAGTGTGGTTAAAGAATACAACCTTATCACACACCTTTCTTAATTTTAAACCATTCTGTGTTCTCATGTTCTGTTCAAACACTGCCTCTTGGTCCATTTACAGATTCCTAATGAGCACAATTTAGTGTTCCGGAATACCCATACTTCTCAATGTTTTCTATAACTTGTCATGATCCACACAACTGAAAGCCTTTGTGTAGTCAATTATTAGGTGTTATCAAGTCAGTACCATCTCATGTTGACCTTATGCATAACAGAAAGAAATGCTGCCTGGTCCTGTACCAACCTCACAACTGTTGCTACCCTTCAGCCCATTGCTGCTGCCATTGTGCTAATCTGCGTCATTGAGGGTAGCCGTCTCTTTTTCTGACCTGCTGCTTTACCAATCATAATGTCCTTCTCCAGGGACTAGTCCCTCCTGACAAAATGTCGAAAGTCTGAGAAATGAAGTCTGGCCATCCTGACATCGAACAAGTCCTCTAGTTATACTTCCTCCAACACAGATTTGTTTGTTCTACAATCAGTCTACTAACATTTGTCTGTCAGTTTGTTGTACTGTGGTAGCTTATGTGTTTCTGTGATTCTGAAAGCTAGGCCACAGGTATTTTAAATACCAGCAGGATCACCCAAGTGGACAGGTTTCAGCTGAGCTCCCAGATGAAAACAGATAAGTCAGTATATTGATGTTTATAGTTTCCATTTCATTTTTCACAATTTAAAATTTAGTCAGCACCAAATTACTGAATATTAGAACATGTTGTAGAGCACCAGAATATTGTCAGATATAATGCCAAAAGATTAACCCCTCAGGTTGGAAGGCACTTAAAATGCAACTAGAAAAGAGCTGCCTTCTCAAAGTAGAGTTGACAGTGATAACACAAATGGAATAAAGCCCTCAGAACCTTCACTTGCTGATGGGACACAAATCATAATGAAGAGAAACAGTTGTGAAGATCCATTAATAATTGGAACATGTAATGTACAAATTAAGAATCTAGGAAAATTTGAAATTGTGAAAAATGAACTGGAAAGTATAAACATCAATATACTAAACATCACTGAGCTGAAATGAACTGGTTTTGGCCATTTTGAATCCATCAATAGTGTGATTTACTCTGCCAGGAATGAAAAATTGAAAAGGAATGGCATCAAATTTGTCATCAAAAAGAATATAACAAGATCTGTCTTGAAGTACAATGCAGTCTTTGATAGGATAATATCTATATGACTACAAAAATCCGCACCATTGGACCAATAAACAACATTCTTATTAACGGAGAAACGATTGAAATTGTCAAGGACTTCATTCTTCTTGAATCAACTATCAACACTCGTGGAAGTAGCAGTCAAGAAATCAAATGATGTATTTCATTAGGCAAATCTGCTGCACAAGACCTTTTTAAAGTGTTGAAGAGCAAAGATGCCAGCTTGAGGACTAAGGTGTACCTGACCCAAGCCATGGCATTTTCATTAACCTAATATGGGTGCGAAAGCTGGACAGTGAATAAGGAAGACCATAGAAGAATTGATGCTTTTGTGTTATGGTGTTGGGGGAGAGTATTGAAAGTGCCATGGGCTGCCAAGAGAACCAATAGATCTGTGTTGGAAGAAGTGCAGCCAGAGTGCTCCTTAGACGCCAGGATGGTCAAACTTCGTCTCTCATACTTCAAACATAATGTCAGGAGGGACCAGTTGCTGGAGAAGGATATCATGTTTGGTAAGGTGGAGGGTCAGAGAAAAAGAGGAAGACCCACAGCGAGATGGATTCACAAAATGGCAGCTTCAATGGGTACACGCATGGCAATGATAGTGAGGTTGGCCTAGGATTGGGCAGTGTTTCATTCTGCTGTGCATAATATCGCTATGAGTCAGTACTGACTCGATGGCACCTAATAATAACAACAAGTGAACAGTCAATACTATTATTATTAAAATTTACATGACAATAATTTAAGCCAGTGATGTGAAATTAAAGAGTTACACCAACTTCTTCAGCCTGAAATTTTCAAATAGGCTGTCGATATATATTGATAATTACTGGTGATTGGAAGGGAAAGTTGGAAACAAAGCGTAAGGATCAGTAGTTGGAAAGTGAGGACTTGATGATAGAATGATGTTGAAGATCACATGATAGAATTTTTCAAGACTAATTATTTCTTAATTGTAAATACCTTTTTTAAAAAAAAAACATAAAAAGATGACTACACACCTGGACCTCACCAGATGGAATACACAGAAATCAAATTCATGATATCTGTGGAAAGAGGTGGTATAGAAAAGCTCCATATCATCAGACATTCTGTGGAACAGACCATCAATTGCTCATATGCATAATCATAGCTCCAAATATACATGTACTCTTAACTGAAGATGGGGCAAGGAAAGGAAGCTTATTGTTTTCATGTAAGGTGTCACAGATAGAATGTAAACTATTCAGCAAAAGTATCTTTCCTGCAATCATTAGAAGTCTAGTAGATAAAAGGGATAAAGGAAACAATAGCAAAATGGTTTTAAATGATAGAGAACATTTACCTTAAAACTTGATTCCGTATATTTTAAATACAACAACCAATCCTGAATCATGTATTATATGTTTGGGTATTTTGATAACAATATTACATTATTGTTAAGTACCATCTAGTTAGTTCTGATTCATAATGACACAGTGTAGGGTTTCTGAGGGGCAGCTGGTGGATTAGAACTGAAGACCATGTGGTTCACAGTCCAATGCTGATCCTATAGCACCATAAGAAAAACAAAACAAAACAAAACATTTTCTTAGTTATATTAGTGAATTTTCAAGAGATTTTTTTTCCACAAAAACTACTTTGCAACATTATATCTCGGCTAAATAAATACTTTAAGAAGAAAAGCCAATCAAATATACAATAATACAAGTACAACAGCTTTGTTTCCTCGTAACCATAGCAGTCATTATTTTGTTTAGCTACTTTAAAGAAATTAACAGAGGTAAAATTTCCTCATTTTTAGTCTACCTAAAAAAATTCAGACTGCACACTATATTAATAGCTAAAAAATAAATGTGCTCTGCATAACTGGTAGTATCCAAGTATGATGCAGAACTATTATGTGGAATCCTAAATGTCAGCAATACTATATTGATTTAGTCACAAAGCCCCTACCACACAAATGCCTTTTTGTACTACAAAAAATTTGAAAATTTATTCCTAAGCAATTAATGCTGCAACTTTTAGTCTAATCTGTATCATTTAAAGGAACCTTGGTGGTGCTGTATGATAAACACTGCACTGCTAATTACTCTGTAAGAATTCAAACTCACCAACTGCTTTGCAGGAGAGAAAAGAGGGTTCCAGCTCATCTTTACAAATTTGGAAACCCTATATAGTTTCGCTAGGAGCTACTGTAGTGGTTATGAATTGGGCTGCTAACCTCAAGGTCGGCAGTTCAAAACTACCAGTAGTTCCATGGGGGAAATATGAGGCATTCTGCTCCCATAAAGATTTACAGCCTCAGAAACCCTGTGCAAGGTCACTATGAGTCGGAACTGACTCCAACAATAAGGCGATTGAAAATACCATGACTTGGGTCAGGTGTGCCTTAGTCCTCAAACTGATCTCTTTCCTCTTGAACACTTCACAAAGGTTTTGTGCAGCTCATTTGTCCAATGCAATATGTCATTTGATGTCTTTATTGCTGCTTGCATGTGCATTGTTTCTAAATCCAAGCAATCAACACTTGTATGATGGTAGTCTTTGATATTCATCAGCAAATATTCCTAGTACTCTTAGCTTCCAGTAAGCAAGGATGTTGCATATTGCATATTGTTAATGATTCTTCCTCCAATCCTGATGCCATATTCTTCATCATATAATCCAGCTACTCGGATTATATGCTCAGCATACTGATTTAATTAGTATGGTAAAATATTACAACCCCTTCCTAATTTTAAACCATTCAGTGTCACTTTATTCTTACTCATAGAAACCTAATACACAACAGAAACGGTCTGCCTGGTTCTGCACTATACTCACAATCCTTGCTAAGCTTGCAAAGCCCATTGCTGCTACCATTGTGTCCTTCCATCATGTTGAGATCTTCCTATTTTTTTGTTTGTTTTGACCCTCCATTTTGCCACTTTCCTTTTCAAGGAACTGGATCATCCTGATGATATGTACAAAGAATGAGAGACCAGTTTCACCAAACTGGCTTGTAAGGAGCATTCTGGCTGTATTTCTTCCAACATAGGTAAGTTTGTTTTTCTAGCAATACATGTACTTCAAATACTTTTCTCCAAAACCATAACTCAATTGTATCAATGCTATGATCATCCTATTGCAATGCCAAATTTCACACTCATATGAAGCTATTGAAAATACAGTGGCTGGGGTAAGGTGCACCTTGGTCCTCAAACTAACATTTTTGGACTTGGACATTAAAGAAGTCTTGTGCAGCAGATTTTACTAATGCAACAAGTCATTAATTTCTTGACTGCTGTTTCTTGAGTGTTGATAGTAGATCCAAGCAACAGGAAAAGTTTGACTATTTCAATCTTTTCTCCACTTATCATATTATTATTATTTGTCCAGCTGTGAGGATTTTTGTTTTCTTTACATTGCAAAAGATCCTGAAGGCTGTGGTCTATGATCTTAATCAGTTCATATTTAAAGTT
>NW_006408629.1:1171593-1186365 GCF_000296735.1 Chrysochloris asiatica
GCATGGGGTCGCTATGAGTCGGTTCCAACTCGATGGCACCTGACAACAACAACAACAAATGCTTTCAGCATGCAAGGTTTTGCAATCTGCTTATGGAATATGGGTAATGAGTCTTCTTCCAATCCTGATGAAACATTCTTCATAGAATACAACTTCTTGGATTACATGCTTAGGGTACAGATTTAATTGGTATGGTGAAAGAATGTGACCCTTTCCTAATTTTAAACCAGTCAATATCCCCTTGTTCTTTACAAACGACTGCCACTTGTTTTTTGTTCTTCATGGACCAATTAAATGTTCTGGAATATTCATTTTTCACAGTTCTGTCCACAGTTTGTCATGATCGGCACATTCAAAAGTCTTTGTGTAGTCAAAAAGCACATGCAAACATTTTTCTGGTATTCTCTGCTTTCAGCCAAGATTCATCTGACATCAGCAATGATATACATCATTCCATGTACTCATCTGAATCTGACTTGAACCTCTGGAAGTTCCCTACCAACATACTTTTGCAGTTGTTTTTGACTTTTTTTAGCAAAATTTTACTTGCGGCTTGATAGTGGATATGGTAGAGGTACAGGTTAGTTTACCATCAGCAATACCAGAGAATACCAGGTGAAGCAGGTTAAGGAAGAGCTTCAAAACTCTGAACCACATAGGTAGGAATATTTATAAAGTGAAGGATTATTTGAACTTGTAGTGAAAGTAAGAAATTGCATACTTTTGAATCTGCCTGGCTCTGTGGCCTGGAGCCGACAACTTGGGAGAGACCAAGTGGGGGAGCAAGCAGATCCACCACAGAATAGTGTCACAGGAACCTTGGAGCAAAGGTGTACAATATACTTTGTTGGTTTTGACTTGTTATGATTTGTTTTGTTGTTTTTTGGTATCTGTTCGTTGGCCCCCAATTGTTTTCACACCTCCATTCTGGTGACGAGAAGGGGTGCCTGAGCCAGTGGACATCCCCCCCTCACCACCACTAGTGGGTTCGTCTGCCATGCATGCACACAGATACTCTCAGCCCAAGAGCTGGCCATAAACTGTTTTTTTAAATACAAAAAAGACCATAAGAAAGGGGGTGGAGAGAGAAAGAGAGTTTAAAAACAAAACATGCTGAAAATTAAATTAAATTCCAAGGTACAGCATAATAACCAACAGTGGCATCTTGAAATTTATCAGGCGGCCTTGAAGGCAAGAAGCTGAAAGAGGACACTAAAGTCATACTCATATTCAGCTACAGATTTTTTTTTTTTTTTCTTTTCCTTCTCTCCCTACTCTTCCTTTTCTGCAGTTATAGTATCCTATATAGTTTTTTTCTTGTTTTTTTGCTATTGCTGTTTTGCTGTTTTATGCTCCCGCTGCAAAAATAGTGGGTGATTTTAATACATTGCTTTCAAAAATGGATAGAAATACCAGGAATAAATTTGACAAAGACACAGAAGAATTAAACAACACAATTAGTCAACTGGAACTCATAGATGTGTACAGAGCATTCAAACCAAGGACAGCATAATACAGATTCTTTTCCAGTGCACATGGAATACTCTTCAGAATAGACCATGTGATAGGCCACAAAACAAATATCCATAAATTTACAAATATCAAAATACTACAAAGCATCTTCTCAGATCACAAAGCAATCAAATTAGAAATCAACAATAAGAACACCAAGGAAATAAAGTCAAATACATGAAAATTGAATAACACCCTGCTGAAAGCAACTGGGTAGTAGAAGAAATTAAACGTGAACTCACAAAGTTCCCAGAAACAAATGAAAACGAAAACACAACATACCAAAATCTTTGGAACATGGTGAAAGCAATGCTGAGAGGACAATTTATTGCAATAAATGCACACATGAAAAATAATAAAGAACTAAAATTAACACAAAAAATTAGACACAGACCAAGAAAGGGAACCTACAGCCACCAAGAGAAAAGAAATAATAAAGATTAGAAGAGAGAAAAATGAGATAGAAAACAGAAAAACTATAGAAAGTCACAATAGGACAAGAAGCTGGTTCTTTGAACGGATTAACAAAATTGAGAGACCATTGACAAACCTAACAAAAGAAAAGAGGGAGAAGACACAAATAACACAAATGAGAAACCACATGGGTGATGTCACAATAGAGCCAAATGAAATCAAAAGGATAATAACAGAATATTATGAAAAGTTGTACTCTAACAAATTTGAAAACTTAGAAGAGATGGGTACATTTTTAGAAAAAAATGACCTACCTAAACTTTCACAGAGTGAAGTAGAACCTGAGCAGACTCACAACAAAATGAAATTGATCAGATCATCAAAAAAATCCCAACCCAAAGAAGTCTAGGCCCAGATGGCTTCACTGGTGAGTTCTACCAAACATTTAAGGAATAGCTATCATCAATTACACTCAAATTATTCCAAAATATAGAAAAGATGGTAAACTTCCTAATACATTTTATGAACCAAGCATAACCCTCATAACAAAACCAGGGAAGAACGTCACTAAAAAAGAAAATTATAAACCAATATCCCTCATGAATATAGATGCAAAAATTCTTAACAAAATCATAACCAACAGGATCCAGCAGCGTATCAAAAAGATAATACATTATGAACAAGTGGGATTCATATCAGGAATGCAAGGATGGTTCAACATTAGGAAAATGATCAACATAATCCACCATATAAATAAGAAAAAAGAAAACAACCACATGATCATATTGATTGCTGCTGTAAAGGCATTTGACAAAATCTAACATCCATTCCTGATAAAAATACTCAACAAAGTAGATATTGAAGGGAAATTCTTCAACATAATTTAGAGCATGTATATAAGACCAAAAACTGACATTACTCTCAATGGAGAGAAACTGAAAGCCTTCCCTCTGTGAAAAGGAGCAAGACAAGGGTGCCCTTTGTCACCACTCCTATTCAATATCGTGCTGGAAGTCTTAGCAAGAGCTATATGGCAAGACAGGGAAATTAAAGGCATCCATATTGGCAAAGAGGAAATAAAATTATCTATCTTTGCTGACAATGTGATCTGATACATAGAAAACCCCAAAGACTCAGTAATGTTACTAGATCTCATTGGAAGATTCAGCAAAGTGGCAGAATATAAGATCAACATACAAAAATCAGTTGGATTCCTCTATACCAAAAACTACAGCATTGAAAAAGACATTAGGAAAGCAATACCATTTACAATAGCTGCCCAAAGGAAGAAATATCTGGGAATAAATGTAACCAGAGAAACAAAGGACCTATACAAAGAAAACTACAAAGCACTACTATAAGCCACCAAACGAGACTTACAGAAGTGGAAGAATATATCATGTTCCTGGATAGGAAGACTCAACATTGTGAAAATGTTAATCCTGCCCAAAGCAATTTACACGTATAATGCAATCCCAATCCAGATTCCAATGACATTCTTCAAAAAGATGCAAAAAAACCCAAATTACAAAGTTTATATGGAAAGTAAAGAGACCCAGGATAATCAAAGCACTGCTTAAGAAGAAGAATAAGGTTGGAAACCTCTCACTCCCCAACTTCAAAATTTATTACACAGCTACAGTGGTCAAAACAGCTTGGTACTGTTAAAATGGAAAATACATTAATAGATGGAACATACTCAAGAATCCAGATATTAAACCATCCACATACAGCCAACTGATTTTTGACAAAGTATCTAAATGTATTGCATGGGGTGGGGAGAATAGTCTCTTCAACAGATGGTGCTGGCATAACTGGAAAGTGATATGCAAATTTTACCTTACCCCTTATACAAAAACCACCTCAGCATGGATTAAAGACCTAAATGTGAATTCCAAAATTATGAAGGACATCAATGAAAAAATAGGCACTGTGAGGGCACTGATTCAGGGAATACACAGACTACTAAACATTTTTAAAAGTACATAAACAAAAGTAGAGAAAATACATGATTGGGACATAATAAAAATTTGAAATTTATGTGCATCAAAAGACTTCACCAGAAGAATAAAAAGGGAACCCACAGAAAGGGAAAAAAATGTTTGCAATGACACATTGGACAAGAGACTGATTTCTAAAATATATAAGAAAATACAACACCTCTACAAGAAAAAGACAAATAACCCAATTAAAAAAATGAGCACAGGACATGAATAGACACTTCACCAAGTAGGAGATCTGGGCAGCAAACAAACATATGAAGAAATGTTCACGATCTCTAGTCATTAGAGAGATGCAAATCAAAACAACAAAGAGATATCATCTCACACCAGCAATAACAGCAAAGATCAAAAAAGTAGAAGACAAAGGCTGGCAAGGATGTGAAGAGATTGGGATGCTCCTGCATTTCTGGTGGGATTTCAAAATGGTCCAAACACTCTGGAAAGCAATAGGGAGCTTCCTAACAAGGTTGGAAATAATAATATTTATGATCCAGCAATTCCTCCGCTTGGTATTTACCCACAAGAAATATGAGCGTTAACACCAGTAGATATATGCACATCAATGTTCATAGCAGAACTATTTAGTAAAAAGATGGAGACAGGCTACGCCCATCAATGGAAGAATCAATAAACAAACTGTGGTACATACACACAATGGAATATTCTGCTACTTGGAATAACAACAAGGAAGCTGTAAGTTATCACATAACATGGATAAACCTTGAGGACATTATGTTGAGTGAAATTAGTCAGTCAAAAATTAGAAATACTGCATAGGACCACTACTGTAAAAGACTAAGAAAACGAACCCATACTAAAGGGGCGGGGGATTCTTTGCTGTTTACTGGGATGTGGGAGGTGCAGTGAGGGGAGGGAGCAGTAGATAGAGTACAGGTAGGGAATAGACACAGGATAGTTTGGGTGCTAAGGAGGGGAGCAATACACAGGAAGGGGGAGGGGAATGGAAGATCAGGGAAAATGGGAAAACAATTAGATAGGTTTGAATGGAATAAGTGGGACAAAGGTAAATAATGATGTATGCACAACCTTGGAACAACAGTGCTCTGGAATACAGAGATTGAGACATGGTTGGATTAGACAAAAGGGGAGAAACACTGTTAAGCTGCTTGGTTGACTTTTGATTCTTGGTTTCCCTGGCATGCCATATAAAATAGACACTTGTGGGGGAGAGAAAGGAGTAGCCAGAAATAACACCATAGAAAGCTTGTAAGTCTGTCTTCTGCTTATATCTGACTGTTGTTGTTGTTATTTGCTGTGGAATCAGTTCCCACTCATAGTGACCCTGTACAGGGTTTCTGAGGCTGTAAATCTTTTCAGAAGCAGATAGCCTCATCTTTCTCCAGTGGAACAGCTGAAAGTTTCGAACTGCTGACCTTGCGGTTTAGCAGCCTGATTCGTAGCCACTGATTGGAATATCTAAAATGTGACTACAATGTGCCCAGTGAAGGAGGCTTCCTGTGGAGCTTCTGCATTACATAAAGCCATAGGTGGAATCCTGAACCCCATCCAGAATCTTCTAAGGTAGGAAATTTCCACTTGAAAGGACAAGCAGACCAGCCTGGAGTGGCTAGAAGAACAGAAGATGCTTCTTGAAAGAAATACCAACAGGAAAAGTACAAAACTATAACAACAGTCTGACTGACTACTTCAACAACAAGCAAGTTGTTTTCCCAGAAGACATCAAGGAAAGCAGTCAGGTCCCCTCAGGACAAAACCCCTTCTAAGATTGAGACTCAATGGGAATACACAAGCAGAAATGTGCTCTGACTGGTGACCATGTTGGTCACCAATAGGGGAAGTGAGGAAAAACAGCAATGAAGCTGTGAGCTAAGTCCAACCACGTTCAATACACTCCTGTGAACCCAGGTGGAGACCTGGTTGGCCAGGAGTTTGGCAAGACCTGGGGATTCCTGGGCCCAGAGTCAGTGACATAGCCACAGAGGACTAGAGTGGAGAAAGAAGCATCCAGCTGATAAGACGGTAGAGCATATGTACAAGAATACCCACACTTAACAGATAATACCCACGTGACCTGGCTTCAATGGCTGGATGATCAGAGCTCAACTAGAAGAAGGAAGAAGAGGAAAACAAAGAGCAATCTGATAAAATTTGATGAACTTTATCTACACTTATGGATGCAGTAGCTCAAAAGAGGGAACAAATCTTTTCAGCAAGGATCATTCCCATCCCCTCAATACACAGGATAGACAGGGATGGCCCACTTGGACACTGGATACCCAAAATGGGGGGAGAGGGACTACAAAGGCAAGAAGTGACTAGCTCATAAGCTTTCAAGAGGGAGCCTAGATCCAGAGGGAGCAGAGGAAGATAAAATCTCCACTGAGTAGTATTTAATCTGTCTGGGCGGGAGTGATGAAAGGAGATGTGGATAGCACTTATGTAGTACAATAGTGAATAAATACTATAGTGAATAAATACTGACTGGGAGGATTGGAAATATAAAGGTAGATGTTTTGTAGCAAAAGAAGTGGAGTGATTGACTTTGCAGTCTAGGAGCGGAGTGACTGGTGACCATCAATGAAGAAGACCACAGGGTGGGACCCTACCTAGAGAAACAGTGAAGCCAGAGATGAAGGCAGAGATGATGGCGTGGAGAGATGGAGCAGCTGGGAACTCTAGACCCAGAGATAGAGAGGGACTGTGTGCTGATGACCAGGGGGCAGGTTGGCTGCTGATGCATGGAGGGGATTGTAACCATGGCAATGTAATGATATAAGATAGGATGAATGTAAAACTATGTTATCACATAATTCACAATAAAATATAAAAAAAAAAATACACTCAGAGATGCTATCTGAGTTACAGATGCATAAACTATAGCACAGTCAAATTAAGAGTTGACTAGGTAAAAAAAATAATAATGTAAATCAAAGCAGAGAATTTCCTTACTCCAGCACCAAGCATTTTAACATGAATGAAATAATGTCTGTACCAAAAAGCACTTTACTTGCATGTGATATCAATGTTATTGCCTGATGTTTTCCACATTCCTTTGGGTCATCACTCCATAACGGACACAAATGGTGATCTCTTGCAATCAGTTGGTCAGGTAGTTGTCTTCCACATTTCTTGGCATAGAGGAGTGAGTGCTTCCAGTGCTGCATCATTTTGTTGAAAGATTTCAAATTGTATTCTTTAAATTTTCTGGCCTTGTTCTTTACCAGTGATTTCATTGCACCTTGAAATTCTTCTTTCAGCACCATTAACTCTTGATTATATGCTATCTCTTGAAATTCTTGATGCCATCCCACAATTCTTCTGGTCTTCCATCATTAGTGTCAAATGAATAAAATCTGTTCTTGAGTTGATCTCTACATTTAGGTGGGAAATGTTCAAGTTCAAACTTGGACTCTCATAGACTTGTTTTATTTTCTTTAGGTTCAGCCTGAACTTGCATCTGAACAATTAAATGTTCTATGCCACAGTCTGTCCCTGATTTGGTTTTGACTGTTGATATGGAGTTTCAATATAATATGCATATAATTTAATGTTATGATGCCCATTGTTCATCGTATTGCTATTATAGTGACTTTATTGGAGAGAATATAACTGTCCTGTATTCCAGAGCTATAAATATTTACAGAATCAGGCTGCCTCATCTTTATGTTCCTGAGATGCTTGTGGATTCTAACTGCTCACCTTACAGTTAACAACCAAATTTGTAACCCACCAGGGCATGTGGTAGTGGTGGTTATGTGCTGTGGAGTTGGTTCCAACTCATAGCTACCCTGTATAGGGTTTCCAAGGCTGTAAACCTTTACGGGACCAGAAAGTCTCATCTTTCTCCCATGGAACAGCTGGTAGTTTTGAACTGCTGACCTTAAGGTTTGCAGCCTGATTTGTAACCACTACGCTACCAGAGCTGGTTTTCTAAATTAATGCTAGTCTCTGTCAAAATGGAACTTTTTCTAATATCCTTATATGCCACTTTATAAATATTGGCATTTTAGAGGAAGGAACCACATATCATGCATAGTCTTATTTTTTTTCACAGTGCCTCCAAAAGTGTAAATTGTTGTCTGTCATTGAGACATTTCTGACTCATAGAGACCCAATATAGGGTTTCTGAGAACAGCTTGTGAGTTTTATCTGCTGACCTTGTAGTTACCAGTTCAGTGTTAATATTACTGTGCTACACCAGGCAAAAGTCATTGTTGCTTTGAGTCAGTTCCAACTAATAGAGATCCTATGCACAACAGAGTGAAACACTGCCCAGTTCTGTGCCATCCTCACAATTGTTGTTATGCTTGAGCCAGTTGCTACTGTAATTGTGCCAATCCATCTCACTGGGGTCTTTCTCCTTTTAGCTAACCATCTACTTTACCAAGCATAATATCTTTCTCATGGTAATATGTTTGGATTATTACAGACAAAGTCTCATCATCCTGGCTTGTAAGGAACATTTTGGCTCGAGTTCTTCCTACAGAGATTTGTTTTTGTTTCTAGCAGTCTATGATACTTTTAATATTTCCCAACACCATAACTCAAATTTATCAATTAGTCTATGATCTTCCTTATTCATTGTCCAACTTTCACATGTATATGTTGTTGTTGTTATGTGCTGTGGAGTCGGTTCGGACATAGTGACCCTGTACAGGGTTTCCAAGGCTGTAAATCTTTATGGGAGCAGAAAGCCTCATCTTTCTCCCACGGAACAGCTGGTAGTTTCAAACCGTTGACCTTGCGGTTTGCAGCCCGATTTGTAACTACTAGGCTACCAGAGCTCCTTCACATGTATATAAGTTAATGAAAATACCATGAGTTGGGTCTGGCACATCTTAGTCCTCAAGTTGATATTTTTTGCTCTTGAGCACTTTAAAGTAGTCTTGTATAGCAGATTTACCTAGTGCAATATGTAGTTTGTTATATTTTCTTCTGCTTTCTTGAGTGTTAATTGCAGACCCAAGCAAAATGAGGCCTTTGACAGTTTCAAACTTTTCTCAATTTAACATGACATTATTTTTTGCTCCTGTTGTGAAGATTTGTCTTTTCTTTATATTGAGGTACAATCCATACTGAAAGTTATGGACTTTGGGTTTCATCAGTAAGAATTCAAATTCTCTCCACTTTCATCAAGTAAGGTAGTACCATCTACATATCACAGCTTTTTAATGAATCTTCTTTCAATCTTGATGCTACACTCTACATACTATAACCCAGAATGTCTGATTATTCAATCAGCATACAGATTGAATAAGTATGGCGAAAGAATACAGCCATGGTGCACACCTTTCCTGATCGTAAACCATTCAGTAATCCCTCATTCTGTTCAAATGGCTGCCTCTTGGTCTATTTAGTGTCCTCCTGGGCACAATCAAGTGTTCTGGAGTACCCATTCTTCACAATGTTATCCGTAACTTGTCATGTTCCACACAGTCAAAAGACTTTGCATGCTCAATACAGCACAGGTAAACATCTTTCTGGTAGTCTTTGCTTTCAGCCAAGCTTATCAGATGTCAACAATGATATCTTTAGTTCTACATCCTCTTTTAAATCTGCCTTGAGTTTCTGGCAATTCCCTTTTGATGTACTATTAAAGAGATTTTAAAGTTATCTCCAGCATAGTTTTACTTCCTGTGATACTAATGATATTATATGATGATTTCTGCATTTCATTGGATAAACTATCTTTGGAAAGGGGACAAATATGGATCTTTTCCAATTGGTTGGTAGGTAGCTGTCTTCCAAATTTCGTGGCATAGATGTATGAGGGCTGCTAGTGCTGCATCAATTTGTTGAAATATTTCAATTTGTATTCTATCAGATTACAATTTATTGACTAGTTTGTCTTATTTATTGACTAATATGTCCCTATGATTTAGAACAACCTTGCTTGCACTAACAACAAACAACAACAACAAATATATTTGATGCTCAATAAATACTTGCTGAAAGAATATGAGACAGAGAACTGACAAGATAACTAAGTAAGACTTGAATCAGAATTCTGAAATTACCATGAATATTTGTTCACTATGAGTAGGAGCCAACTCAATGGCAATAACAACAACAACAGCAACAACAAATGTATTTGGTTCTCAATAAATACTTGTTGAAAGAATATGAGAAAGAGAAATGCTGAGATAGCTAAATTGAATTAAAATTAATTTTTTCTAAGTTTTTATTATGAATTGAGTGATAGTTTATATGGAAGAACATCAGCTTTATATTCATCCTATTGTATTTCATTTCATTGCAATGATTACAATCCCCTCCATGCATCATCATCCAACAGCATTTGTTTTATTGCCCTCTGTTTTTTGTTTGTTTGTTTTTTGATGTACACTGAAGCACTTAGAAATTTATAACCATTCAAGCAACCAAAGGGCATACTCTGCAAGCTTGCCCCCCAGCCGCCAGCACACAGCCCCTCTCCCTCCTTGAGTCTAGAGTTCCCAGCCACTCCATCTCTCCACGTCATCATCTCTGCCTCAATCTCTGGATAGGGTCCTGCACTCTGCGTTTCTCCCTTGATATTTCCAGGGCCCTTTGCTCCTGGACTTGAAGATCAACCACTCCCTGCCTTTTATTACAAAACATCTACCTTTACATTTGCAACAGTCACAATCAGTCCCGATACCAATTATTCACTATTGATCCACAAGAGTCTTATCCCCATCTTCTTTTACCAGCCCCATCTAGATAGGTAGGAAACTACTCTGTGGAGATTCTACCTTCCCCCGCACCCTCTGAAACTAAGCTCCCTCTTGAAAACTTGTAAGTCAGTCACTTCGTGTCTCTGTATTCCCCACCCACCCCATTTTGAGTAGCTAATGTCTAAGTTGCCCATCCCTGTCAACTTTGTGTACAGAGGGGGTGGGAATGATCCTCACTCTAAAGATTTGTTCCTTCTATTAAGCTATTACATCCATAAGTCAAGTTAATCAAATTGTAGTGGATTATGTATTTTTTCCCTTTAGTCAAGTTCTGATCATCCCACCATTGACGTTAGTTCAAATGGATAATATCTGCAAGTATGGATGTTCTTGTACATCTCCCCTTGAATCAAAATTCTTAAATTGCAATGAATACGGTAGTTAACACACTTGATTACTAATCAAAAGTTAGATATTTGATTCCTCCCAGAGGCACCTTGGAGTTCTGGTGTGAGGCTGCAGGAGAAACACTGGATTGTAAGATCTATTAGACCCACAAGTCAGTGATTCAAACTTACCAAATGCTCCTTGGAAACCTTTTTCAGGGTCATCATTAGTCGGAACTGACTCAACAGCACAACAACAGAGGCATCTTGGTACAAGGTCCTGAATATCTACTACAAAACATCAACCACTGAAAACAGTTCTACTTTGACACACAGTTAAGTCAACATGTGTTAAAATTGACTTAATAAGAACTGTTTTGTGTTGTTGTTGTATTGTGTTTAAAGAATTTACTTAAAAACTGCAGTTTTCAACTCTCTAATGTATAAAATGACAGAATATTATTTGTGAAAATAAATGAGAAAATACACTTAAAACATCTCACAGTATTTTCTTCCAAGATGATAAAGTAATTTCAGTTAACTCTTTTCCTTCCATGAACTTTTATGATCAGAGGAAAAAACCTACTTCGCGTCCCCCCCCCCCACCACCAAGATTTAAAAACTGAAGAACCATTAAATCTTGATCTCTAAACTCTAAGTCAGAGGTGATGGCTCAGTACAATAAACACCCAACTGTGAATCACAAGATGGAGCCTGCCACTCTCTCCATGAGAGAAAGATGAGGCTTTCTGCTCCTTCGGGGATTTAAATTCTCAGAAACACTATACAGGGACCCTGTGAGTGAGGATCAACTCATTGACACTTAACAACAACAACAACAAATCTCTAAGTGATTTCTTTCCTTAATTATCTAAGGAAAACTGTACTGATCTATAAAAATTACCGAAAACTACAATAGAAAATAAATTAATAAATTAAAAATCCTCTAAGGAGGTCATATGTATTTATGTATCTTCATTCAGAAAATTATATACTTTCTGGGAAAATATTATTATTTTCTCAATGATACTATAAACCATCTTCAGAAAAACAGAACAATTGTTGGAAATGTTGCTGCCTGAAAGTAAAAGACCTCTCTTTTTCTGGCAATTGAATGCCATAGAGTAATGACTGGCTATCCATTCATTCAACCTAACATAAAACACCCCCTTTAAAACCTATAATTATTCACATTTATCTAGCACTCAGATTCCCATTACTCATTCTTATATAAAATATTAGTTTCTTAAGGCTCTCACAGCAAATAACCAGAAAATAAAACAACAGAAATGTATTTTCTCATATTACCAAATGCTGGAAGTTTGAAATCAAGTTGTCAGAGGATTTTACTCACTCCAAAGTCTCTAAGGGAGAATTCTTCTCTGTCTCTTTCAGCTCTGGTGGCTCAAGTGTACACTCTGCTCCATTTTCACATGACCTTCTCCTTCTTTGTGGGTTTCAATTCTTACTCCATCTTTATCTTAGAAGAACACTGGTCATAGGATTTTGGGGCCCATCAACCTAAGAAACAAAGGGATAAGGTCAAAATAAAATTGTTGTTGTTGTAGTTAAGTGCCCTTGAGTCAGTTACGACCCATAGCAACCCTGTATAGGGTTTCCAAGGAACAGCTGGTGAGCTTGAACTTCTGACCATGTTCAAATGATTTTGCAGTCTGACACATTAACCTACAATGCCACACCATGACTCCAACATAAAATACAGATATAATCATTCTGATTAGGTAATTATGTACTAACTTATATTGGAGGAATACACCTATAGATAACAATCATAAACTATGGAAAATACACATAATAACTTGAAAATCATTTGAAGTAGTTGAAAAATGACTGAAAAGACACAGAAATGGGATGGTAGTAGACCCTTATAAAAGGGAAATTACACAGGGTGAGATTTACTTTCGTGTGTTTTTTGCATAAGATTATTATCTAGTTTAACTGAGGCTGTTGTTGTTAAGAGCCATCGCATCAGTTGTGATTTGTAGTGGCCCTGAATAGGATTTCCAAGGAGTGATGAGTAGGTTTAAACCACCAAATTGGTGGTTAGCAGTCCAATGCAAATCCTACAGTACCACATAGGGAAGGATTCATTAAATTTAAGTAAAAATCTCACTAAAGTTCATCCTTGCTAACCTGAGAACTCAGCAGATGGAAACTGATTTTTCAGAATATGTGGAAAGTGATGAGAGAAATCCAGGAGAGAAGTTTCATGGTGAGTTTGGGGCACAAATATGTATTTAAGCTATGCCATTGGCTGGCACCTGAATTACACTATGTGGGTAAAGTACAATGGGCTTAATGAAAACAAAACAAAAACACAAAGAAAAAAAAATTATATAGGGTTACTAAAACAAGGACTGGCTTTGGCTTCTATAAACACAGGGGTGAAAGAGTTTTGAGCTTGAATCTAACCAAGTTAATGTTCTAAAGAAAAAAACAAAAACAAAATCACAAATCTTCAGAAGTACATAATCTACAATTAATCTATCTTTTAAAATGTTAAAAGTTTCTTAGCCTGTGAAGATATAATAAAATATGTAGTACAATCAAGAGATTACATAGTCAATAGAAAATGATTCTGAGTATATCCAGATGTGAGAATAAGTAAACCAATTATAAGCAAGAAGTATACTTGTCTGATTTTCAGATGATATGATTATCTAAACAAAATTCTTAAAGAGTTTACAAAAATGAACCTTACAAAATTTATAAAAGAGTTTTCAAAGGGCAGTTCAAAAGGACAAAGTCAAGTATTATAATGAAATGTGCAAATACCAAGATTAGAAAACTAAAAGGAAATAACACACTCAGCATTTCTCAAGCTGAAAGAACTGAAATAAAAATTGAAGTTCTGAATTATAATGTTGAAAGATTCTATGGGCAAAATATTGAATGATGCAGAAAGGAAAAGGTTCAAAGTGCACAGAGAGCATTGGTAAAGAACAAGCCTCGGGGAATTGATAGGATACAAATTGAAATCTTTCAACAAACTAATGCAGCACTGTAGGCACTAACTCACCTATGCTAAAAAACTTTAAAGACAGCTACATGGCCAAATGATTGGAAGAGGTTTGTATTTGTGTCCATTCCAAAGAGTTGTGACCCAATAGAAATGCAAGAATCATCATAAATATTATCACATGCATATAAAATTTTGCTAAAGTTAATTTAAAAATGACTGCAACAATAATTGGCAGTGGATGACAAGGATATGGAATGAGGTATATCATTGCTGACGTCTTGGCTAAAAGCAAAAAATACCAGAAAGATATTTACCTGTGCTTTATTGACTATGCACAGGCTTTCAGAAGTGTTGATTATGACAAGCTATGAATAACACTGTGGAGAGTATAGCTGTGAAGGAAAACTTTTGGAGGTCAATAACAGACCTAAACTCCAGAGAACTTTGAGATGAGGTTGAGAAAGATTACAAAAAGAAACACACACACATGCACACACACACACAGACACACACACAGACACACACACAAACATGGGAGGGGACTTCAAAAATATCATGGAAAAATTCAATATTCCCATGAACTTTTGAAGTCCCCCTTGTGCTATAAAGAATATTATATGTAGTATATAAATATATATACATAATTATATTGAGTCCTGGTATAGTGCTGTATTGCATTAGACAAATCTGCTGCACAGGAACTTTATAAAGTGTTGAAGAGTCAGCTTGAGGACTAAGGTGCGCCTGACCCAAGCCATGGTATTTTCAATAACCTCATATAGATGCGAAAGCTGGACAGTGACTAAGGAAGATCATGGAAGAATTGATGCCTTTGA
>NW_006408629.1:1186968-1187939 GCF_000296735.1 Chrysochloris asiatica
ACCCATAGCGACCCTGTATAGGGTTTCCAAGAAGCAGCTGGTGAGCTTGAACCACTGACCAGATAGTTCAAATGACTTTTCAGTCTGATGCATTAGCCCACAGAGTCACACCAGGACTCCATATAGACAAATATATAATACAAGTAAAATATTGCTAAAGACAATACATAAGTGACTGCAACCATACATTGACAGGTGATTTCCAGAGGTTCAAGCTGGATTCAGAAGAGGACACGGCATGATGATATTACTGATGACAAATGGATCTTCGCTGAAAGCAGAGAATAACAAAAAGACATTTATCAGTGCTTTATTGACTACACAAAGCCTTTTGATTGTGTGGAACATGACAAGCTATGGACAACATTACAGAGAATGAGTAATCTGGAACACTTAATTGTGCTCGTGAGAACCTGTATATAGACCAAGAAACAGTTGTTTGAACAGAACAAGGGAACACAGAATGGTTTAAAATTAGGAAAGGTGTGTGCCAAGGTTATATTCCTTCACCATACATATTCAATTTCTATGCTGAACAAATAACCTGAGGAGGATTATATGAAGAAAATCATGGCATCAGGACGGGAGGAAGACTTATTAACAACCTGGGATATACAGATGCTACAACCTTACTTGCTAAAAGCAAAGAGGAATTAAATTACTTAGTGATGGAGATCAAAGACCATAGCCTGTCAAGAAACCAAACAATGTATTACATTAGGTAAATCTGATTTACAACACTTTTTAAAGTGTTGAAGAGCAAAGATGTCAGTTTGAGGATTAAGGCGCATCTGATTCAAGCCATGGTATTTTCAATAACCTCATATACATCTGAACGTTGGACAATGAATAAGAAAGACTTAAGAAGAATTGATACAATTGAGTGATGTTTCAGGAGAATATAAAATAAAAATAAAAAGTACCAAGGACTGTCAACAGAATCATAACAAAAGAATCAGTAAAAAAAAAAA
>NW_006408629.1:1197089-1198700 GCF_000296735.1 Chrysochloris asiatica
TTTTTGTTATTGAAGGATTCTCTGGGCAAATTATTCAATGATGCAGAATGCATCAAGAGAAGATGGAAGGAATACACAGAATCATTGTATCAAAAGGAAATAGTTAATGTTCAACCATTTCAAGAGGTACCATATGAACAAGAGCCAATGATGCTCAGGGAGGAAGTCCAAAGTGAATTGAAGGAATTGGCAAAGAACAAGGCACCAGGAATTGATGGAATATTATATGTAGTATTGTATATTTTATGTATAATACAAGAGAAACTTCAAAGAGGCCATAGACAAATTCATGTACACTTGTGTATTTATATATCTACATACATAATATTTATAGTACAGGCATCCTGGTGTGGCACTGTAGGATAAGCACTGGACTGCTAACCACCAAGTCGGCAGTTCAAACCTGCCAGCTGCTCCTTAGTAACCTTTACAGGGTAATTATGAGTTGGAACCCAGTCTACAGCACTTAACAACAACAAAATATGTAGTACATAGGGGACTTCAAAAATAAATTTTAAATGTCCTCTCACACATATATGGAGTCCTGATGTGGGGCTGTGGGTTGATGCACTAGACTGAAAGGTTGGTTTGAACCACAGTGTCATTGGTTCAAACTCACCAGCCACTCTTCAAAAACCCTATACAGCATTGCTATGAGCAGGAATCAACTCAAGGCATTTAACAACAACAAAAAATACTGAATCAGAATCTACATTTTTACAAGATTCCCAGGTGATTCTTTTGACCTACAGGTGATTTTTAGGTGTTGAATTGTAGATTCTGATCCAGTAGTTCTGGGATAAAAATATATATTCATCAGAGGATCAAACTGGTTGGAAGCCTTCTGAGAAGAGCTTCATGGACAATAAAAGCAAACATAAATTGACCAGGACTGTCCTCTTGAGACATGGAAGTTTCATACTGGAACCCTTTCTGGCCTTGCCCTCTGTATTTCTTCATTTTTTTATGTTTTTGTTTTGTTTCATTTTATGTTATATTAAACCTGTTATTACAACTATGTTTTTTCTGGTATACTCCACAAATCATTCCAGGGAACAGAAGTGTTAAAACGAGTAATGTGAATAACTGGACTAAGTGGAAGGAGTTGTGTGAATTTCTAGCTTGTAGCTAATGCCCACTAACCTAACTCTGGGTGGTTAAATATGACAGTGGTTGGGATTGTATAGGCAGCTGGTGACTGAACTGAACAAGGAAGGAAAGCTGAAATTTCCATGGGCTACAACAGGCCCATGGAAATCTCAGCATTTTTATAAGGATTAGGATTTGTTACCAATCACATAATTTGATGTCAGGGTGGATGATCTAAATCTCTCTGGAATGGTCTGCACAAGTATTGATGTTGATTTAATTGAGTGTTAAAGAAAATAATAAAATATTTGTGTAAAAGGAAACCGCTTATGTACCATTACTGTTGTTATTAGATGCTATCCAGTCAGTTCCGAGTTATAACCATCCTACAGACAACAGAATGAAACATCTGAATGGTGTTTATGTCATTCTCACAATTGTTGTTACATTTGAGCCTATTGGTGTTGCCGCCATATCAATCCAGTTCTTTGGGGTTATTCCTTTATTCGGCTGACCCTCCAC
>NW_006408629.1:1199673-1208056 GCF_000296735.1 Chrysochloris asiatica
CATCTGATATCAGCAATTATATCCCTCATTCCATATCTTCTTTTGAATTTGTCTTGAATTTCTGGCAGTTCCCCGTTAATGTACCATTGTGACAGTTTTTTAATTATTTTCAACAAAATTTTACTTTCATGTGATATCAAAGATATTGTTGAATGATATCTGAATTCCATTCAGTCATCTTCCTTTGGAATTAGTGCAAATATGGATCTCTTCTAATTGGTTGGCCTAACAGCTGCTTTCCAAATTTATTTTAAGGAAGTATGGACTGCAGTATAGACTGCACTTCAGTGTAAAGAAAACAAAATTACATAGATGAGTGAGCACCTCCAGTGCTGCATCAGTTTGTTGAAAGATTTCAGTTTTTATTGTATCAATTACTGGTGACTAGTTTTTCATCAATACTTTCTGTGCAGTTTGCACCAGTTCTTTCAATATCATTGTCCCATAGTCATATGCAACCTCTCGAAATGGTTGAACATTGGCCCATTATTTTGGTACAGTGACCCTGTATTCCTTCCATCTTCTTTTGATGCTCCCTGCAACTTTATTATTCTTCCCATAGAATCCCTCAGTACTGAAAGTTGAGAGTTGATACTTTTTCTTCAGTTCTTTGAGCTTGAGAAATGCTAAGAGTTTACTTCCCTCTTCATTTTCTATATCCAATTCTTTGCACATTTCATTATAATATTTGATTATGACTTCTTGAGCTGCCCTCTGAAATTTTCTGTTCAGCATTCTGACATTCTGATTTCTTTCATTTCTTTAGCTTCTCTACATTCAAGAACAAGTTTCAGAGTCTCATTTGACATCCATTTTGGGATTTTCTTTCTTTTCTGACTTTTAAATGACCTTTTGCTTTCTTCCTGTATGAAGTTCTTGATGTTATTCTACAACTCTTTTGGTTTTAGCTCATCAGTTTGTAATGCATCAGATTTGTCTTGAGATGGTCTCTAAATTCAGGTTGAATACATTCAAAGCCATAGTTTGACTCTCATGACATTGTTTTAATTTTCTTCAGCTTCAATCTGAACTTTCTTAGAAGGAATTGATGGTCTATTCCACATTTGGGATCAGGTCTTGTTTTGGTTGATGATGTTGAGTCCTTTTCAGTGTTGTTGTTTTAAGTACCATGAAGTTGGTTCCAAATCATAGTGACCCTGCACAGGGTTTCTGAGGCTATAAATCTTTACTGAAGCAGAAAGCCTCATCTTTCTCCCACGGGATAGCTGATAGTTTTGGACTGCCAACCTTGAGGCTTGAGGTTAGCAGCCCAATTCATAATCACTATGCTACCAGAGCTCGTTTTCAATAGATGTAGTCAATTTTAATCCCATGCATTCTGTCTAGCAAGGTACTTATGTACAGTTGTCTTTTATGCTGTCTAAATAATATATTTTCAATGAATAAATCATTGGTTTTACAAAATTCTATTATGGGATCCCCAGCATAATTTCTGTCACCAAGAGCATATTTTACAACTACCAATCTTTCCTTTTTCCTCCCATCCCTCAACATTCACATTACAATCAATCATTGGTAATTATCAATGCATCTCAATTTCATGTTTGATCAATTTAAGAGTGAAGAAGTTGGTAAATTCTTTAATTTCATCATCACAAACTTTAGTTGCAGATGTGTATATTTGAATAATACTAATACATATTGGTCTTCCTTGTTGTTGTTGTTAAGTGTTGTCAAGGCTGTTCCAACTCATAGTGACCCTGCAAAGGGTTTCCAAGGAGGATCTGGTGGGTTTGAACCACCTACATTGTGGTTGATAGTCCAGTACTTGTCCTACAACACCACACCAGAACTCTTTGTAGCATTTGGATATTATCTTATCCCATAGACAGTATTGTACCTCAAGATAAATCTTAAACTGTTCCTTTTGACAGTGAAATTGGTGCCATTCTTCTTTAATATTTCATTCACAGCATAGTAAATCTGATGTAAAATGGTCAATACCAGTCCGTTTCAACTCTTTAGTGCAAAACATCTGATTGTGTGAATCATGACAAACTATGGGTAAAACTGGAAAAAATGGGTATTTCAGAACACTTATTTTGCTCATGAGGCACATGAGAAGAAGGCAGTCTTTAGAACAGAACAAAAGAATATTTAATGGTTTAAATCAAGAAAGTTGTATGCTGATGACTTCCAGTTTGGAGGTAGCAGAGCAGAGTCTTGTAGGACAGGCTCTATGGGAGAGGGGCTCAAAACCCAGAGGAGGCTCTCACAGAACAGCACCAGAGCTCTGGATCTAGCATAAGAGTGAAGGCGTCAGTTTCCCACATCCACCAGTGGAAAAATCATGATATAAAGGAAAACATTGCAGGACTCCCTTTGTGGCCATCCTGTCCAGGCAGAGGTCAGAGGGTGGGGCTACAGCCAGACCAGCACAGAGAACCAGTGCTAAAAGTGGTGCAGTGACATTTGCAAAAGGAAGTGTGGGGTGATTCTACACATTTTTTATCTCCTCTTCCTTATCAAGCACCTTCTTTGCCCAGCCCAGATGCTTTCAGGCAGGTGGGAGCACACATGAAAAAAGTACAGCGTTGAGACCACAGCTTTCCCACAGCACAGAAAGAAAGAGCCCCATTGGTCCAAGGGCAAATTCTTTGGCTGTTGCTTTTGATTTCTGCCTGTGGGTCCCCGACCTAAAGTTAACTTGTGCAGGACCCTTTACTCCTGCCTATCCAGCAAGACTCTGGTAGTGTAGTGGTTACGAATCAGGCTGTGAGCCGCAAGGTCAGCAGTTCGAAACTACCAGCGGTTCCGAGGGAGAAAGATGAGGTGGTCTGCTCCCATAAAGATTTACAGCCTCGGAAACCCTGTGTAGGGTCGCTGTGAGTCGGAACCGACTCCACGGCACTTAACAACAACAACAACAATATACCCATAGCCTTTATCTAATTGTTTTTAGGAATTCTTGTACCCACAGCCCTTATTTATGGCTATGGGATTCTTTATTGCCTTAAACTAAGGCTACAAGGAAGAAAGTTTACAATCACTAAACATAAGCTGGCAGTAATTCAATTGACAAATCCTGTCTCCTAGCAGTCTTAAGAACGTTGTTAATATAAGTATTAAAACTACCTATGATTACAAGTAAAATAAAATGTAGCTAATGTGTGGCTTCTAACTTTTAATAAAAGTATACTAAAGTGTAGGAGAGTCAAAAATCTAAAGTAAAAGAATACTAATAAAATCATGAATAAATCAGAGAATGATTCAGAAGGAAAAAAAAAAATAACTAGGGATCTGCACATAGAAATAACTTTGTGGCTCTGCCATCCAAAGAAAATCATTCATCGTAGCTCTGCTAAAACAATGAACTTTTCTATGCCCAGGTTTCCCTGCGTCTCGTTTATTTTAATTCCTCAATTAATATCTCTCAATTTATTTATTTTAATTCCTTAATTAATTATGGCTCTTGACAATAGGATGAATGTAAAACTGATGTTCTCCCATGTAAATCCACATAATTCACAATAAAAACTAAAGAAAAAGAAAAAAAAAGGTGTATGCTGAGGTATCTTTTCACTTATTCAACCTATATGCTAAGCAAATAATCCAAGAAGCTGAATTACATGAAGAAGAACCTGGCTTCAGGATTGGAGGAAGACACTTATTAACAGCCTACGATATGCAAATGATGCAGTCTTTCTTGCTGGTAGTGAAGAAACCATAAAATACTTATGTATGAAGATGAAACATCACAGCCTTCAGTGTAGATAACACCTCCATGTAAAGAAAATAAAAATTCTCAAAACTGGATCAATAAAAAACATCATGATAAATGAAGAAATGATTGAAGCTGTCAAAGACTTCATTTTGCTTGAATCCGTAATCAACACTCATTAAAACAGTAGTCAAAAAATCAAACAACGTACTTCATTTGACAAATATGCTTCAAAAGAACCCTTAAAATGTTAAAGAGCAAAGTGTCAGTTTGAAGACTATGGTGTGCCTAACCCAAACCATGGTATTTTCAATTGCCTCATATTCACATGAAATTTGGATAATAAATTCTTATTCTAGAAAGACAATTGAAGAATTTATGTATTTTAATTATAATGTTGGAGAGGAATATTAAAATTATGATAGACTGCCAAATCAACAAACAAATCTGTCTTGGAAGAAGTGCAGTCAGAATGCTCCTTAAAAGCCAGGAAGGCAAGATTTTTTCACTCATACTTTCGCCATGTTATCATGCATGATAAATGGAGGTTCAGCAAAAAAGAGGAAGACCTCCAACAAGATGAATTGTTACAGTGGCAGCAGCAATGGGCTAAAACATAGCAACAATTTAGGATGATGCAGGACTGGGCACTGTTTCATTCTTTGTGCATGGGGGTCACTAAGAGTTTGAAATGAGTCAATTGCACCTAATATAAAACACAAAGCCCAAGAGATCCATCTTTATGTATTCCATTTCATTTTTGTCTATTTCCAATTTTCCTAGATTCATATGTTACACACCCTGATTATTAATAGATATTCACAGCTATTTGTTCTCATCTTGCGTTATGCCCTATCAACAAAGTCACAGAGCTTACCTCAATTTATGTCATTATGGTCAACTCTACTCTAAGGAGAAAGCTCTTCAAGTCATATTTTGAGTGCCTTCCAACCTGAGAGTTCCCATTTCTGACACTGTATCTAACAATGTTCTACTGCTATTCATAAGGTTTTCAGTGGCTAACCATTCAAGTGGTGCAAATTGCCTTCTCCTTATTCTGTCTTGTGAAGAAACTCTGCTGAAACCTGTCCAACATTGGTGACCCTGCTGGTATTTTATACACCAGTGGCCTAGTTTCCAGGATCACAGGAACATGCAAGTCACCACAGAATGACAAATTGACAAATGAGTGGTGGTTTTGCTGTTCCTAAGATATCCAATATAATTGCAGGTAAGGAGGAGAAAAATGATAGGGATATTTAGAACATATGAACTGTATTTCATCTTTCCTATTGGGAAGAATTTAGATTATTCAAGCATATCCTTTTACGTAAAGGAGAGTAACAAGAAAGACAGTGATTGGGATTCAGGAAGTGTTTTATTAATGATGAGTTTAACATGTACACAGAAGACAATCTTCACTGACACTAAGTGACCATTCAAACATAACAAGATCCTTCTTACTTCTGATATCAATTGGACATTTGGGGGCAGGATCCAAAACCAGATTTATAATTCATTACAAGGACCCAGAATTTACTGAAAGCTGTTATTATCCTTCCTATTATAGTTTATTATAGGAAAAGAATGGAGATTTAAAATAATTGCCACACTATGCCAAAATCCATAGTGTGGTCTCTGATCTTTATCAATAAATACTTCAAGCTATTTCTATATATCATTGTATATCTCATGTTGTTAATGAATCTTCCTTCCTTCATTTATTTATTTATTTGTTTTGTTTATTTATTTATTTTCTGTAAAAGGCAGTTTTTTGTTTTGTTTTGTTTTCATTTGGTTCACGGCTTGGGAGAAAAGGTACTCCAGGGTGTTGGTGATGCTGCCTCTGTAGCTGGAAGAAGAGGTTCAGGCAGATGCTCTGAGGATGGCAGGGGAAGGCTAAAGGACACCACAGGTTGCCAGGCTCTGCAGGCTCCTAATCTTGCTTGAGAGTAAGCCTTGAAAGAAATATTCACCCAGTCCTTCCTAAGGGCCAGCCATCCTTTGGAGGTTGCTCAGGTGATCACCCATCTTCTTGACTATTTCCACATCCTCCTTGAGGAAATGGTTCTCCAGAAAGTCACAGAAGTGTGGGTCGTGCAGCATGCAGATGCAGAAGAGACTAGTTCAGATTCTTGTCCAGGAAAGGGAAGCTTCTATGGTGTCAGTTTTCCCCCGACTCATCTTGTATCTGTTTCTTCATGTCCTGGAAGACAGTGCGGCTATCCACTGGTTTTGCACTTTCAAGAGACACTAGGCATCCTCACACTTCTCCTTCACCAACTCATAGAAGTGTCTCACTCCTTCCAAATCACACCATTGAGATCAAAATAGAAACCCAGAGAGAGAGGTGTAAGAGGCCTGCAGATGCAGATTGACCAGATAGTTGACGCCAGACTCCATTTCAGCAGAATCTTTCTGATGGGTCTAAGAGCTCATGGTTGGTTGAAGATTTGGAGCTAGCCACACACACACACACACACACACACACACACACACACACACACACACACAGTGTTTAGCTGGCCCCAGTAACAGGGAATGGCCAAGAAGATGGAGAAAAGATTGCACCTGCAAAGGATAGAGGTGGTCCGATGCTAGAGGTTGGGAGTCCTTGGATCTTTTCTATTCCAACACTGTTGAAGCAAGAGACAGATCCATGGAACTGCCGGGCAAGCTTCCCTTCACTCTTGATGCTGAGTTTTTATATTGTCCTGCTTCTTGAATTATTTGTTCAGTATTCAGATTTATTAAGTACAGTGAAAGGAAACAACCCTAACTTTTTCTGATTTTAAACCACATCATACCCCCTTGTTCATTTCAAATGACTGCTTCCTGATCAATGTGCAAGTTCCACATGAGCACACTTAAGTGTTCTGTAACTTCATTTCTTTGTAATATTATCTATAAAGTGTTATGATCCACACAGTAGAAGTTTTACATACACCAATAAAACAGAGGTAAACTTCTTTATGATATGCTCTTTCAGCCAAGATCCCTCTGACATCAGCAATGATATCCCTCATACCATATCCTCTTCTGAATCTGGATTGAATTTCTGGCAGTTTCCTGTTAATGTATGGCTGAAGTTATTTTTAAATTACTTTCAGTGAAGTTCTGCTTGTATGTCATAGTAATGATATTGTTCAACAATCTCCATATTCCACTGCATCACTTTTCTTTTGAACAAGGAAAAATATGGATCGTATCCAACTTGTTAGTCAGATAACTGTCATACAAATTTCTTGGCATATATTATCACTAATATTTCCATTTATTGATGCATCTTGATTGCCATTCTGTGGACAGCTTGTTCCTTGTTTTTGCCAAAGCCTTCAGTACAGTTTGGACTTCTTGCTTCAGTACCATTTGTTCTTGGGCATACACTACTGGCTAAGATAGTTAATTGTAGACCAGTTCTTTTTGGTAAAATATCCTGTGAATTCCATCCATCTTCCATGGTTTTTACGACATCCAAACAACTGGGTGAAACTCAGAAGATTGGGAGTATTTCCTGTTTTCCTGATGGGTATGGGTAAGAGAAGCAAGAGTAAGGTGCTGACAGGATTATGTGACTCCACTGGGCATGATTATTAGGGAATTTATCAGCAGCACACAAAAAGCTTTGTACTATTGTCCTATCAGGGCAGAGGATAATCGGGCAAGACAGAGAGAGGCAAGATGGTGTTCTAAATGAAGAACCGTGGCTTGAGCATTACTCTGATCCTGAATTGTAACCAGTTATAATAGTCTGTGTGACCATTGCAATGATTTATCAAACCCAGAAGATATGTGGAGAGTGCTGTGGAAGGAAGAGCTGGTATCAGAATTGTTAAAGAAGATTGGAGGGTGGAGGCATGTCTGCCTATAATTTATAGAAATTGGCCTTGGGCTGATGTCAAGTTTATTTCTTATTTCAAAGTTCCATGTCTTTGCATTATAACATCAAATAGATGAAATCATAAAGCAGTTAACAATGAATCTTTGCTAGATATATGAATGAAAAATAAATAAAACATTGTTTGTAATGTTAACCTAATTTAAAGATATTATTGTTGCTGTAAAGTTCCCTTGAGTTGATTCTGACTCATAACAACCCTGTTTTCAAGGACTGGCTGGTGAGTTTGAACTGCTGACCTTACAGTTCATATAAATCTTGGGGGCCAGTTCTTTTCCTACAGTGCTACACTAGGACTCCAGATTAAAGATAGCATGCAATTTTATATTTTTATATACTTATTCTGTGATAAGTTTATTATATATCTTAATGTGGTTGTTGTTGGTAAGTGCCATTGAGTCAGTTCCAACTAATGATGACCTTGTATAGAAATTCTAAGGAGTAGCTGGTGAGTTTAAACTATAAACCTGTGGTTAGAAGTTCAGTGCTTAACCTAAAGCACCATACCAAGACTCCATGTATTTTACTATATGTAAGTTAATTTTCTCTATTCCTTGATTACGATTTATGAAATTTAGTGTAGTGTTGTGAGATTGTTATTGTTGTTGTTACGTGCAATAGATTCGGTACTGACTCACATCAACCCTCTTCATGACAGAAAGAAACACTGCCTGACCCTGGTCCAACCTCACATTTGTTGCCACGCTTGAGCCCATTGATGCTGCCACTTGGCCAATCCATCTCGCTAGGGGTCTTCCTCTTTTTCTCTGCCCTTCCACCTTACCAAACATGATATCCTTCTC
>NW_006408629.1:1208410-1210323 GCF_000296735.1 Chrysochloris asiatica
AAGCTGACATCTTTGCTCTTCAACACTTTAAAAAGGTCTTGTGCAGCAGCTTTGCCTAATGCAATATGTCGTTTTATTTCTTGACTGCTGCTTCCATGAATGTTGATAGTTGATTTAAGGAGAATGAAGTTCTTGACAACTTCAATCTTTTCTCCTTGATAAGAATGTTGTTTATTTGTCGGGTGATGAGGAATTTGGTTTTCTTTACATTGAGATGTAATGCATACTGAAGACTATGTTCTTTGATCTTCATCAGTAAATATTTTAAGTCCTCTTCACTTTCAGCAAGCAAGGTTGTATCATCTGCAAATCTCAGGTTGTTAATAACTCTTCCTCCAAGCCTGATGCCATGTTTTCCTTCATAGAACCCAGCTTCTCAGATTATCTGCTCAGCATACAGGTTGAATAAGTATGGTGAAAGAATATCACCCTGTTGCACACCTTTCTTAATTTGAAACATCCAGTGTTCCTATGTTCTGTTCAAATAACTGCCTCTTGGTCCATGTACAGATTCCTCATGAGTACAATTAAGTGTTCCGGAATACTCATACTTAGCAATGTTGTCCAGAGCTTGTCATGATCCATACAATCAAAAGCCTTTGCAGAGTAAATAAAGCACAGTTAAACAGCTTTCTGATATTCTTTATTTTCATCCAAGATCCATCAGACATCAGTAGTTATATCCCTCGTTCAATGGCCTCTTCTGAATCCAGCTTGAATATCTGGAATTTCTCTGTCAATGTATGCTTGCAGCTGTTTCTGAATTACCTTTAGTAAAACTTTACTTGCATGGGATATCAAAGATACTGTCCGATGATTTCTGCATTCCACTGAATCACCTCTCTTTGGAATGGACACATATATGGATCTCTTCCAATCAGTCGGCAAGATAGTTGTCTTGCAAATCTAGGCATAGATGAGTGAGTGCCTCCAGTGCTGCCTCACTTTCTTGAAAGATTTCAATTTTGAATGCATCAATTTCTGGTGCCTTGTTCTTTGCCAATTCCTTCAATGCACCTTGGACTTTTTTCTTCAGAATAATTGGCTCTTGAACATATGCTACCTCTTGAAATGGTTGAACATTAACCATTTCCTTCTTGTACAGTGACTCTGTGAATTCCTTTCATCTTCTTTTGATGCTTTCTGCATTATTCAATAATTTTCAGAAAGAATCCTTTAATAATGAAAGTCAAGGTTGTAAGATTAGTGTGACAGAAAAACAAAACAAAACAACACCACCAACAAAAAAAAAACCTGAAAAGAGTTTCTTGTTAAATGACCCTGGAAAAAGTTCCCAAAACTCTGCACTTCAATTCTGTTTCTCTAATGGACACGATTCTTTCCAGCTGAAAACTACTGTGACTCTCTATATAGTAATTGTTTGCCTGTATGGTTTTTGTTCAGAGTTTGCAGTTTTATTAGAACAAGTAGTCTAGTCACAATATTTAATTGTATAAACCAAGGTATTTAAAAGATGCCATTTTTCTACTAAACTTTGATCATATTACAAAGGTTCTATTAACTGAATCCCCACTCCCACCTCCCCGATTTTGAATCACTGCAGATGAAGTAAAGAGAGAAAGAACTATTATAGATAGTGGTAGTTGAGGATGGAAGAATGGAAAAACAGTTCAGCAAATGTATTTAGTTAATGCAGCACCAGCAACATCACATTCATAAATTGTGCCTTCCTGTATTGGTTCTTTTTTTATTATTATTGTTTGATTGGCAATTATGTGATCGTTTACATGGAGAATATTAGCTTTCCATTCATCCTATTGTATATCATTTCATTGCCATGGTTACAATCCCCTCCATGCATTATCAACCAACCAAAAGGTATACCCTGCAAGCCTTCCCCCTGGCACACAGTCCCTCGCCCTCTCTGGGTCAAGAGTCCCCAGATACTCCAT
>NW_006408629.1:1212944-1214667 GCF_000296735.1 Chrysochloris asiatica
TAAATTGTACTGCAATGAACATAGTGTGCATATATCTACTTGTGTTATTACTCCTATTTCTTGTGGGTAAATACCAAGTCCTGTATTGGTTCTTGACTGTTCTTTCCTAGTCTTTATTTCTTCCCATTTCACAATTCTGGTTGTTAGGTGTTTCAATTATTTAGTATGCTATACACTAGGTATTCAATAAGTATCTTCAGTGCTTAACTTAGAGCCAATTTCTGTTACTGGAAACCAAGTTTCCTGATTTATATATTTATATATTCTTAAACTTCAGTCCTGAATTGTATGCTCTTAAATAATAAACACAAATTCAAGTAAATATAGATAATTCTCAATATCTGTCTACAGACATTAGAATCGTTTCATAGTTTATTTCAGTTTACTCATGTTCTAACAGTGTTCCCATGTGTGACCGTAAGCCATCAGTCATGGAGGGGTGGGTGGTGTACTATCTTATTGCAAAGGCCACTCCCACATCCACAGCAGATCTACCGAATCAGATTTAAAAAAATAAATAAATTCTATATGTGTTGTTGCATCAGCACTGGACTGCAGACCTAAAATCAGCAGTTCAAACCCACCAGCTGCTCCTGGGAAACTGTATACAGGGTTCCTATATGTCAGAACTGACTCAGCAACTCTGAACAACAATAAGTGCACTTCAGAGGTTGAGATCCACAGCAATATTATTCAAATTCAGTTTTCTTACATTTTTATCAGATTATGGTATACAGATATGAAGAGGAAACTTGCTTTTTAATAAACTAAGAAAAATGTGCTATTGGTAGTTATTTGTTGCTCCACCTACCATTTGAAAAGGACTGGAAGAATTTGAGAGATCTGTGATAAAGTAATATAAATAATTTAATAACTACAAAAAAGGAAGTGTGTACTAATTAAAGATTAGGAAAAAATAGAGAGAGTAGATGAAGAATTGCCTGAATCACTGTTTGTCTTAATAACTGGTCTTCAAGGGAAACATTGACCAGCTCCTTCCTATTTCCACTGAAACTGGTCAGAATAATAACTGTAGATAGAATATTTTTGGATGAAATGCTGAAAGTTGTGGATGAAGTGGGTTTAAATAAGAGGAAATAACTTTCCCAAATAGTTTTGAATACAGAAGAGTATACTAAGAGAGAAACGACTGAGGTACAATTCTTAATGAAGATAAATGAAGTAGCTTAAATAATTTCTGTAGTTTTTATAAATCCTTAGTACCCAGGATTCTGGATCTGAGAAGAACATACAACTTCTTGGGACCCAAATAAACTATATTAAGAACCACATTTATGATGAAATTATTACTGAATTTAAAGGAAATTGAGTAATGACTAGCAAAGGAAGATTGCCTCTTGATGTTTTTTCTGAAAACAAAACCAGTTAAGAGAATCAGCATATCCCTAATTATAATGAAGTAGTTAATACTACCATAATTAAAGCCATATCAGAATTCCCACAGCAAACTAATGTGTTTTATGGGTTGAAACTCAGCTGTAAAAATTCAGTCTGGGCTGAAAGCTGGCATATAGGTCTTAAGCAGCTCCACAGGGGTAGGGGTGAAGAGGAAGATTTTAAAAAATTTATTTATCTAACTCTCAAACACAAAATATAACCATTAAGATGTATTCAGGAAATAATAAATAATAGATTCTTTCAAAATTAGTTTGCGTAGCAAACCCCTCGTGCTATAAGCTTCATGAAAGAGAGCATTTAAGTT
>NW_006408629.1:1214767-1219446 GCF_000296735.1 Chrysochloris asiatica
AAAAATTTATTTATCTAACTCTCAAACACAAAATATAACCATTAAGATGTATTCAGGAAATAATAAATAATAGATTCTTTCAAAATTAGTTTGCGTAGCAAACCCCTCGTGCTATAAGCTTCATGAAAGAGAGCATTTAAGTTACACAGATTGAAAACAAACAAACAAACAAAAAGCTGATCTGAAGTTCTTAATCCTGTGAGTTATGTCTACTGTACAGATAATATTTAGATGTTGCTAAAAACATATTTAGTGTTCTTAAATATTTATTTGCTCAAAAAATTTAGATGACTTCAATGGAGCTGCAAAACATACACCAGCACAGTGGGGTTAGTTAAGAAGGATGTTATATCACATTTTCCCCCCTCAGGCTCCTTTGATAGATAACTTTAATCTAAATTCTCTCATTTCTATAAATGTTAACACTTTTTTAGAAACATAATACTCTGTATGTTTGTTAATACTGATATAATGATTCACTATGATATGAAAATCTTTATTATATACATGCTCTATTGTTGCCTTAAAAGGTGTTGCTAATACATGAAGGAAAAAAATAAGACATTAAGGATTTGCTATGCACCAGACACATGTCTTGTGGCTTATACTCAACATTACAATGACCAAATCTTGAATTATTTTACTTGTAATTGGTAAATTTTATTTTAAGTACAACAACATTTATAACTTTATAACATTAATTTAAGTTACTTTAAATGATAAATTTTTATCCTTATATTAGGATTCCTCAAATTTTTCAAAATCCATTATTTTTAGAGTCAAGTGATACTACTTACTCGAGGTACAATTTTCCACTTACTTGTATGAATTTGTAATGACAAGATTATAATATAAATGAATTCACTCAGAAACAATTTCAGATGACATTAACATCAAACAAAATCCAAGTGCATATGTAAAATATGTTGACAATTATGTAGAAGGATACTTAGCAAGCTGAGAAACACAGCAGAGGACACCAACAAAAATGAAGACTATGAAAGATTGTTACTATATTTTACATTTTATAATGTTATAAAAACAGTCATATTTGACATTTTATAAGGAGAATGTATTTCAGTGTTAATGTACATTTAAGTTAATTTTTGTTTTTTGTTTTATTGTGCCTAATCTTTACTTGGCAGGATTTTTGTTGAGGCTCAAAGACATATAAAACAAACACATTTGCTGTTGTTGTTTGTTAGGTGCCATCGAGTCGGTACCAACTCATAGTGACCTTATGCACAGCAGAACAAAACACTGCCCGATCCTGGAGCAACCTCACTACTGTTGCCACAATTGAGTTCATCGATGCTGCCACTTGGTCAATCCATCTCGTTGGAGGTCTTCCTCTTTTTCTTTGATCCTCCACCTTACCAAACATGATATCATTCTCCAGCGACTGCTCCCTCCAGACAATATGTCAGAAGTATGAGAGATGAAGTTTGGCTATCTTGGTCTCGAAGGAGCCCTCTGGCTGCACTTCTTCCAAAACGGATCTATTGGTTCTTTCAGCAGCCCATGGTACTTTCAATATTCTCCTCCAACACCTTAACACAAAAGAATCAATTCTTCTACAAACATCCTTATTCACTGTCAAGCTATCACATGCAATGAGGTTATTGAAAATGCCATGACTTGGGTCAGGTGAACCTTAGTCCTCGAGCTGACATCTTTGCTCTTTCTCACTTTAAAAACGTCTTGTGCAGCACATTTAACTAATGCAGTGTGTCGTTTTATTTCTTGACTACTGCTTCTAAGAGTGTTGATAGTTGATCCAAGAACAATGAAGTCCTTGAAAACTTCAATCTTTTCTCCACTGATAAGAATGTTGTTTCTTATCACCAGTGGTGAGGGTTTTTGTTTTCTTTACATTTAGATATAATCCATACCGAAGGCTGTGGTCTTTGATTTTCATCAGTAAATGTTTTAAGTCCTCTACACTTTCAGCATGCAAGGTTGTATCATCTGCATATCACAAGTTGTTAATGAGTAGTCCTCCAATCCGGATGCCATATTTTTCTTCATAGAACCCAGCTTCTAGGATGATTTGTTCAGCATAAAGGTTGAATAAGTATGGTGAAAGAATATAACCTTGTCACACACCTTTCTTAACTTTAAACCATTCAGTGTTTCCATGTTCTGTTCAAACAACTGCCTCTTGGTCCAGGTACAAATTCCTCATGAGCACAATTAAGTGTTCGCAATGTTGTCCATAACTTATCATGATCCACACAATCAAAAGTCTTTGTATAGTCAATAAAGCACAGATAAATGTCTTTCTGATATTCTCTGCTTTCAGCCAAGATCCATCGGGCATCAGCAATGATAGCCCTTATTCCACGGCCTCTTCTGAATCCAGCTTGAACCTCTGGAAGTTTTCTGTCAGTGTATGATTGTAGCCGTTCCTGTATTACCTTTAGTAAAACTTTACTCATATGAGATATCAAAGGGATTGTCTGATGATTTCTTCATTCCGTTGAGTCACCTATCTTTGGAATGGGCACAAATATGGTTCTCTTCCAATCAGTTGGCCAAATAATTGTCTTCCAAATTTCTTACAGAGATGAGTGAGTGTCTTCTGTGCCGCCTCACTTTCTTGAAAGATTTCAACTTTTATTCCATCAATTCCTGGTGCCTTGTTCTTTGCCAATTCCTGCAATGCACGTTGGACTTCCTCCCTAAGTATTATTGGCTCTTGATCATATGGTACCTCTTGAAACAGTTCAACATTAAACATTTCCTTTTAGTACAATGACGCTGTGTATTCCTTCCATCTTCTCATGATGCTTTCTGCATCATTCAATAGTTTGCCCAGAGAATCTTTCAATAATGAAAGTTGAGGCTTGAATTTTTTCTTCAGTTCTCCCAGCTTGAGAGATGCTGAGTGTGGTCTTCCTTTTTGTATTCTCATTCCAGATCTTTGCATATTTTATTGTAATATTTAGCTTTATCTTCTCGAGCTGATCTTTGAAATTTTCTGTGAAGCTCTTAGACCTGCTCATTTCTTCCCATTGCTTTAGCTACTCTACGCTGGACAGCAAGTTTCAGGGTCTCTTCCGACATTCATTTTTACCTTTTTCTTCATTCTTGTCTTCTCAATGCCTTTTTGCTTTCCCTATGTATGATTTTCTTGATGTCATCCCACAACTCTTCTGGTCTTTGGTCTTTAGTGTTTAATGTATATAATCTGTTCTTCAGATGGTCTCTAAATTCAGGTGGGATAAATTCAAGGTCATATTTTGGCTCTCATGGACTTGTTTTCATTTTCTTCAACTTTAGTTTTAATTTGCATATGAGTTTGTTCCACAGTCTGCCCCTGGCCTTGTTTTCATTGATGATATGGAGCTTTTTTTTCCATCTCCTCTTTCTGCAGATGCAGTCAGTTTGATTTCTATGTTTTCTATCTGGCGAGGTCCATGTGTATAGTCATCTTTTACGCTGTCTAAAGAAAGTATTTGAAATGAACAAATCATTGGTTTTGCACAATTCTATTGTGCGTTCTCCAGCATCATTTTTATCACAAAGGCCTTATTTTCCAACTACTGATCCTTCCTCTTTGCTCCCAACCTTTGCATTCCAGTCACCAGTAATGATCAATATGTCTTGATTGCATGTGTGATCAATTTCAGATTGAAGAAGTTTCTAGAATTCTTTTATTTCATCCTCACTGGCTTTAGTTGTTGCTGCATAAGTTTGAATAATAATGGTATTAACTGGGCTTCCCTGTAAACGCATGGATATTATCCTATCATAGACAGCATTGTACCTCATGAGTGATCTGGATATGTTCTCTTTGATGATGAATGTAATTCCATTCCTCTTCAATGTGTCATTCCTGGCATAGTAAACCATGTGATTGTCTGATTCAAAATGGCCAATGTCAGTTCATTTCAGCTCACTAATGCCTAAAATATCGATGTTTATGTGTTCCATTTCATTTTTGACAACTTCCAATTTTCCCAGATTCATACTTTGTACATTCCATGTTCCGATTTTCAATGGAAATTACAGCTGTTTCTCTTCATTTTGAGTTGTGTCCCATCAGCAAATGAAAGTCCTGCTGGTTTTCTCCCATGAGCTTTACTCCATTTGCGTTATTATGGTCAACTCTACTTTGAGAAGGCAGCTCTTCCCCAGTCGCATTTTGAGTGCCTTCCAACCTGAGGGGCTCGTTTTCTGACACTATATCTGACAGTGGTTTTCTGGTATTCATAAGATTTTCAGTGACTAATGATTCGGAAAGAGTTTGTCACTCTTTCTTCCTAGTCTGTCTTTGTCTGGAAGCTCATCTGAAATCTGTCCACCATGGGTGACCCTTCTGGTTATTTAAAATACCGGTGGCATAGATTTCAGAATCACAACTTACAAGCCGCCACTGTAAGACAAACTGACAGACTAGTGGTGGCCGTTTGATTTTATATGGAAACTCTCACTTTAAATTTCGAGGAGATCTGTGTGCATGTGTAGTAGAACTCTCCAGGGGTGGAGGTGGGATATCCATTCACTCAGGCATCCCCTCTAGTCACCAGAATGGAGGTGCGCAGACAGCAAGAGACCAATGAACAGATACCAAAAAATAAATGTCCACATCTGTATCTCCGTGGTTCTGTCAGGCATTTGTGGCTGTTCTGTTCCTTCCCACTTGGTCTCTCCCAAGATGGTGGCTCTGGGACTAG
>NW_006408629.1:1221610-1230392 GCF_000296735.1 Chrysochloris asiatica
TCTTGTCACCAGGTGGAGGTGCACAAACAGTGAAAAACCAATGAATAGAGAAAAAAATGTACACATCTTTATCTCAGAGGATGTGTCAGATGTCTGTGGTGGGAGCATTGCTTTTATCTTTCACCTGCTCCATTTCGCTCCCATTTAAATTAATTTTAAAAACACAAATTACAAAACTTACTCTAGCAATATCTGGTAAAAATTCAACAGCAAATTTGAAATTAATATGCACACAAGAAAAATATAACATAATCTGCCTCTTTTTATGTGCACCTGCACTTATGGATCAAATGACTCCTTGATATATGTTAACTCAATACAGATGTGAAACTTGATTCCTCAGAATAAAATCTCACCATAGATATAATAAAAAGTTTCCACAAAACTCTTTTTTGGGTTTTTTTTTTTTATATCTTGCTTACAACCTGCCAACAAATTCCCCTGAAAAGTGATTTTTTTTTCAAAACAATTAAATGAGGAAAGTAGCAGGGAATGGATTGGAAACACGACTGTGCTACCCAAAGTAGGAAAGTGGCAGTTATTAAAACCAAACAGTTGTGTTTATTTTTTGTTCCCCTGAAGTTCATAGAAACCCTATTCATAACAGAATGAAATTCTGTCTGGTTCTGTGATATCTTCACAAATGTTACATTTAAGCCTGTTGTTGTTTTCAATGTGCCAATCAATCCACTTAGGGGGTCTTTCTCTTCTTCCATGACCCTCCTGTTTAACAAGGATGAAGTCCCTCTCCATGGACTGGTTCCTCCTGATAACATGTCCAAAGTGTGAGAGATGAGGTCTCACCATCCTAGCTTCCAAGGAACATTCTAGCTGCTACCATCCCAACACAGATTTGTTTGAATTTTAGCCATGATAATTTAAATCTTCTTTTCCAATATCATAATTTAAATGCACCAGTTCTTCTATGGTCTTCCTTATACATTGTCCAACTTTCAAATGCATATGAAGCTACTGAAAATACCATGGCTTAGGTCAGGCACACTTTCATCCTTAAAATGACATCTTTGACCTTGAACAATTTAAAGAGTTCTTGTACAGCAAATTTGTCCAATGCAATATGCCATCTGATTTCTCCACTGCTGCTTCCATGAATGTTACATTGAGGTTCAATCCATACTGAAGACTATAGTCTAATTTTTTTCAGAAAGTATTTTAAGTCCCCTTTGCTTTCAGCAAGCAAAGCTGTGTTATTTGTATTATCAAAAATTGTTAATGACGCTTCTTCGAATCCTGATGCCACATTCTTCTTCATATAATCCATCTTCTCAAATTATTTGCTCAGCATACAGATTAAATAAGTACGTGAAAGAATACACAATTGATGCACACCTTTCCTGATTTTAAACCTTCAGTATCCCCTTGTTCTTTTCTAACAACTTCTTGGTTTATGTATAATTTCCTCATGAGCACAATTAAGTGTTCTGGAAGACCCATTCTTTGAAATGCTAACCAAAACTTGTCATGACCCACATAGATGAAAGCCTTTGCGTAGTCAATAAAGCACACATATACATCTCTCTGGTACTCTCTGCTTTCATCCAAGATCCATCGGATATCAGCAGTGATTGCTATCACTCATTCCATGCCCTCTTCTGAATCTGACTTAATTTCTGAAAGTTCCCTGTTTATGTACTATTGCAGTCATTTTTGAATTATCTTCAGCAAAATTTTATTTGCATGTGATACTGCATGTTCAATGATTTCCACATTCTGTTTGGTCATCTCTCTTTGAAATGGGCACAAATCTGTTACTCTTCCAGTAAGCTGGCCAGGGATCTTTCAAATTTCTTGGCATAGATGATTAAATGAGTGTCTCCAGTATTGCGTTAGTTTATTGAAAGATTTCAGTTTGTATTACATCAATTCCCAGAGCCTTGTTCTTTACCAGTGTCTTCAGTACGCCTTTGAGTACCATTGATTCTTGTTCATATGCTATGAAATGATTGAACATCTACCATTTATTTTTGATACAGTGATTCTGTGTATTATTTCCATTTTCTTCTGATGTGTTCTGCATCATTCAATATTTTGCTCATAGAATTCTTCAGTGTTGCAATTGAGGCTTGAATTTTTTTCTTCAATTCCTTTAGCTTGAGAAATACTAAGCATGCTCTTCTCTTTTGGTTTTGTAACTTTTGCACAGACCTTTGCACATTCCACTGTAACAATTACTTTGTCTTCTTGAGCTGCTCTTCAAAATTGTCTGCTCAGCTCTTTTACCTCTTCATTTCTTCCATTTGCCTTAACATCTCTATGCTAGGGAGCAAGTTTCAGAGTCTCTTCTGACATCCACTTGTGATTCTTTTTTTGCTTGTGTTCTTAATAACCTTTTTCTTTCTTCTTGTATGATACCATTACACAACTCTTGGTTTTCAGTAATTGGTCTCTAATGTATCAAATCTGTTCCTGAGATGATCTCTAAATTCATGTGGGATATGTTCAAGATCATATTTTTGCTCTAGTGGACTTGTTTTGATTTTCTTCATCTTCAGCCTGAACATGCATATGAGTAATTGCTTGTCTGTTGCAGTCTGCCCCCGGTCTTTATTGGCTGATTATATCAATCTTTTCCACCATCTATTTCCACATATATAGTCAATTTCATGCACCAGACTGCAAAGTCACTTTGAACCGTTTAGGTCAGACGTTCAAGCTCACCAGTTGCTTCTCGGAAACCCTATACAAGGTCGTTATGGGTTGGACCTGACTAGACGGCACTTCACAACAACAAGAAGTCAATTCAATATTGGTATTTCCCAAATGGTGAGATCCATGTGAATAGTTATCTTTTACATTGTTGAAAAAAAAGTATTTGCAATGAACAATTCATTGGTCTCACAAAAGTCTATTCTGCAATCTCCAGTATAATTTATATCCCCAAGACCATATTTTTCAACTACTGATCCTTCCTCTTTTTGTCCAACTTATGCATTCCTATTATCATTAGCTATAAATACATATTGATTACATACTTGATAATTTTCACACTAAAGAAATTGGTAAAGTCAACTAAGAATAAGTAAAAGTAAATTTCAGAAACTGGAGATAGGGACAGGGTGTTTGAAGAAATCCAAGTCAAGTTGGCTTTAAATGAACAGCTATTACTTCACAATTGCTTGCTCACAGGAAAATGATCATTTATGCTCCAGTTTAGGCATAATATCGAAGAGTTTTGCCAAATAACAAACAAATAATCAAGATCAAATAGAATCCATGGCAGAAGGCAGAATAAGAATGAGGAACAGAAATCAGAGTATCATATAGTATATTCAGACTTTGAGTCCCTCTCCATTCATTCAGACATTCAATGGATAAATATTTATTGAATAATTACTCTGTGTTGTTGTTTTTATCATAAGTTTTGTCCTTGTTGGTGAATTATTTTTAATATTAGGTCTGAAGATACAAAGATAAAGCAGTCATAATAAGACTCTCATATTTGTCATCATTTAAAATAAAATCTCTCTCTTTAATCAGATATTCCTGCAGAAATCTAGTTTGCTGTAACCAGAACCAGTCTCACTGCCATTGTGTTTATTATGATAAATAGTGACCCTATATTGCATTTTTGAGACAGGAAATCTTTAAGGGAACAGGAAGCTTCATCTTTCTTCTCAGAGCTGATTATGGTTTTGAACAACTCACCAACCTTTCAGTTATTGGCCCAATGCCTAGAGTACAACACTACCAGGACTCCTGGACAAAATTGTTTTAGGATGATCACTTTCCTCTTTTAGTTCTTTACTCTCAATCCCAAGATTTCTGTTTACCTCTTCAACTCCATGAACATTTCATATCAGTCTGTGAACAAAAACATATGTTCTTCCTATGATCTTATTATATCTTTTGCTTTTTCAGGGTTTTTATGACACTGCTCTGATGAGTAAAAGGAGGCAACACCTCATAACCTCACTGACAGTTGTGGTACAGAAGTTGGATTCTCTCCTTGGCTTCCATTAACAAATAGGAATGGGGAGGGACTCCTTGTTATTACTGTGTTGGGGGTGTGATGTAAGTTTAGAATCTCTATTTTGATGGGGAATATGAGGGGTGTTTCATTACTGTGGACTAAATGTAGAAATTCAGGCTCCAAATGTGAACCCATACTGCAGAGTGATGGTACTAACTCGCTATAGGTCTTCTTTTGACATTACTCCAGAGAAGAGGGAGAGCAGTGTCTCATTGCTGCTGGATGAAGACAGAAATTAAGGCGTCCCATGCACTATCCAATGGGCCATAGAAGCAGAATGGATTACTAACTGGGATGCAAGGTCAGTAGTTACAATCTACCAGTTGCTCCATGACAGAAAGATAAGACTTTCTGCTCCCTTAGAGATCTACAGCCTCAGAAATTATATAGTCACTATGAGTCTGAACCTACTCTTTGACACATAACCACCACCACTACCCATGAACTCTCCACTGGCAATATGAGGGGGTATAGGTTTAGTTACCATTCTACAGGTGTAAGTTTTGGCTCTCCATTCTACCTAAGCTGTTAGAACAAAATAAGGGCTTAGGTATTTTTCTGTGGCTTTCATAGAACAGTTGTTATCTCAAAGTTTCATATCTTACCAGTCTACCCTTTTGTTGATCCTTTTGCTAAAGAGAGCAATTTTTAGGTTTTTTGTTTTTTTTTCTCTATGCATTGGTTTTTCTGAGTTACCAACTTTCTAGTATCCAGGATGTAGTTATTGTTGCATGTTGTTTCTGACTCATAGTGACCCTGCATAGAATTGGCAAGACTGATTAATGGGTTTGAACTGCCAATCTTGCAGAAAACATCTAGTGTTCTTCCTATAGCCCTACTCCATAATATCCAGAATAGGATATATTACACTAAAATAAAACCCAAGGAATTGGTTCCATGTTTTGTATTTAACTAACCTTCTTCTCTCCACTGTTCTGCCTTCTTGCTTGTGTACAAACAATTTTTTTGTGCTTATGTTTGTTTAGGAGTATAGGATCAGAACTTTACTGTAATGTCAGTTTGAACCACTAGGTCTGCAGTTGAAACTCATCAGTTGGTCCTCAGAAACCCTATATAGGATTGCTGTGAGTCAGAAATGATGATAAAGCACTTAGCAACAATAACAATGTTTGTTTAATATAACATATCCAGGAATTTTACTGTATTTACTGTTGTTGAGTGCCATCGAGTCAGTTCTGACTGTGTAGAGTTTCTAAGGAGGATTTGAACTGCTGAATTTACAGTTCAAAGTCCAGTTCTGATTCTCCATTGTCATACATTTAGGAGTAGGAAAAACAATATGCCTCTTCCAATGCATTCTAAGATGATTGCTCTTGGTTTTTATAACATATCAAGTATGTAATGCCTTTTATTGACCATGCACAACACTATGACTTCAAGGATTCCATTGGAAATAGCCCAGTTATTTTTATGAGACTGTTCTTAGATCAAAAGTAGGAATCTTTTCTGAGTATTTGGATGAGGAAAAATCTTTTAAACTGATAAATTTGTATGATTCTTCTGTATCCCTGGAATTTAAGGTTTAACTTAACTTAACCTATGACCCACCACACACTGATATAGAGGAAGGGAAGAGGGGCGTGGAGCATTTCACAGGCAAGTAAGATAATTCATTTTTACAGCAATGTGTATGAAGTCACTATATGAGGAAGTTTAAAGAGTTAGTGAAAAAAAGGAATTAGAAATAATGGAATGCTTCCATGTACTTCTTGAAGTGTTTTCATATTCCTGGGCTCTTGATTGCAAAAATGAACAACTAGCTCAAAGCAAAAATGAGACACATAGATTTACTAATTTAAGAGTCCAAGATGTAGCTAGATCCAGGCTCTACCAGGTGCAAAGGCACAAAGTGTCAAATTGTCAAAGCTACAATTTCCCATACTTTAATCTGATTTATTAAGGGCTTTGAACAGATTCATTCTAATACAACCCCCCTGCTGAGATTTATTTATTTATTTTTTCTATCCCAGATATACTGATTCAGAATCCACAGCTTAGCAAGATCTCCAGGTACACATAGGAATCACCTGTGGATCTTATTAAATTGTGGATTTGGACTCAGTATATCTGGGGAGCTCTGGTAGCATGGTGGTTATGAGTTGGGCTGATAATCTGAAGGTCAGCTGTTCAAAATTACCAGCTATCCCAAGGGAGAAAGATGAGGCTTTCTGCTCCTATAAACATTTACAACCTTGGAAACCCTATGTAGGGTTACTATGAATCAGAACAGACTCCACAGCACACTACCACCACCAAAGCTGGGGTAGAAATACAAATTCTCAGTAGGGGATCAAACTAGAAGGAATCCATTTGAATGCCTGTTTGTTTGTTTTCTGCTATTTCCATTCTCATGTAGAGCATTCTATTCTGATGAAATGACTATCTACAGGTGCAAATAATGTCTTTTCAACAACCAATATAAAGAGGGTTTTCATTACCAAAAGTTTTAGCAATATCCAGTGATTTTTCTTTTTTACTCTGATTGGCCTTATTTTGGTAGCACTTAAAATACTGCACAAATATGGCCAACTGATATTTTTTAAAGTGAAAAAGCAATTTAATGAAGGAGGGATAATGTTTGCAACAACTGATCTTGTTGTTGCTAAGTACCATGGAATCAGTTATGACTTATAGCTACCTAGTATAGGGTTTCCAAGGAGCAGCTAATTGGTTTGAACTGCTGACCTCGTGATTTGCAGTCCATTACCATCATAGATTTTTTTAAAAGAAGAAGAAGAACTGAACATTACATGTTGTTGTTGTTGTTGTTGTCAGGTGCCATTGTGTCATAACCGACTCATAGTGACCCCATGCACAGCAGAACAAAACAATGTCCGATCACATATGTAAATATAACAGATAAAACTATGAACTTTTAGAAAATAATGTAGAATACTCAGGACATAGGGCTTTGTAAGGAACTCCTTTGTATAACATCAAAATAACAATCTATGAAAGAAAAAAAATGATAAATTGCATTTCATCAATTTTAAGAACTTTGTTTCAGGAAAGACTATGTTAAAATGGTGAAACAACAAATTACAGACTAGAAGAATATATTTTCAAACCATATAACTTATATCAATAATATTTAAAGAACTCTCAAAACATAACAGCAAATAAAGAAACAACAAAATTATAAAATGAGAAAAAAAACAAACATGAAGAGTTATTTCACTGAAAAAGCTTTATGAATGGGAACTAAGCACATACAAAGGTGTTCACCATCACCTTTAGAACAGGAAAATATAATTTTTTTTGCATAGCAATAAAAGCAAGTGTTGGTGAAGATGCAGATATATTGAATCTTAATGAGGCAAAAAGAAAGTGCCTTGTTGATGAAACTGTAATCTAGTATAGACAAAATTGTTTGGAAGTTTCTTAAAAACAAAACATACACTTAATATTTTGCTGTTGCTAAGTGTTGTTGAGTTGGTTCTGATTTATAGCGATCCTGTATAGGGTTTCCAAGGAGCAGCTGGTGAGCTTGAACCACCCACCTTACGGTTCAAACCAACCTTGCCGTCCAGTGCATCAACACACAGCAACACACCAAACCAGGAAATTGTTTTCCTGGGCAATTGTCACAGGAAAATTAAAATGTATATCTTATATCCTGGATAAATAACCAAAAGGTTCAAATTTCAAACACTATATGAGTTATAACTGACTCAATGACACTTAATGATAACATAGTCAAACTAGAGTCATAACTGACTCAATAGCACTTAATGATAGCAAAACAGCATAAAAAAACACTTGTACATGACTGATAAAAACAACATTATTCTTAATAGCCCAAAACTAGTAAAAACAAAATGTCTGTCAGTAGGTTAATGGATTAACAAGCTATGCAACATCAATACCATGGAATACTGTTCAATAATAAAGACAAAAACACCTCTGATATATGCAAAAATACGAAGGGATCACAAAGTATTATTCTGACTGAAAAGAGCCAATATCAAAAAGTCACTTATTGTGTAATTACATTAATTTAACAGTTTCAAATTAACATTTATAGGGATGAAAATGTACTCAAAGCTAGGAGATAGAATTACTTGGGGCTGACGAAATTATGTGACTTATACAGGCTTGTTGTTGTTGTTCCTAGGTGCCATCGAGTTGGTACCAATTCATAGTGACCTTATGCACAGCAGAACGAAACACTGCCTGATCCCAGAAGTGTTACCACACTTGAGAGCATTGATGCTGCCACTGTGCCAACCCATCTCACTGGGGTAATTCCTCTTTTTCTCTGACCCTCCACCATCCAAAAATGATATCCTTCTCTAGTAGCTGGTCCCTCCTGACAATATGTTCGAATTATGAGAGACAAAGTTTGGCCATCCTGGCCTCCAAGGAGCACTCTGGGTGCACTTCTGCCAATACAAATTTGTTGGTTCTATGGGCAGCCCATGCCATTTTCAATATTCTCTTCCAACCCCATAACTCAAAAGCATCAATTCTTCTATGGTCTCCCTTATTTATTGTCCAGCTTTCAATGCATATGAGGTTATTGAAAATACCATGGCTTGGGTCAAGCACACCTTAATTTTCAAGCTGATATATTTGCTCTTCAACACTTTTAAAAGGTCTTGTGCAGCAAATTTGCCAATGCAATACGTCGTTTCATTTCTTGACTGCTGCTTCCATGAGTGTTGATAGTTGATCAAGAAGAATGAAGTTGTTGTCAACTTCTATCTTTTCTCCACTGATAAGAATGTTGCTTATCTGTGCAATGGTGAGGATTTTTGTTTTCTTTACATT
>NW_006408629.1:1233017-1234002 GCF_000296735.1 Chrysochloris asiatica
TCTTTAAAGTCTTAAAGAGGAAAAATGTCAGTTTTAGGACTACAATGTGCCTGACACAAGCCATGATATTTCTGTAACCTCATATGCATGTGAAATCTGGACAGTGAAAAAAAAAAAAAAAAAAAGACCATAGAAGAATGATGCATTTGAGTTATGGTGTTGGAAGAGAGTATTAAAAGTGCCATTGAGTACTAAAAATGAAAACAGCAAATAGCTCTGTGTTGGAAGAAGTACAGCCAGAGTAATCCTTGGTAGCAGGAGGGACAAACTTCAGCTCTATTATTGGGAGGGATGAGTCACTGGGAAAGGATATCATGTTTGGTAAAGTGGAATGTTGGAGAAAAAGACAAAGACACCCGATGAGATGAATTGGCACGGTGGCATAGGTAATTGACTCAGGCATAGCAACAATTGTGAGTTTGGTCCAGGACCAGGCCATATTTCCTTCCATTTTGCACTGCGTTGCTATGAGGTAATACCAACTCAATATCACCTAACACAACAACAACACGAGTAAAATGTAGGCTAACAGTCACTACATAATTGCTTCATTTAGTCTCTGTGAAATATGTCATAATTAAATATGCAAATTATTTTAAGAAGAAAATTGTGCTTTGAAGACAAATAAGACAAAAAGCTACAGGATTAAAATATTTACCAAATATTTTGTAAATTGGTGAATTGGAATCTTAAAGTAACATTTTTTTGAAATTCAGAATTCATAAACTTTTGGAGAAAGACAAGAATATCAACATCTCACCTAATTTTAACATTTTTGATAGAATTTTGAAAGACCAATTACTTCTTCATTGCAAATGCTTTTTTTTTCAACAATATAAATGTTGACCATACACATACAGAGTTGGTGTGGCCCTGTGGTTAATGGCTGGACTGCAAAAATTCTTTGAACCAAAAGATCAGTGGATCAGTGGTTCAAGCTCACCTGCTCCTCCTCAGAAACCCTATACAGGGTTGCTATAGGTCA
>NW_006408629.1:1241997-1245620 GCF_000296735.1 Chrysochloris asiatica
ACACACACACACACACATACACAAAGATGAAAGAACTGAAGAAATATTTCAAATCTCTGATTACAGTATTGACGATTTTTATGGGCAAAATGGACTCCTGGTGTGGCACTGTAGGATCAGCATTAGACTATGAACCACAAGCTGTTCCTCAGAAATCCTATACAAGGTCTCTATGAATCAGAACCCACTAGTCAACACTTAACAACAATAACAACATGGACAAAATACTGAATGATACTGGAAATATCAAAAGAGAATGGAAGTAATATACAGTCACTATACCAAAAGTTAGTGGTTAATACTCAACCATTTTAAGAGGCACCAAATGAACAGTAACAAGTGGTATTGAAGGAGGAAGTCCAAACTGGAACAAGTCATCAGGAATCGCTGAAACTCAAATTGAAATGTTTCAACAAATTGATGCAGCTCTGGAGGCACTCACTAATCCATGCTAGAAATTTGTAAGATAGCTACCTGGACAGTCAGTAGGAAGACATTCATATGTGTGTCCATTCCAAAGAAAGGTGACCCAATGCAATGCAGAAATCTTTGAACAATATCGCTAACATAACATGTAAATAAAATTTTGCTGAAGATAATTCATAAAAGTTTATAGCTGTATATGGACAGAGAGCTGCATGAAATTTGAATTGAATTCAAAAGAGGATGTAGAATTGCTTATGTCAGATTTACCTTGATTGAAAGCAGAAAATAACAGAATGATGTTTTCTTGTGTTTTATTGACTATGCAATGTCATTTGACTATGTAGATCATAACAAACTATGGATAACTTTGCAAAGAGAGAGAATTCCAGAGCAGTCAATTATGCTCATGAAGAACATGCATATATATCAAGAAGCTGTCATGAAAACAGAACAAGGGAATAATAGTTTAAAATCAAGATAGGTGTGTGCCAGGGCTGTATCCTTTCACTATATTTATTGAATCTGTATGCTAAGCAAATTATCCAAGAAGCTTCATTATATGAAGCAGGATTGGAGGAAGACACATTAACAACCTGCAATATGTAGAGGCCACAACCTTGCTTGCTGGAAGCAAAGAATACTTGAAGTACTTCTGATGAAGATCAAAGAATGAAGATCAAAGTATGTGTTGCATCTAATGTAAGGAAAATTAAAATCTTCACTTGTTGTTGTTGTTAAGTCCTATTGAGTTGGTTCTGAATCACAGTGACCCTATATAGGGTTGCCAAGGAGTGGCTGGTGAGTTTGAGCCATGAACTTTGTAGTTCAAAATGACCTTGCAGTCCAATGCTTTGTTCCACAGTGCCACACAAGACTCATTTAAGTTGCATGATAAACAAAGAAAAGATTGAAGTTAAAATATCATTTTACTTGGTTCCACAATCAATGTTTATGGAAGCAGCAGACACAAGTCAAATGACTTACTACATAGGGCAAGTCTGCTGCAAAAGATGTCTTTAAAGGTTTGAAAAGAAATATTTCAGCATAAGGATTAAGGTGGACCTGATCCAAGCCATGGTATTTTCAATTGCCTCATATGTATGTGAAAGTTGGGCAATGAACAAGGAAGACTTTAGAAGAACTGATACATTTCTTTGAATTAAATTATTGGAAAAGAATATCGAAAGCTGTATGAACTGCCAGAAGAAGGAACAAAGCTGTTTTGATAGCAATATGGCCAGATTGCTCTTCACAAGGATGATGGTGAGATTGTCTTTTATTCTTTATACTTGTCAAGAGCTATCAGTCCATGGTGAAGAGCATCCTGTTTGGTAAAGTGATCAAAGAAAAAAATTAAGACCTCCAGTGGGAAGGACTGACACAGTGGCAGTAATAATAGGCTCAAACATGACTGTTAGGAGGATGTTGCAAGGTCATTCACTGTTTAGTTTTTTTGTGCATAAATACAAGATGAGTAGGAATCAACTTGATGGCAATTAACAACAAAATCATACATATATAGATTTTTTTTGGTCTGGTCTGGTGCTGTAGGATAGGTACTAGACTACTAACCATAAAGTTTGTGGTTCAAACCCACCAACTTCATCTTGGAAACTTGGAAATCCTATACAGGTTCACCATGAGTGTGAATAACTTGATGACACATAACAACAATAGCAGCAATTCATATGGAGTCCTGGTGTGGTGCTGTAGGATAAGCACTGGACTGCTAACTGCAAAGTCTGATGTTCAAATCTACCAGATGCTTCTTGAAAGCCTATAAAGTGTCAGTGAGTGTTGGAACTGACTCAAAGCTACTTGGCAACAGCAACAACAATGCCAATACGCATTTGATTGTAATAGACAACCTTGTCATTCTAAAAGTATAGCTTGTATATGAAATTTCCCATGAGTACACAATCTTGATACTCTAATCAGTTCAAAATAAAATTATTTTAAAAGTTGGTTTTACCATTTCTTAGACATTTAAATATTTAACTAATAAAAATGCAGATCAAGAAAGGTTCAAAGGATTTGATAAAATAACAAATATTTTCAGAAAAATTATACATGAATATGTTCAATTATTACTATTCAAGCTTGCATATTTTTACCATTAGATATTGTTTTGTCATTCACAAATAACCTTACCAAATACTAGCTCCTTATGTTGTTAGGACTCAAGATTAAATGATATCAAATTCTCTTCCAAGTGGGTTATTTTTCTACCTCAATGTGGCTCTGGGAGTAAGGTAGCAGAAATGGGTATCTATTAAGTTTTATTGACTATTAATAAAAGCTTAAAATAACCAGCTGGATCTTGTAAACTGCACAGTGGGTGCTCAACCTTATTTACTGTCAATTCTGTAAACAATATGCTAGCTTCGATTTCAGGTTAATTAGAAAAAATCATCATTCCAAAATTATACAGTATTATTGTTCCAAACCAAAGTTAAAAAAGGCACTATAAACCAAGACAGCAATGTACCCTTTTGTGTATTTCAAAATCAATACATTTGTTTTGAAATCCCACACATTTGGACATCTTCTCCAGTTACATTTATCTACTGATCTGTTGAGGATATCTTGCCTTCCCATGAGAAATCATCTAATTTTAGAAAAGAAACATGACAGGATCCTTTCTTTTTAGGTTGTAGACATATTTGCATACAGCCCTTGGTGGGTAAGTCCATAAAAATAAGACCTTCTTAAAGCATAATGTTAAAAATGATAAAATTGTGTCTTAAAATTTAAGATGATTATATAACAAAAATATTATTTAAAAGATAATTTGACTTAGAATGATTTGTACTACCCATTGGAAAATCTAGTACTGAAATGCAACCATCTTTTTTATTAGTGTTGTACAATTTTAGATCTATAACATAGGTCAAAACCAAAAATTTGAAATTTTATGGATCAGATGATCCATAGTAAATAATCTAGACAAAGTGAACATTCCATTGCAAGAATGATCAGAAACATATGTCTTTTTTTGTCATTGATCATTACTAGTGATTGGAATGCAAAGGTTGGGAGCAAAGAGGAAGGATCTGTAGTTGGAAAATATGGTCTTGGTAATAGAAATGATGCTGGAGATCACATGATAGAATTCTACAAAATCCATGATTTGTTCATTTCAAATACCTTCTTTAGACAGCATAAGAGATTAATATACACATGGACCTCACCAGATG
>NW_006408629.1:1247570-1248791 GCF_000296735.1 Chrysochloris asiatica
TTACAGCCTCGGAAACCCTGTGCTGGGTCGCTATGAGTCGGAACCGACTCCACGGCACTTAACAACAACAACAATAGAAGAATTGATGTTTTTGAGTTATGGTATTGCAGGAGAAAATTGAATGTGCCTTGGACTTCCAAAAGAACCAAGAGATCTGTGTTGGAAGAAGTGCAGCCAGAGCGTTCTCTGGAGGCCATGATGGCCAAACTTCATCTCTCATACCTCAGACATATTGTTAGGAGGAACCAGTCTCTGGAAAAGGGTATCATGTTTGGTAAGGTGGACGGTCATAGAAAAAGAGGAACACCCCCAGCAAGATGGATTGGCCAAGTGGTAGCATCAATGGACTCAAACATGGTAATATTAGTGAGACTGGCCCAGGATTGGACAGTGTTTCATTCTACTCAGCATTAGGTTACTATGAGTCGGTACCAACTTGATGGCACATAACAACAACAACAACAACATCAACATAAACAACATCTTTTTAAAGAATAACAAGTTTCCTGACAACTTTATCTCTTTTTATTCACTACTTATTTTATCAGGGCAAAGAGTTATGTGATTGCTCTTCGTTTGTAAATAATATATATTTTTTGTTTATATAAATATTTCATTGGAAAATTCAAGAACCTATATAACAGCTTTAAAAAGTAAATAAGGTTTTCAAACAATCAAGATATCAACGCTAAAATTACAAAGTGTGCAGTGTTTTAATAATCAAATACAACTATTTTGCACATAACATCTCTTAAATACATGATTATATATGCATGTCATTGCTCTTGTTAGGTGCCTCAAGATAGTACCCAGCCCTAGCAACAGAATAAAACACTGCACAATCCTGTGGTTCCTCCAGTTCTTAAGATGTTAAAAAACATTGTTGCAGTCAAGGTATTAATCCATCTAATTCATCATCCTTGTCATAATGACTTGTAAGGATCATTCTGGCTGTCCTTTTCCCAAGACAGATTTGTTTGTTTTTCTGAAAGTCAATGGTAGTTTCGATTCTCTTTGCCAAAAAACAATAATTTGTACCACCAAAGCAAACAATGAAGAAATTGAAGAATTGCACTAACCCTGCAATCTGAAATCAATCAAATATGCAATCAGGATTCATTGGTAAATACTAGTGATTGGAATGCAAAAAAAGTTGGAAATAAAGCAGAGGGGTCAGTCATTGGAAAGTATGGTCTTGGTGATAGAAAGAATATGGGAGAT
>NW_006408629.1:1248891-1251031 GCF_000296735.1 Chrysochloris asiatica
ACAGGAATCAAATTTACTATATCTTTGGAAAGAGACAATGGAAAATCTCAATATCATCAGTCAAACAAGGCCAAGGGTTATCTATGTAATAGGTCATAATTTCTCTTATACAATTTCAGGCTGAAGCTGGAGACATTAAAAACAGTCCATGAGACTAAAATAAAACCTTGAGTATATCCCACCTTAATTTAGAGACAATCTTAAGAACAGATTTTATACATTGAACATTAATGACTGAAGACCAAAGGAGCTGTGGGATGCAGAAACAGAAAAGTAATTAAAAAGTGAAAGGAAAGACTAAAGTGGATGTAAGAAGAAACTGAAATTTTCTCTGGAACATAAAAAAACAAAATCAAAACTAAAGCGAATAGAAGAAATTTATAAAGCAAGAAAACAGCTAATGCAGACTAAAATATTGTAATGAAATGTATACAGATATGGAGTTAGAAAACTAAAGGAAAGTACACCCTCAGCATTACTCAAACTGAAAGAACTGAAGAAAAAGTCAAGCCTAGGTTGAAATATTGAAGACATATAGCATTCTATGGAAAAAATATTGAATGATGCAGGAAGCATCAAAAGAAGATGAAAGGAAAATAGTGAGTCACTCACTGTACCAATAATAATTGGTTGATTTTAAATTATTTCAGAAGGTAGCATATGATCAAAAGCCACTGGTACTTAAGGAAGAAATCCTTGATACATGGAAGGCACCAGTGAAAACAGGAATTGACTGAATACTAACTGCAATGTTTTATCAAATTGATGCAGAGCCAGAAGCATTCACTAGTTTATATCAAAAAGTGTGGAGGATATCTGTGTGGTCTATTAATTGGGAGAAATCCAAATCTGTGCCCATTCCAAAGAAAGGTGACCTAACAGAATGCTTAAATTATTGAATAATATTATTTATATCACATACAATTAAAATGGTTGAAGCAGCACATTGACAGGGAGCTCTCAGAAATTCAGTCCCTATTTAGAAGAAGATGTGGAAGGCCTCTTCATTCAATGTCAAGTTTTCACATGCATATGAGGCAACTGAAAATTCTAAGACTGAAGTGATATTTTGAATATATGCAAGCCTTGGTTGTGTTCTGGGATCAGCACTGGGCTTCTAACCTCAAAGTTGGCAGTTCAAATTTACCAATCAGGAGACAGTTGAGGTTTCTGCTGATGCCGTGTCTGGCATTGGTTATTCTCTGTGTCTGGCACAGAGAGATTAAACCCAAGTAGGGGTGATGGGAGATTACAAAGAAAAGGAACACACAAGATACAAGTGAATTAAGTAAAGTTGAGACCAGGTGGGACACAGCACTCTGATGGAGATACTGTGACCCAGACCAAGTACAGCAAGTTTATTTTATACACATAACAAACGGAGGTGCTTGGGGCAGGGAAAATAGTGCAAGAGCATCTGGTGTTGTTTGTGCATGCAGTAAGCAGGACTTTATCAGAAGAATGGAACTTGTGGTAACTAGGGAAACAGAGATTAGAGCAGCTAGATGTTTGTGCAGACTGAGCTGAAGGTCATGGCTGTGTACAAGGAAAGACTTTGCAAGTTCCTTGTTCCCTGAGGCCAGCTTTGCAAGTTCCTCAGGAAGCAGCCTGACTTGCAACTGTTCAGTTGCAATCCTTTGGTTAAACTACCTCCAAGTCAGAGACCCTTGGCTCAGTCTCTCCAAACATGCTAACATAAAGATTTACAATCTTGGAAACCCTATGTAGGGTCACTATGAGTTGTAATTGACTTCATGGCAGTGGATTGCATATTGATTTTTGTATAATAATATGCGTAATTATATCTATGACCTCTTTAAAGTGTTCAAGAACAAAGATGTTAGTTTGAGGATTAAAGTGCACCTGACCCAAGTCACAGTGTTTTCAATAGCCTCATATGTATGTGAAAGTTGGACAATGAATAAGGAAGCCCATGGAAGAATTGATGAATTTGAGTTATGGTGTTGAAGAAGAATATTAAAGTTATTGTAAAATACCAGAAGAACAAACAAGATGTTTGTTAGAAGCCAGGATGACAAGACTTCATGGCTCAGACCTTAGGCATATTATCAGTAGGGACCAGTCCCTGGAGAAGGACATTGTGCTTGGTAAAGTAGAGGGACAGAGAAAGAGGGAGACC
>NW_006408629.1:1251281-1253223 GCF_000296735.1 Chrysochloris asiatica
AAAAAATTGAAAATTATATTAGTGACAAAAAGGCCAGGAATGTTACACCAACAGTGACCTGTTCATCCTTTGAAGATAGCTAGGGCTGGCCTATGAGAATTCATTGAGAATCTTATTTCATCCAGCATACATCAATGATATTTCCCTTTCAGATTTCTTTTTGTTCCCCAAACCCAAATTCATTGAAAAAGAATATAATTGGAATCCCTTGAGAATTCCCAAATTACAATTTTGATGTTGTGCAAATTCTAAATGTGCATAATACTTCAAGGAAGGGTAAGCAAGATAGAAACACTGCTTTCAGAATGGTATAGCCATAGACGGAGGAGGGTATGTCAAGAAATAATAGATTCACATTTTGATATTTTTATTTAATAAAGTTTTCTGTGATTTTTTTAGCAGTATTTTTGACACCTTAATTTGTATGTATGTGTGTGTGTTTACAGAAAGAGAGTTTTATTGCAAACAATTGACTCACATAATAGTTGGGTCCGACAAGTCCAAAATCAGTACGGGAATGAACAGACTGGCGGAAACTCTGGAAGTCTTTTGTCTAAAATCAATTGAACAGGCATTGAACTGGAAATTCCAACAGGATTTCTATTTAAAGTCTTAATGCAGAATCCTCTCTTGGGAAACCTCAATTTTTGCCATTAGGGCCTTCAAAGGATTATATGAGATGCACCTAGACTTAGCAGAGTAAGCTGTTTTAATTTCATTCATTCATATAAATGTTGATCACATACAGTGATTAAAGCATTACTGCTAATCACAAGGTCAGGGCTTCAAACCCACCAACTGTTTCATGGGGGAAAGATGAGACTGTTTACTCCAGAAAAGATTTACAGTCTCAGAAATCCTAAAATGTTCTACTCTATTTTACATGGTACCTCTGAGTTGTAATCGATGAAATGAGTCTTGAATTTACGATCATCTAGACTATGTGGATGTCTTCTAAATTTTGTTTACCAAATAATAGGGCACAATATTCTAGCAAAACTGATGCATGAAATTATAATTATCATGCTACTAAACAAACATGTGAAGTCAAACAGGTACCTAAGGAAAACTACAAGTGTATTTGATTCAAAGGAGTACACTCTGTTAGGGTTTTGAAGTTCAATTTATAAATCCATTTGTCTAAATAAGTTATGATTCTTGATTGACACTGTTCATATGAATGATATTCTAATTTCAGAATACTTATTTAATAATCTAAAATATTGTCTATATCTATTTATAGAAAAAAGTGGCTGACATTATATTTTTAAGAGAATAATCCCCAAGGATCACATATAGTTGAACTAAGTTTTCTCAAAGAGATATGATATATTTTCTACTATAAAAATATTCTATAAGAAACACTATTCACTGAGTGTCTTAGAGTGTATATTTTGAAGAGGGAGATTTTAATACTGTTAATGCAGATTTATTAAACAATTAACAGTTACAGAATGAAAATGATAGATGTAATTTATCAAAACTAAATTTTTCCTTAATATAGGAAAATAAACATGTGAACACAGAGTATTTATATGTTGAAGATAGAAGTTACTTTTTCTCATGACATAATATGATATCATGTTTCTCTTCTTTGTAAAATGTTAAGAACAACTTTTACATTTTAGCCTTAAAGAACACTTAGTATTTTCAATAAAACATCAAACAGCCTTGCAAAGAGATTTAAAAAAAGGATGTAAAAGAATTATTTTACACAATAATTTTGTAAAAGCATTTTCCAGTATAATCAATAAATGCATAAAGGAATAGAAGACAATTGAATTCAGAGTATAAAAAGGGAGTTTATAAGTACTGAAAAGTATAGTGTATTTGTATTCTTTTAGGCATTTTAGCAAGAGTTTTGTTATTAAATGAATTTCTAAAAAAATTTAAATTAATTAGAGTCTTCTAAGAATAGTTACATTCCACTACATCTTTTAAT
>NW_006408629.1:1253904-1265156 GCF_000296735.1 Chrysochloris asiatica
AAATGGATGTATAGATACATAGAAACATTACATTATTAGTAAATACAAGAGACAGATTTCCTTTATTTACTAACAACACAAGATTAAACACATTTATCTGTAATTGGAGTTTGCTGAACAAAAATTGGTTTTTACAGTGTTAAAACTGAGCAAAAATCCATAAACCAGTCACCTAAAAACTGTAAAATGCAATTATATGTGCTCCAATTAATATATCTATGTCTAGCTTCATGAGCATGACATCTGCTTATTCATTCAACCATGCCACCATCCGGATTAAATCCAGATTAATCTGCTGGAGTCCAGATTAGAAGGCTAACATGTGCTGTAACTGCTTCGTTACACTGATCATCTTTCTTCTAATATCTCTTCCTTCTACAGAATTTCACATTTTGTGTAATTTCTTTATATCCATCCTAAACTGGTTGGAAAATTTTTGGGGATTATTTTGACATTTTCACTCCAAACTCTACCAGATCATTTTTGTTTTTTTTTAAAATCTGGTTAGTTGTAATTCCGAAATGCATCAGTTCCCATTCCCTATCACTTTCCACAATGTCATTTCACTAATTTTGACTTGTCAGATTTATTATGTGTTACCTGAATTTGACGAACACATCTCTTTCTTTCCACCTCAAATCTAAACACATTTACATTTGGTCATGTGTCTCCACACAGACAGTCCTTATTTTATGCACTGAATAAACTATTTTAGTGAACAACTGAAGTCTCTTTGAGACTTGATCCTTTCCCATCTTCTTAAGGATTCCTCCCACTACTTTCATTCACCATCTGTTTACTTGATGAGCAATTAATGTTGTTGGAAGGAGCTCTGGTAGCGTAGTGGTTACAAATTGGGCTGCTAATCTCACGGTCAGCAGTTCAAAACTACCAGCTGTTCCACCAGAAAAGATGAGGCTTTCTGCTCCTGTAAATATTTACAGTCTCAGAAACCCTGTACAGGGTTGCTATGAGTCGGAACCGATGCCACAACAACAACAATGTTGTTGAAATAACATGTATTTCTCCTACCACAACTTAAAAAAACAAAAAACAAAAAAAAATCTCTCTTATTTAATTTTGTATGCCTGACATTAAGCATGAGACCTAATCAATTGTAGAGTGCAGTGATTTGAATAAATGATATTGTCTTAATATGAGATGCTTCTGTAGGAACCTAACAACTATGTGGGTTTATGCGCTGAACTGCAAAGTCAGTTTGAACTTCAAGGTTGGTGGTTGAAGCTCGCCAACCACTCCTCGGAAACCTTACACAGGGTCACTATGAGTCAGACCTGACTTCTTGCCACTTAACAACAACAACAATATTCTGAGACGTACTACATAAAATTCTAACAAAATCCTTTTATGTAAATATCTGGTGGTAGTGGTTGTGTGCCTTTAGTTCTGACTCATAGTGACCATATATAGAGTTTGTGAGGCTGTAAATCTTTATGGGAGTAGAAAGCCTCATCTTTCTTCCACAGAGTGGTTGGTAGATTTGAACTGTTGACCTTGTAGTTAGTAGCCTAACTAGTAACCCACTCCATTACCATAGCTCCTTTATAAAAGCTATGATGAGTAATAAAAATATTGGAAGTTGTCAAGGATTTTGTTTTACTTGAATCCACAAGATATGCCCATGAAAGGTGTTCTTTTTGTTTGGTGGTGTCAAGTGGATTCTGACTCATGACAACCCTATGCACAACATTATGAAACACTGCCTCGTCCTGCACTAGCCTCATCATCATTGTTACCTTTAAATTCATTGTTGCTACCACTGTGTCAATCCATCTAAGTGGAGTTCTTCCTCATCTGTACGTAGACTCCTGGTGTTATTGAGTTGTATCCAACTCATAAAGACCCTGTATAGAGTTTCTGAGGAGCAGCTGGTAGGTTTGAACTGCTGACCTTGTGGTTCAAAGTCCAGTGCTGATCCTACATTGCCACAACAGGAGTCTACGTACAGATGAGATACCATGATTTGGGCTAGCTGCACTTTCACTCTCAAACCCACAGCTTTGCTCTTTAACTTTAAGAGATCTTTTATAGCAGATTTGCCTAGTATAATAGTATAATACATCATTTGATTTCTTGATTGCTGCTTCCATGGGTATTGATTGTGAATACAAGCAAAATGACGTCTTTGACAATTTCAATGTTTTCTCCATTTATCATGATGTTATTTATGAGGCCAGTTGTGAGGATTTTTGTTTTCTTTAAATTTAGGTGAAATCCATAATGAATGCTGTAATCATTGATCTTCCTCATTATTACAAGTTCTCTTTACTTCCAGCAAGCGAAGTAGCATCATCTACATATCACAGGTTGTTGATTAGTTTTCCTCCAGTCCTTTTGCCACATTTTTCTTCATGGAAATAGCATTAAAGAAATTACATGATGAGCTACATGGGGCAAATTTGCTGCAAAAGACTTCTTTAAAGTATTAAAAAGCTAAGCAGCTAATTTGAAGACTAAGGTATACTTTACTCAAGTCATGGTATTTTCAATAGCTCCATATATGTATGTGGAAGCTGGACAATGTATAAGGATGACCAAAGAATTATTTATGCCTTTGAATTATGTGTGGACAAAGATTACTTAATACATTATGTGATGCCATAAAAATGAACAAATTTATCTAGGAAGAAGTACAGGCAAAATGTCCTTTAGAAACAAGGACTGTAAGACTTCATCCTCCATGCTTTGATAAAGTAGAGGGTCAGAAAAAAAAAAAAAAAAGGCAATATAAGAATACCCTCAAACAAGATGGACTGACATAGTGGCTGCATCAACAGGCTAATTGTGAAGATGGTATAGGACTGGTCAGTATTTTGTTCTGTTGTATATAAGTCACTATGAGTTTTTAAAATGCACTGGCACTTAGCAACAGCAACAAGAAGCACACCACTGAAATAACTGAAATCCCTAAGCTTCATGGCAAGGAAAAATGTAAATCAGCACATGACTAATAGGACCAATGACTGTTCACCTGTACTTTTCACATATTGCTTAATGTAGATCATAACAATGTTAAGTAGTTCTTCCATTAAAAAAAAAAAAAAAAAACTTTTAAAACATAATAGTTAAGATGTAGTAATTTATTTTGAAAATTTTACAAAGTTCAATGCATTTCAAATTAGCAGAAATTTCAATATATTTAATTAGACTACTCCATTTCTTCATCTTTTGAGTAAAAGTATAACTTCAAAACTTATTCAACCTCGCTTTTTTGTTGTTGTTAGGCTCATTTACTAATTTTGTTAGACATTCTTTAATCGATGACCAAATAAATATTCTGCCTTGAACAAGTATAAAGTATGACTGACAAAAATAGTCATGATATCTATTAAACATTATTTAACACAGAACACGAAAAAATGATGTCTCAATAAAAGAACTGAATAGGAAAGATACATCAATGAAAGAACATAGTGCTTCTCAAGAAAAGTATACAATAGAAAGTAAATTAAATAACTGAAACAAAGCAAAAAATGCAGCACTTTTTCAAAAATCTTAGTAAGTTTTTGAAAACCTAAAAAAGGAACCCAATGAAAAAGTTAAGAAAAAAAAAAAATTTTAAGTGCATATTGTACTGTTATGGGATAAAATCTGAGATACTAGTTAAGGCTTTTAAGAAATAAAAGAAACATTGTTGTAAAGAATAAAAGCATTCGTTTATTGCTTACTCCTACATTAATGAAGGAACAACTATTTCATAGTTTATTTATTTTTTGTTCATAGATAAATACTATTTTATTTTATTGGTATTTTTATTAATCCATTACTATTATAGAGTCCTGGTGTCGTGCTGTAGAATAAGAATTGAACTGTTGAAAACAAGGTTGGTGGTCAAACCCAGCATCATTGATGCTGTCCGTGAGATCTGGAAGTATGATGATGTGACTGAAAAAGTGAACCTCCAGAACAACCCTGGGGCCATGGAGCATTTTCACATGAAGCTCTTCCGTGTCCAGAGGAATCTCTACATTGCTGGCTTTTCCTTGTTGCTGTCCTTCCTGCTTCGAAGCCTGGTGACTCTTATCTCCTAGCAGGTCACACTGCTGGCCTCCAAGGAAGCCTTTAAAAAGCAGGCGGAAAGTGCTAGAGAGGCAGCCAAGAAGTACATGGAGGAGAATGAGCAGTTGAAGAAGGAAACTGGTATTGACAGAGGCAAGCTGCGCATTGGGGAAGCTGAGGTGAAGGCGGAGGAAGAGAAAAACCTGAGGGCTGAGCTGAAGAAGCTGAAGGAGAAGCTGGCTGACAAAAAGCAGAAATTGGAGAAGGCTGAGAATGAAGTGCTGCCCATGCGGAAGCAGTCGGAGGGCCTGACCAAGGAGTATGACCCACTGCTTGAGGAACACGCCAGAATGCAGGTGGAAATTGATGGTCCTACAGACAAGAAAGAGGAGTGAGGACAGGCGCTCCGAGGTCACTGGCCACTGCCGCCTCCCACCTGGCATGTGCTTGCTGCGGCACCTTAACTCGTGGCCTTTGGCCTACCAAGATGCACTTCCATCGCTTGTACCCCTTCCTAGCGGCCCCTTGTTCTCTTCAGTGTCTGCTAGGGGCCTGTTCTCCAAAAATCCCCAGCAGTCCTGCTCTGCGGCCTGCATTTGCCGAGAGCCTGAGTAGGGACTGCTTCCTGGTTGTTGAGCCCCCCCTCCCTCGCTTCAGCGGGAGGGGCACTAAATATTGTTGTTATGAAGAAGAAGAAAAAACAAAAAAAAACCCTGTACAGGGTTGCTGTGAGTTGAAAGTGATTCAATAACACTTAACAACAACACAACCCATAGAAACCTGGTGTGGTGCTGTAAGATCAGAACTGAACTACTAACCACAAGGTTGGTAATTCAAACCCGCAGTCACTCCTTGGAAACCCTACAAAGAGTTGCTATGAGTCAGAAGGTTGTTAATGAGTCTTCCTCCAATCCTGATGCCATGTTTCTCTTGATAGAACCCAGCTTCTCTGATTATTTGCTCAGCACACAGGTTGAATAACTATGGTGAAAGAATACAACCATGTCAAACACCCTTCTTAATTTGAAACCAGTGTTCCCATGTGTTGTTTGAACAACTGCCTCTTGGTCCAGGTACAGATTCCTCATCAGCACAATTAAGTGTTCCGGAATAGTCATACCTCACAATATTGTCCATAGCTTGTCATGATCCACACAATTGAAAGCCTTTGCATAGTCAATAAAGCACAGGTAAACATCTTTCTGATATTCTCTGCTTTCAGCCAAGATCCATCGGACATCAGCAATGATATGCTTCATTCCACGTCCTCTTCTGAATCAAGCTTGAAACTCTGGAAGTTCTCTATCAATGCATGCTTGCAGCCATTTCTGTATTATTTTTAGTAAAACTTTACCCACATGGGATATCAAAATATTGTCCAATGATTTCCTCATCCCGTTAGGTCACTTCTATTTGCAATAGGCACAGATACGGATCTCTTCCAATCAATTGGCCAGATAGCTGTCTTCCAAATTTCTTCGCAGAGATGAGTGAGTGCCTCCTGTGCTGTCTCACTTTCTTGAAAGATTTCAAATTTTATTCCAACAATTCCTGTTGCTTTGTTCTTTGCCAATTCCTTCAGTGCACTTTTGAGTTCTTCCTTCAGTATCTTTGGCTCTTGATCATATGCTACCTCTTGAAACAGTTGAACATCAACCATTTCGTTTTGGTACAGTGACTCTGTGAATTCCTTCCATCTTCTTTTGAAGTTTTCTGCATCATTCAATAATTTGCCCAGAGAATCTTTCAATCACGAAAGTTGAGGCTTGAATTATTTTTTCAGTTCCCCTAGCTTGAGAAATGCTAAGCGTACTCTTCTTTTTTGGTTTTCTGATTCCAGATCTTTGTGCATTTTTTTGTAATATTTGACTTTGTCTTCTCGAGCTGATCTTTGAAATTTTCATTTCAGCTCTTGTACCTCCTCATTTCTTCCATTTGCTTTAGCAATAAGTTTCAGTGTCTCTTTCAGTGACATCCATTTTGCTCTTTTTCTTCTTTCTTGTCTTCTTAATGACTTTTTGCTTTCTCCCTGTATGATGTTCTTGATGTCATCCCAAAACATTAAATACTAAAGACCCAAAAGTCTTCAGTCTTTAGTGTTTAATGTATCAAACCTGGTCTTCAGCAGGTTTGTAAATTCAGGTGAGATATATTCAAGGTAATATTTGGGCTCTTATGGACTTATTTTCATTTTGTTCAGCTTCAGTTTGAATTTACGTATAAGCAATTGATGGTCTGGTCCACAATCTGCCCCTGGCCTTGTTTTGACCAATGATGTAGAGCTTTTACATCGTCTCTTTCCCCACATGAAATCAATTTGATTTCTATGTATTCCATCTGTTGAGGCCCATTCGTCTCTTATGCTGTCTAAAGAAGATATTTGAAATGAACAAATCATTGATTTTGCAGAAATCTATTATGTTACCTACATCATCATTTCTATCATCAAGGCCATATTTTTCAAGAAGAGAATTTAAAGCATTACTAATTAAGATCAAAGAACACAGCCTTTGGTATGGATTGCATTTCAATTTAAGAAAAACAAAAATCTTCACCACTGGACCAATAAACAACATGATTATCAATGAAGAAATTATTGAAGTTTTCAATGACTTCATTCTTCTTATATCAACTATCAACACTGACGGAAGCAGCAATCAAGAAATCAGATGACATGTTGCATTAGGCAGATCTGCTTTTTTAAAATGTTGAAGAGCAAAGATGTCATCTTGAGGGCTAAGGTGTGCCTGACCCAAGCTATGGTTTTTCAAAAACCTCATATGCATGTGAAAGCTGGATAGTGAATAAGGAAGACCATAGAAGAATTAATGCTTTTAAGTTATGGTATTGGAGGTGAATATTGAAAATACCATGGGCTGCCAAAAAAACAAACATATGTGTTGAAAGAAGTGCAGCCAGAGTGCTCCTTGGAGGCCAGGGTGAGCAAACTTCGTTTCTCATACTTTGGAGATATTGTCAGGAGAGACCAGTAGCTGGAAAAGGATATCATGTTTGGTAAGGTGGAGGGTCAGAGAAAAAGAGGAAGACCCCTAGCAAGATGGATTGGCCAAGTGGCAGCATCATAGGGCTCAAGCGTGGCAACAATTATGAGGTTGGCCCAGGACCAGGCAATGTATCATTCTGTTATACATAGGGTCACTATGAATCAGTACCAACTAAATGACATCTAACAACAACAAAAACGAGTCAGCACATTTATTTGTGTATCCATATATATGTGTTATTTGCATATGTATACCTATCTATACCAATTAGTTACATACACATGTACACCTATATAAACACAAACTCACATATAAGCTGTACAAAGGGATTTCAAAAAGTTTATGGGGAAATCCCATTATCTTTCAATTCCAGTTTTCCATGAAAGGTTTTGAAATTCCCTAGTATATTCCTACACACACTTGCATATCCATATGAATTTATATATACAGTGCACATACAAAACTAAAATTTGTATTAAGTATTATGACCACAACAAAGAAGAAACTGAATGATGTTTTCTATAAATTGTATTCTAAAATATAGGCTAATATTTTCTGTGTATTTTAATATATATCATCATATCTTAAAATTATAAAGACACACATGTGTACTTTTCATTTTTGTGGAGCTGGAATATCAATTTTGTGATTTTATTATCTGTGTTCATTTATCCATTTAACCTTGAATATCTATCAAAATTTGAGAATTTTTCCTAGCTTTATTTATGATATTTTTATTTCTTATATAAATATACTCTTTCTTGTGCATATAAATAATATTTATTCCCTTTGGTCAATACTTTAGGACAAGGATGGGGAATGTCCGGTCTGTGGTTGTTTCAGGTCTGGAAATCATTTAGTCTAGACTGCCAAGATAATCACAGTTCAAGCTATCACACTGTGTGGTTATTAAGTGCCATCGAATCAGGTCAAAGATGCTGTTGTTGTGAAGTGCAGTCAAGTTGGAATTGACTCAAAGGCACTTAACAACAACAAATTATCGCTCATGTAAGAAATTTTTTTTTGATAGGAAAAGAGAAGATTTTTGAGAAAATGTATTTTTTGCACCAGCTAACTGAAAACTACCAATTAATTACTTAAAATTGATCAATATGTTCCTGCCTTGTTGGTGCAATGGTTTAACACTCATCTGCTAATCAAAAGGTGAATGGTTGAAACTTAACTAGAGGTTCTGAGGGAGAAAATGTTTGACAATCTGCTCCTGTGAAGGTTGTTGTTGTTGTAGGTGATTATCAGTCAGTTTCAAATCATAGGGATCCTATGCACAACTGAAGGAAACACAGGCCAGAAAACCTTAAGGGACAGTCTCTTTGTCACATTGGTTTGCTATGAGTTGGAAGTGAATGAAGAACATCTGACAAAAACACAAGATATATTTAATTTGACTATCTAGTAGCAAAGCAAGTTAAACTAAAATAATTGGACTCTGTTGTTTGATGAGTACTTGAGGATTATCTTTTCTAATTTGTATCACAAGTGAAAAAAAACAAAAAACCTGAGCCAACAAGTTTATATGATTTATCCAGTAAACCTAGTATTAGTGGCACATCTCTGAGTTAAATTAGGTCTTCTATTCTCTAGTCTTTATTGTCTGACCTCTTCAACACATTACATTTCCTCCCACAAATTATCTATTTACTTCACATTTTCTTTCAAGCACAAAAAGAAAAATGTCAGAGAATTGCATGCACAATTTGAAAACTTATGTTTAAGGTTCCTATCATTTAATTCAGGGTTCTTTCAAGATAAGAACCATAGAAAGAAGAAATTGCATATAAATATAACCTTTTGATTGACTAAATGTGAGTTATAAGTACTGACATTTTTAGTTACTGATGTCTTCTCTATACTTATTGTGTGCCATCCAGTCTGTTCTGACTCATAGTGACCTTGTATAGGGTTTCCAAGAGCAGTTAATGGGTTTGGAGTGCTGATTTGTGGTTATCAATCCAACGCTTCTCCTACAGTGCCACACCAGTGCTCTCTATATATGTTTGTTGTTGTTAAGTGCCATCGAGTTGGTTCTGACTCATAACAAACTTGCGTAAGGTTTCCAAGGCTTTAAATCTTCATGGGAGCAGAACATCTTATCTTTCTTCCACAGAGCAGCTGGTGACCTCAAACCATGGGCTTTGTGATTCAACGTCCAGTGCTCATGGCATGGATGCACCACGTTCCCTCTATTGATGTTTGGTTCTGACCCTAGAGACCCTATGTACAGCAAAACAAAAGACCACCCTATCCTGTGCCATCCTCACAATTGTTGCTACACTTGAGCCCATTGTGGCTGCCAATATACCAATCCATCTCATTGGGGGTCTCACTCTTTTCCATATCCCTCCACTTTACCAAACATGATGTCCTTCTACACAGACTGGTGCCTCCTGACAATATGGCCAAAGTATGAGAGATGAAGTCTTATCATCTTGGCTTCTAAGGTGAATTCAGGTTGTACTCCTTAAAACACAGATTTGTTTGTTCTTATTTCAGTTCATGATACATTAAACATTTTTCTTCAGAACCAAAACTCTAATATGGTATCTTCCAATTATTTTACAATATAGTTGACTTCCAAGTCTTTGTGTGGATGAGTCTCTAGACTTGCATCAGCTTGTTAAAAGATTTCAATTTGTAATCTATCAAGTCCCATAAACTTGTTTTTTGTCAATATCTTCACTGCACCTTGGGCTTCTTCCTTAAGTACCCTTGGCTCTTGAAATGATTGAACATTGGCCATTTCTTTTTGATACAGTGACTATGCACATACAGCGACTCTGCAGCTCAAGAAAACAAAGTCAGTTATTATAATGAAATGTGCAAAGACATGAAGTTAGAAAACTAAAAGGGAAGAATTTGCTCAACATTTCTCAGGCTGAAAGAACTGAAGAGAACATTGAAGCCTTGAAAAGCAGTATTGACTCAATGGCACCTAACAATAATAACAACATATTATGAGTGTTAACTTGTTGTTGATAGTGTAAGGTGCCTTCAAGTTGGTACCAACTCATAGTGATCCAATGCACAACAGAACGAAACACTGGCTGGTCCTAGGCCAACCTCACAGTTGTTGCCACACCCATCACTGTTGCCTCTGTGTAATTCATATTGTTGGGGGTCTTCCTGTTTTCACTGACCCTCCACTTTGGAAAAAAACATGATATCCTTCTCCAGTGACTGGTCCTTCTTGATAATATGTCCAAAATATTAGATGAAGTCTAGCTATTCTGGCTTCCAAGGAGCACTGTGACTGGATTTCTTTCAACACAGATCTGTTTGCTCTTTTGGAAGTCCATGGTACTTTCAAGTCTTGACAATGTGAATCTTTTCTCTATTTATATGGATGCTGTTTATTCGTCCAATGGTAAGGATTTTTGTTTTCTATACATTGACGTGCAACCCATACCAAAGGCTGTGGTTTGTTATCTTTATCATTAAGCATTTTAAGTCTTATTTTTTTGCTTTCAGCAAACAAGGTTGAATCATCTGAATATTGTAGGTTGTTATAAGGTCTTCCTGCAATCATGATACCATGTTTGTGTTCATATAATCCAGCTTCTCAGATTATTTGCTCAGTGTATAGATTAAAAGAATACAGACCTGCTGCACACATTTGCTAATTTAAAACCATTTGATGTTCCTTTGTTCTGTTTGAGCAATTGCCTCTTGTTTCATATACAGGCTCCTCATGAAACCAATTAAGTGTTCTGGGATGCTCGTTATCTGCAATGTTTTCCATAGCTTGTTGTGATCCACACAACTGAAAGCCTTTGTGTAGTAAATAAAGCACAGGTAAACATCTTTCTGGTATTCTCTGCTTTCAGCCAACATCCATCAGCAATGGCATCCCTCGTTCCATATTGTCTCTTGAATCCAGCTTGAACCTCTGGAAGTTCCTTTTCCATGTACTTTTGCAGCTGTGTTTGAAAGATGTATACCAAAATTTTACTTGCATGTAATATTAATGATATTTTCCAATGATTTCTGCATTTTGTTTGGACACCTCTCATTGGAATGGGCACAAATACAGATCTCTTCCAGTCATTTGGCCAGGTAGTTGTCCTCGAAATTTCTTGGCATAGATGAGCGAGTGCCTCCAAAAGTTTGTTGAAAGATTTAAATTTGTATTCCATCAACTCCTAGTTCTGTTTGCTTTGCCAAAACCTTCAATGCACCTTGGACTTCTTCCTTCAGGATCATTGGCTCTTT
>NW_006408629.1:1267680-1272152 GCF_000296735.1 Chrysochloris asiatica
CCAGTCTAGAAATTGTCCTAAAACCTATTCAACATAAATGACCTTGCTGATATTCAAATTTTAATGGCATAATTTTCAGCATCACAGCAACTAACAAGCTACCACATTACAACAGTCAGACAAATTGTTGACTCATATTATAGTTCACAGAAATCTGAGATTCCTACATTGCTCAGGACACTACATTGATTCATTACACAAATGGCAAACATATGATCAGTCAGGATTTGACAACCTGGAGGTCTTGGCAAGATATATGTGATCCAGAATAAGGGAGATTAAACCCAATAAATATCCAGGGACCATGTAGTTATAGGGGGATTGTCGTCTGGCTTATGCTTGCATCTTTCTTTCAAGTGAAATAATTTGATGCAGCTTACGTCTCTTAACAAAGATAAGATAACTCTTTGGATTCTTAGGGTAACACACTGCACAGTTGCAATTTAATCTTCTCTAAAACATGAGATGCACATTACTGCCAGTTTTGAGTAGGGCCTGAAGGAAGAAAATGCACTATAGCAGGTCTAGGATGAAATGCAAGCAGCTTCCTCACTTGACCCACAAGACCTAAAAGGAACTATGGTGTTGTAGTGTACACTGTAGAAAAACAGTGTAGAGTTCATATGACAAGCCCAGTGGAATAATCCAGTGAAGGCTCTTGGGAATCTGAGACAAAGTCATATATCTGATGGAGAGAACTATATGATTTTGGAGAAACAATTCTTGGTGCAATAAGCTGCTTAGCAATTTGAAAACATAGAAGATTTTACAAGACACCAAGTAAGCATGCAGGTAGAATTCTGTATCCTAATCTATGCTCTGTCATGCTTGCTAAGTCATATGGTGGAGTTAGCACCACAGAAGTCAACGATAATCATAATAGAATAGGAGTAGGGTACATGAGCAAGCTGTATTAACAGCTCAGTATGTAGTTAGAAACTTAAAAAAGAACAGAGACTACATCATAGCCATGTTCAAGCATGGTTTTGATAGAAACTAGAGTAAGAAAATTTCTAGTTGGGATAAGTGATAACTGTACATAATACTCTAATTTCTGTGTAAAAAAAAGTGGTCCAAGGTAATAATAAAACAAAAAACAACAACAACAAAAAAAAAAACACAGTGGCATTATTCTATGTATTTTCCTTGTACTATTGTAGCTGTTTAGTAATTATCTTTAGCAAGATCTTACTTACATGCGATATTTTCCTGGCCTGTGACCCAGCCATTGCATTAGGAGTCAGAAAAAAGATAAACCTCTGAGGTCAGAATCAAAGAATTTTGGGATTGAAGCATATAGGTATAGATAGATATCTGGCAGATGGCACAAAAAGTATGAAGAATTCTGAATACTCTGTAAAATCCACCAGAAATTATTCAACATGAAGAAGGCACTGAAAAACTAAAACTAAAAATTACTTGAATAAACCACATTGTCATCCCTTATCTTTAATCACCTCATAATTGACATGAGATGAAGTAGCTATGATGGTAGACATGGAAGCTTTAAATGAGCCCTAAAACAATATGCTGCTTGTGTATAATCAATCGTCTCTTATGCTGTCTAAAGAAGGTATTTGAAATGAACAAATCATTGAGTTTGCAGAATTCTATCATGTGATCTCCAGCATCATTTCTATCACCAATGCCATATTTTCCAGATACTGATACTTCCTCTTTGCTCCCAACCTTTGCATTCCAATAACTGGCAATGATCAATACATTTTGATTGCATGTTTGATCAATTTCAGGTTGAAGAATTTGGTAGAATTCTTCTATTTCAACCTCACTTACTTTAGTGTTTGGTGCATAAATGTGAATAATATTGGTATTAACTGGTCTTCCCTTCAGGCACATGGATAGTATTCTATCACAGACAGCATTGTACCTCATGACTAATTTGGATATATTCTTTTGACAATGAACACAACACCACTCTGCTTCCATTTTTCATTCCCAGCATAGTAAACCATGTGGTTGTCACATTCAAAATGGTGAATATCAGTCCATTTCAGTTCACTAATGCCTTTGTCTATGTGTTCCATTTCATTTTTGAGAATTTCCAATTTTCCTAAATTCATATTTCATACATTCCATGTTCCTATTATTAATGGATGTTTACAGCTCTTTCTCTTCATTTTGAGTTGTGCCCCATCATCAAATGAAGGCCCCGCTGGTTTTACTTACATGGGCTTTACTCTATTCGCTTTATCATGGTCAACTCTACCTTGAGGAGGCAGCTTCTCCCCAATTGCATTTTGAGTGCCTTCCAACCTGAGGGGCTCATTTTCCAGCACTGTATCTGACATTGTTTCTCTGCTATTCATAATGTTTTCAGTGACTAAATATTCCAAAGTAGTTCTTCACTTCTTCTTCCTAGTTGTCTTCGTCTAGGGTACATAAATTCTACAGGCACAACTGAAGTGCTAACTCCGAGAAAACACTCTGAAATGATGACATGCTATACTTCAATATAACGTATATGCATTAAATCAAAGATTTATAATGGTAATAAATCCCCAGTAAGAAGACCATATGAGTCAAGAAATGAAAGCAGGAGTGATCTCATTTATAATTACTTTCAGTGACCCACTGGAAAATATTTACCTCCTGCCCTCATCATTCTTGTTCAGCAGAATTAAAGATCTTGTTCCCTAAGAGATTCATGCTTACCAAGAGACCAGCAACTGTTGCATTAAACTATGAACTATGGCTGTTTTCAGGGCAATTTGAACTCTGTTTCAGGAACCAATGGGTTAGAAGGGAAGTTCCCATTGTGACATGAACACATGAAACTGATCAGCAGAAAGAGATAGTGTTGCTTTACTCAAAGAGGCAGGATAGGGTAACTATGTCTTCCAAATTTTCTGGGTATTGCTTTAAAATGGAAAGTTTTTATTCTAAGGACCACCTTGCTGTTTTTGTTGCTATGGACCACGAAGTCGGTTCTGACTCAGAGCTTACCTATATAGAGTTTCTGAGGAGCACCTGGTGGGTTTGAACTTCCAACATTGCCATTCAAACTGACTTTTCAGTCCAGTGATCATGCTACTTACCAAACAAGGACCCCAGGGACCTCCTCAATCCCATGCAAATAGAGCAGAATGATATGGTCTAACAGTTTTATGGGATGGACAAATGCTGATCTGTCAGTTTGTTGTATGGTAATGGCTTGTGTTTAGCTGTGCTATTGGAAGCTATGTTACCAGTATTTTTTAAATACCAACAGGGTCACTCAAGGTGAACAGGTTTCAGCTGAGCTTCCAGACTAATACAGACTAGGAAGAAGAAGAGATGGATTACTTCCAAATATTTAGTCACTGAAAACTTTCTGAATAGCAATGAAACACTGTCAGAGTACACCAGAATATTGAATAGAGAAGCATGATGAAGCACACCAAATAACGTCAGATATAGTGTCAGAAGATGATCTCCTCAAGATGGAAGTAATTCAAAATGCCACTAAGGAAGAGCTGACTCCTCCAAAAAGAGTGCACACTGATGATACTAATGGAGTAGAGCTTAATGGACCTTGGTTTGCTGATGGGGCACAACTCAAAATGAAAAGAAACAGAAAGGAAAAGAAATAGTCAACATTAACCTATTTCAAGAGGTAGTATATGATCAAAAGCCAATGGTACGGAAGGAAGTAGTCCAAGTTGCACTGAGGCGTTGACACAGAACAAGGCTCTGGGAAATGATGGTATCCATTATGGAATCCAGGAAATACAGGAATACAAATGATGGAAATCTTTAAAAAAAACTGAACTATCACTAAAGGCACTCGCCCATCTATGCATGAAAATTTGGAAGGCAGATCCCTGGAAAACTGATTGGAAGAGATCAATATTCATGCCCATTCCAAAGAGAGGTGACCCAATGGAATACAGAAATCATCAGGCAATAGTTTTCATATTGCATACAGGTAAAATTTTGTTAAAGTTAATTAATAAACAGCAACAATAGTACAAGGAAAGGGAAATTCCAGAGGTTCAAGTTGGATTCAAAAGAGGACTCAGAATGAAGTATATAATCTCTGACATCGATACATCTTGGCTGAAAGCAGAGAACACCAGAAAGATGGTTTACTGTGCTTTATTGACTATACAGAGGCTTTCAATTTTTTGGATAATATCAAGCTATGGAGAACGTTGATTGTATCCTTTCCATTGGATACAATCAAGATGGTGGATCGTGTAGATGTGTAGTGAGGAGCTCTGTCACCAACAACACAGAATACTATGCCAAGCAGGCTCAGGGGATGGTGCTAGAACACTGAACCACATATAAAGGAATATTTAGAAGATTGGAAGGCTTACAGCTAGGGAAATTTGTAGGAGAATCAAGAAATACATTGCTTTCTAATTCAAGATGCTCAGCTGTTCCCAGAGCCACCAACTTGGGAGAGAACAAGTAGGGGAAGGATCAGAACAGTCACGAACACCTGACAGAACTGAGGAGATACAGGTGTG
>NW_006408629.1:1274424-1278159 GCF_000296735.1 Chrysochloris asiatica
GATATCATTGCTGATGTACAATGGATCTTGTCTGAAAGCAGAGACTATCAGAAAGATGATTACCTGTCCTTCTAGACTATGCAAAGGCTTTCGATTGTGTGGATCATGACAAGCTATGTACAACATTGTGAAGTATGAGTATTCTGGAACACTTAACTGTACTCATGAGGAATCTGTACCTAGACCAAGAAGCAGTTGTTCGAACAGAACATGGGAACACTGAATGGTTTAAAATTAAGAAAGGTGTGCGACGTGGTTGTATTCTTTCACCAAACTTATTCAACCTGCATGCTGAGCAAATAATAAGAGAAGCTGGGTTCTATGAAGAAAAACATGACTTCAGGATTGGAGAAAGACTCATTAACAACCTGCAATATACAGATAATACAACCTTGCTTTCTGAAAATGAAGAGGACTTAAAACATTTACTGATGAAGACCAAAGAGCACAGCCTTCATATGGATTATATCTCAATGTCAAGAAAACAAAAATCCTCACCACTGGACCAATAAACAACATTCGTATCAGTGGAGAAAAGATTGAAGTTGTCAAGGACTTCATTCTTCTTGGATCAACTATCAACACTCATGGAAGCAGCAATCAAGAGATCAGACAACGTATTGCATTAGGCAAATGTGCTGTACAAGACCTTTTTAAAGTGTTGAAGTGTAAAGATGTCAGCTTGAGGACTAAGGTGTACCTGATTCAAGCCATGGTATTTTCAATTACCTCATATGCATGCAAAAGCTGGACATTGAATAAGTAAGACAATAGAAGAATTGATGCCTTTGAGTTATGGTGTTGGAGGAGAATACTAAAAGTGCCATGGGCTGCAAAAAGAACCAATAGATCCGTTTTGCAAGAAATGCAGCCAGAGTGCTCCTTAGAGGCCAAGGTGGCCAAACTTCGTCTCTCATACTTTGTACATATTGTCAGGAGGGACCAGTCACTGGAGAAGGATATCATGTTTGGTAAGATGTAGGGTCAGAGAAAAAGAGGAAGACCCCCAATGAGATGGATTGGCCAGGTTGCAGCATCGATGGACTCAAGTGTGGCAACAGTAGTGAAGTTGGCCCAGGATCTGACATTGTTTCGTTCTGCTGTGCATGAGGTTGCTATGAATTGGTGTCTACTCGATGGCACCTAACAACAACAACAAATGGAGAACATTCGGATAATGAACATGCTGGATCACTTCATTGTTCTCATGAAAAACCTGTACAAAGACCAAGAAACAGTTCTATGAACAGATTAAGGAAACACCAAAAGATTTAAAATTAAGAAAGGTGTGCATCAGTGTTGTAGTCTTTCACCATACTTATTCAATCAGTATTCTGAGCAAATTATATGAGAAGCTGGGTTATATGAAGAAAAATGTCACATCAGGATTGGAAGATGACTCATGAACAACCTGCAATATGACAATGATACAAACTTGCTTTGTGAATGCAAAGAGAACTTAAAAATACATACTAGTGAAGATCAAAGACCACAGCCTTCCATATGGATTGCACCTCTATGTAAACAAAACAAAAATCCTTTCCACTGGAAAAATTAATAATATTAAGATAAGTGGGGATAAGTCTGAAGGTGTCAAAGACTTCATTTTACTCAGATTAACAAAGCATCAACACTCATGGAAGCAGTAGTCAAGAAATCAAAAGATGTATTGCATTGATCAAATCTGATGAACAAGACTTCTTTTAGGTGTTCAAAAGCAAAAAGGCCAGTTTGATGACTAAGATGTACTTGAATCAATCTATGGTTTTTAATAGACACATACACTTTTATTGATACTAAAAGAGCAATTCCAAGGTGCATTTAAGGAATTGGCAAAGAACAAGGCACCAGGAATTGATGGAATAAAAATGGAAATCTTTCAAGAAAGTGAGGAGGCACTCACTCATCTCTGCCAAGAAATTTGGAAAACAACTATATGGCCCACCGATTGGAAGAGATCTGTATCTGTGCCCATTCCAATTAGAGGTAACCCAATGGAATGCAGAAATCATCGGACAATATCTTTGATAGACCATACAAGTAAAATTTTTCTAAAGGTAATACAGAAATGACAGGGAACTTTCAGAGGTTCAAGCCAGATTCAGACGAGGCTGTGGAATGAGGGATATCATGGTGGATTTCCGATGGATATTGGCTAAAAGCAGAGAATATCAGAAAGATGTTTATCTGTACTTTACTGACTATGTAAAGGTTTTTGATTGTGTGGATCATAACAAGCTATGGACAACATTGCAAAGTATGAATATTCTGGAATACTCATGAGGAATCTGTACATGGACCAAGAGACAGTTGTTCCGGAAGTATGAGTATTCTGGAATGCTCATGAGGAATCTGTACATGGACCAAGAGGCAGTTGTTCAAACAGAACATGGAAACACTGAATTGAGAAAGGTGTGCGACAAGATTATATTCTTTCACCATACTTATTCAACCTGTATACTGAGCAAATAATCCAAGAAACTGGGTTGTATGAAGAAAAACATGGCATCAGGACTAGAGGAAGACTCACTAACAACCTGTGATATGTAAATAATACAACCTCACTTTCTGAAAGTGAAGAGGACTTAAACTATTTACTGATGAAGATCATAGACCACAGCCTTCGTATGGATTGCATCTCAATGTAAAGAAAACAAATATCCTCACTACTGGACCAATAAACAACATTCTTATCAATGGAGAAAAGATTGAAGTTGACAATGACTTCATTCTTCTTGGATCAACCATCAACATTAATGGAAGCAGCAGTCAAGAAAACAAATGACATATTTCATTAGGCAAATCTTCTGTACAAGATGTTTTTAAAGTGTTGAAGAACAAAGTTGTCAGCTTGAGGACTAAGGTGTGCTTGACCCAAGCCATGGTAAATTTCAATAACCTCATATGCATGCCAAAGTTGGACAGTTATAAGGAAGACCATAGAAGAATTGATGCTTTTGAGTTATGGTGTTGGAGGAGAATATTGAACGTGCCATGGGCTGCCAAATGGACCAATAGATTCAGTTTGGAAGAAGTGCAGCCCGAGTGCTCCTTGGAGGCCAGGATAACCAAACTTCGTCTCTCATATTTTGGACATAGTGTCAGGGGAAACTAGTTGCTGGAAAAGGATATCATGTTTTGTAAGGTGGAAGGTAAGAGAAAAAGAGGAAGATCTCCAGTGAGATGGATTGGCAAATTGACAGCATCAATTGACTCAAGCGTGGCAAAAATAGTGAGGTTAGCCCAGGACAAGGCAGTGTTTCATTCTCTTTTGCATATTGTCTCTATGAGTCGGTCCCAACTCAATGGCAGCTAACAACAGCAACAACAACATCATCCTTCACCTAAGCAACTAAATTTTGGCTAAGGATAGTACATGAATGTCTGCAACCAAACATTGACAGGGAACTTCCTGGGTGAGGTTCAAGCTCGATTCAGACAAGGTTGTGGAACAAGGATTATCATTGGTGAAGTTAGATGGATCATGGCTGAAAGCAAAGAATACAGGAAAGATGTTTATGTGTACTTTATTAACTACACACAATTTTTTGATTGAGTGGGTCATGACAAGGTATGGATAACATTGCAGAGAACGAGTATTACAGAAGATTTAATTGTGCTCATGAGGAACCTGTACATAGACCAAGAGACAGTTGTTCGAACAAAGCAAGGAATCATCTAGTACGTTAAAATTAGGAAAGGTGTGCACCAGAGTTGTATTCTTTCACCATACTT
>NW_006408629.1:1279423-1299470 GCF_000296735.1 Chrysochloris asiatica
TGTGTTATCAGAACTAGAGGAAGATTCATTAACAACCTGTGATGTGTAGCTATTACAACCTTCCTGATGAAAACAAAGAGGACTTAAAATATTTACTGGTGAATAACGAAGACCTCAGCCTTAGGCATGGTTGCACTTCAATGTAAAAAAAACCAAGAATCATTACCACTTGACCAATAAAAAAAATTCTTATAAATGGAGAAAAGATTGAAGTTCTCACAGACTTCCTTTTGCTCAGATTATCCATCATCACTCATGGAACCAGCAGTCAAGAAATCAAATGACATATTGCATTAGGCTAATCTGCTGCACAAAACCTCTTTAAAGTGTTCAATAGCAAAGAAGGCAGTTTGAGGCCTAAGATGTGCCTGACCCATGCCACGTTATTTTCAATAAACTCATATACATGTAAAAGTTGGACAGTGAATAAAGAAGACTGTAGAAGAATTGATGCACTTGCTTTATGGTGTTGGAGGAGAATATTAAAAGTACTATAGACTGCCAAAAGAACAATTCATTTTTTGGCAGTCTGTAGTACTTAGACTATGGTGTTAGAAGAAATACTGCCAGATGCTACTTGGAATCCTGGATGGCCAGACTTTATCTCTCATACTTTGGACATATTATCAGAAGGGACCAGTCCCTGGAGAAGTACATCATGTTTGGTAAATTAGATGGTCAGAAAAAAGAGGAAGTCTTCCAGTGAGATGGAATGGCACAGTGGCTGCTGCAATAGACTCAAATGTAGCAAAGAATGTGAAGTTGGGCCAGGATTGTGCAGTGTTTTATTCTGTTGTGCATAAGGTTGCTATGAGTCAGTACCTTCTCTATGGCACTTAAAGCAACAGCAAAATGCAGAGAAATCGAATTGATGATACTTAGCAGCAACAATTGCATGAATTACATTTGAATTGATTACCAGTTTATATAATATTCATAATTTAAAATGCTCAATGAAAAAAATTAAGAAAACAACAAAAATGCATTTTTAACTTCTGTGACTAAGGGAAATTTAGTATTTATTATTTAAAATACTAGGTACATGAAAATTGTTTGTTTGCCAATGAACTTATTGATACTTGATGTTTGCAAAGATATACTGTAGTTAGTAAAATCCTTTCCTTATTTATCCATTCACCATAGCAAGAACAAAGATGAGTATGAATCTTCAAGATCAAACATTTTATTATAAATTATAATTTCATTATTAATCTGTCAGATCCAAATTTGAAAATATTCTTATCTAGGGAATTGTATTGACTAAACTATATGTTTTCTTTTCTATTTCTTATAACTAGCAAGAAAATCTTTTGAGGGTCTTGAAAATTATTGTCTTGACAATACATTGTTACAATCCTCCACAAAATTAAGGCAGTTAAGATTTTACTTTACTGTATAATCTCATGCTATATAACTTCTTAAGGTTCAATAATAAATATTTTAAAATCTCTATATGATCTTAGAGACTTCTATTACTATTTTTACAGCTAGAGATTCCAGATTGAAGTCACTGTTAAAAGAAAGATGTATTTTCCTTTTCTCATTACACCTTCCCTTCTATGAAAAACATGCAATATTTTCTTTTGCCTTTTTTTTTTCTCTTTGTCAAAGAGGCAGAAGTGTAAGTACTTGCTCAATTTCAGTTAATATGAAGTATTTAATTTTTTGAATCCTTTCCTTTGGTGTTTTAAATGTTTTTGCATTCAAATGAATAAGATTGAACAATATGGCTCTAAATAGATAGCAAAAACATATGAGTGAAATGAAAGTATGAAGGGTTTTACATCCTCAGGCCAGTGGCTTATCTATTGGAGCATGTTGAGTCCCTGGTGTGGCGCAAAAACATATGACTTCACTCTTGCTTCAAAGAGAAATACCTCTATATAAATGGTCCATGTAGAAATTTGATCATTTACAATTAAGGGGCCACTTTAACCCAGAGTAATACACCCAAGAGAGTCATGGTTTCCACACACACACACACAAAATCACAATAGGTTTATGTGATAGTTTCAGGCACCAGAGGGAACAACTTCTTCACAGAGAAAAGCCTTAAAATGAAGTTGCAATTTCTACAAAGAACAAAATGTCTCCTTAGATTGAACAACTAAGTTGGTTCTGTTTAAAACATGAGTATATACCCAATTTTCTTAAAAAAATAATGACTCATCTATGTTCACTTCTCTTTGTCCTGAATCTTCTCCACTGTGACATACAGTGACATTATGAGAAGAATTTTAGTAATTAAAAAGAACATTTGCACTAATTGGACTAAACTATATTCTCTGTTGTAATATATAATGATGCAGCAACAAATAGATGACATCATTCTACTGTGAAGACCAGAAATACAAGAGTATTTCCTCTCTCATGTGTGTGCATGGTAGTTGAGTCAGTCCAAAGGAGAGAGCAGAGGGGCTTGAGGAACTGCAATCTTGGCTGAAAGCAGAGAATAAAAGAAAGATGCTAACCTGTGCTTTATTGACTACACAAAGGTTTTCAATTGTGTGGATCATGACAAGCTATGGACAATATTGGAAAGTATGAGTATTCCAGGAACACATAATTGTACTCATGAGGAATCTGCAAATGGACCAAGAGGCAGTTGTTCAAACAAAACATGGGAACACTGAAAGGTTTAAAATTAAGAAAGTTGTAAGACAGGGTTGTATTCTTTCACCATAGCTATTCAACCTGTGTGCTGAGCAAATAATCTGAGAAACTGGGTTAAATGAAGAAAAATATAATGTCAGGATTGGAGGCAGACTCATTAACAACCTATGATATGAAGATGATACACCCTGGCTTGCCGAAAATGAAGAGGACTTAAAATATCTACTGATAAAGACCAAAGACCACAGTCTCCAGTATGGATTGCATCTCAATGTAAAGAAAACAAAAATCCTCACCATTGGACCAACAAAATTCTTATCAATGGAGAAATTATTGAAGTTGTCAACGACTTCATTGTTCTTGGATCAACTATCAATACTCATGGGAGCAGCAGTCAAGAAATTAGACGACATGTTGCATTAGGCAAATCTGCTGCACAAGACCTTTTTAAAGTTTTGAAGAAAAAAGACGTAAGCTTGAGGACTAAGGTGCTCCTGACCCAAGCCATGGTATTTTCAATAACCTCATATGCATGCAATACTGGGACAGGAAGACCATAGAATTGAAGCTTTTGAGTTATGGTGTTGGAGGGGAATATTGAACGTGCCATGGGCTGCCGAAAGAACCAACAGATCTGTGTTGGAAGAAGTACAGACAGAGTGCTCCTAGGAGGCCAGGATGGCCAAATTTCGTCTTTCCTATTTTGGACATATTGTCAGGAGGGACCAGTCACTGGAGAAGAATATCATGTTTGTTAAGGTGGAAGGTCAAAGAAAATGAGGAAGATCCGGAGTGAGATGGATTGGCAAAGTGGCAACATCAATTGGCTCAAGCGGGGCAATAGCAGTGAGGTTGGCCCAGGACCAGGCAGTGTTTCATTCTGTTGTGCATAGGGTCTCTATGAGTCGGTCCCGACTCAATGGCACCTAACAACAACAACATCCTAGAAAAATGAGCAGCTTGTATTTTTGTGATGGGGGAAAAGATTGCCTGGAGCAATTTTCTTGGTTTTTTTTTTTTCACCAGTGCAACTTCCAGTGTTCTATAATGTCTTTACAATAAGAATGCATGATAATCCTGTGTTTTTTGATAAAAATATAACAAGATTATCCACTTGGCATCCTCCAAAAACTTTTACCAAAACCTACTGATCTGACTTCTCTTCCTGGAATTCACCTTTGAGGTCTTCTCATTCTTCCTTAAAATGCTTGATTCATCTAAAAACTGTTGTTTTAAGTGACGGAGCATTTCTGCAACATAAATTTCAGAGTGATCTTATTAGGCAATGGAGAAAATATAAGATTTGGAATCAGGTAAATTTTCATATTAATCCTAACAGTTATTTTCCTGTTGTGTGAATTTGCATACTATTTGCTAACTGAAGCCTCCAAATTCTTATATGTAAAACTAAAGTATATAATAACTCTCAGATTAGTGATACTATTAAATAAAATAACTAGCCATATGTGTAAAACTAAGGTATATAATAACTCTTGGATTAGTGGTATTATTAAATAAAATAATTACCCATAGCATAACTTTGTATGGGCCACAATACACAATGGAAACTTGATTAATGCCATTTTTCTTTCTTTCTTTTTTTTTTTTTTTTCAATCTTCTTCTTTCATTTCTTTCTTCACTTCTGCTCATAAAAATTCTAGTTGTTGTTGTTAAGTGCTGTCAAGTCAGTTCCAACTCATAGTAACCCCAAATTAAGTGTCTGGAAGCTCCAAACCACATTTTTTCCCCCGTGATACATCGAGGTAAAAGAAAGTGAGACAAGATGCTGTTAGGATAATATGATTCCATTATGAATGATAACAGAATAATTGTGATTTTAAAGAAAGTTGGAACGCAAATGTAGTTATAAAATAAGTCATCTAACTAGCAAGAGGGGAGTGATTTTAGTACCACAAGAAAGATCTAGGAATGGAGTGTGTCCTTTGAGCCCTGAGTTCCCTGTGCATTAAACCTCGTAGACTCAGGGACAGAAAGACTCAGGGACATCAGAGGAAACCAGAGCAGGAGGACCGTGCATAGACATTGACTTCCCAACTCACATAGCAAGTAGAGCTAAGTGAGTTTGGTAGATTGGATGCCTCCTGCTGATTTATGGAGCTAGTGAAAAGTGCTTTCAGCCTGAGGCTAATGGTGGAGTGTGGTATGCCCTGTGGACATTTATCACAAGCCATAAAAAAGCTTTGCAACATGCCAAAGCAGGGCAAAGACCAGGCCAAGGGCCAGCGAAAAGCCTGTCTTTGAGCATGGCAAAGGAGAAGATGTCCTGACTGGAAGTACTTACTGTGCCCTGAGCATTTCCTGATCCTAGTAAGCCCCATGGTGTGGTGCTGTAAGATAATCATTGGACTGATAACCACAAAGTTGTTGGTTCAAACCCACCTGTTGCACCTCGGAAACTCTATGCAGGATCACTATAAATTGGAACTGACTCCAGGGCACTTAACACTAACAACAGCAAAAAACCCTTAATATGAGTATGGTGTCTGTGTTCTGAGTGGCCATTGCAATGAATTATTGAAACCAGCTGAATAGAAAGCACTATGGGTGGGATATTTGGGGACACTTTTTTGTACCAGTATTTTTTACAATACTTGCAGAGTCATAGATTTAGTATAAAGAAATATATATGTGTGTTTTCCCCCTTACATGAAGATACTTTGTGTGTATATATATATACATTATCTTAGAACCTAGAAATGATTACACATATATTACTAACATATTCAGAAAAAGTGTGGTGTGATTTTATTAAACTCAATCAAATTACACTAAACTAAATTAAATTCTTTTTAAAAAATCATCAATGCGATGGTCAGACTTATGTGATTTATCCCATAGTAAGTCAAAAAGTATTGCTATAAACTGACTGAATCCTTTATTAAGCAAATATATCAAAATGTTAAGCTATTGTCTCTTAACAAATCCTCCATCTATGCAGTTAGAAAAATTGTGTTTTTATCTCTCTAAGTAGTCCCTTAAGAATGCTGTGCTCTTTGATTTTGTTTTGGCATCTTTCATGGACTCAAGTAGTATTTTTAAAAATATATATATTATTTGAGTTTTGAGAGCAAAAAGCTATCTAAAAAGGCAAGCAAGATCAGGACTGAAATGGATGGGATACGTTTTCCCATGAAAAATCACATAGGAGAACCTTTATTATCCTTGAAGAATCAGCAGGTACATTGTTATGATGGGAAAAATCTTGGCACAACTTTCCTGTCTTTTATTTTGCCAATGCTGTTAGGAATTCTCTTAAAATTTCTTCCTACTAATTCCCTGTGGTCTCCCAATATGCTTTGAGAAAATCTATCAAGATTACACCTTTGACATTACAAAATACAGTCATCACAATGTTCTAAGCTGACCTCTTTGCCATGAATTTAATTGGCCCAGCAGATCTCCTAGCAGCTAGTGTTTTGACTCAGACTTTTTCTTAAAGGCACCCTAATGAGAGGAAGACATTTATATTACTGAGAGAATTTGTCTGCTGCCATTCACTGATGACAGAGACTTATTTAATCACATTTGTTTGGAATTAGCCACGTATGGCACTGTGGGATAAAGCACTGGACTGCAAAGTTGGTTGAACCACAAGTTTGGTGGTTCAAACTTACCAGCTGCTCTTTGGAAACCCTATACAGGGTCACTATAATTCAGAACCAATTCAGTGACACATTTTACAACAACAAATTTATGAGTTATTATCATAGTAGCAATTTGGACTTACCAGCTTATGTTTATAATTCTATTAAAATATATACTACTTAAAAGGAAAAATAAATTCATCAAAATTATTTGGCATTTTATATGTTATGGTTCATTGGATTTGAGAATAGATCAATTTGTTAAATAATTAGGTGTCTTGAACTTCTGCTGTGGCATTGTAGGATCAGCATTGGACTGCAAACCACAAGGTCAGCAGTGCAAGCCCACTAGCAGCTCCTCAGAAACCCTATACAGGGTTGTTATGAGTCCAAACTGACTCCACAGCACTTAACAACAACAAAATCATGTATATTCAAGTATATAAACATTTATCTTTTATCTCAACATTGAGAAGTTGGAAAGTAAGTTTAAGTATCTCCAACTACGGCAGATGGAGTAAACACATTATAGTTCATTCATACGATAGATGGTATGTTTTGATATTGTCAAAAAAGTAAACACCAAGAAAAATATATGTATATACTCCTATTATAGCAAAGAATTAATGTCTATTAATTAATATTATTATAACTCTACTACAAAATTTTCCAAGTTTCTAATTTTAAAAAACTATATGCATTTGCTTTCTCTAAAGTGAGTAGTCCTAGATTTGCATTAACAAAGTAAGGAAAACAACTAAATATATAATACACCATAGTGAATTGTTGTTGTTAAGTGCCATCGAGTCAGTTCTGACCCATAGCGACCCTGTACAGGGTTTCCTAGGGTGTAAATCCTTACGGGAGTAGAAAGCCTCATCTTTTTCCCACAGAGCGGCTGGTAGTTTTGAACCACTGACCTTAAGGTTTGCAGCCCGATTCGTAACCACTACGCTACCAGAGCATCTAGGAAGCAGGTACAAAGATTTAAAGACAAACAATTTTGTTCTCTCGTGTATATTCTTTCCCAGCTTGTGTAAAGAAAGCATTAGTGCATCATTTGGCCGATGATTAATTGAGTGTTTAACTTTAGGCAGGCAAAGAGATGTTAGAACCTGTTCATGTGTAGAAATAGCTCTCCACATGTATACATTCCTTGTACAGACTATAGAACTATATGATCAGCATCTCTCTCTTTTTCTCTCTCTCTCTCCCTTTTTTTTCCCCCTTAAATAATGACTCTTTTTAACTTTGGAGCTTTCTTTTCCTCATACTGAAAGCCATTCACCAAAGAAGTTGGTGCTGATTTTATAGCTAGCATTTGAACTGGCAGCAGTGATCTGATCTAAGAGCAGGGCCTTCTTCGGGACCTTTGATGTGCTGTCAGACGATAAGTTAAATACGTGGCTTCCTACATCAGGTTTTAATTTAATATCGTGGAAATGAATTGCATGCTCAGTACCAGGATAGATAGTGTCTGTCTGTTACCAATCTTACGAAGTGGTTGGAGGCACTGCTTTAGTCAAATGAGCAGGAAAAGGAATGATAATTTATCAGCTTTATTATGTGGCTGGTAATTTACCTCATTCATAAAAAGCATTTTAAAAAGTTCTGATTGGAAATCAGGCATGCATTGTCTTTGACAATATATTCTGTTCCTACATGTACTCTTGGAAAGCATTGGTTAATAGGATATAGGAACTGTTCCTCCTGCTGCTTAAAATCCTATTCAGTCATCCTATAGTATTAGAAGAGTCTTGGTGTGGCGCTGTGGGTTAATGTGCCAGACTACAAAGCAATTTGAACTGCAAGATCAGTGGTTCAATCTCACCAGCTGCTCTTCGGAAACTCTATACAGAGTCGCTATGGGTCAGAATTGATTCGACAGCTCTTAAAACAACATAGTCTTAGAGGAGTCCTGGTGTGAATCTGTGAGATAAAGCATTGGGCTGCAAGGTGAGTTTGAACCACAAGGTGATCAGTTCAAACTCACCAACCACTCCTTGGAAACCATTTATAGGGTCACTGTGAGTCAGAACGACTGGTAGGCACTACACAGCAACAACAATAGTCTTAGAGGAGCACTGGCGGCTCTGTAGGATAAGTGTTTGTCTGCAAACCACGAGAGCTACAGTTCAAAGCCACCAACCACTCTGTGGAAAAAAGATGAGTCTATCTGGTTTCATAAAGAAAGATTCACATAAATCTGACACAGAGTTTCTATGAGGTAGTATCAACTTGACAGCACACAACAACAACATAGCTTTAAAACTATATGAAAATGAAGTTCTGAGATCAAAGCAAGGACTATCTGACATTTTCAAATATTTAATTCATAAGTATCTTTGACTCTATGCATGTATGTGTGTGTGTGTACATAAAGTCCTCAAAAGTATTTTTTAAATAACAAGAAACCTTGGAAACTGCAATTCAAAATTGATTTATCCTGAACAGTGGTGCAAAGCTCAGTTTTAGGAAAAATCAAGAGCACATGTTTCAGAATTCAGCCCTAATTTGCAATGTAATGCTTCAGTAAAACCACTTATATCAGTATTGTTAATCTTAATGGTTACAAGTGACTCATATTTTAATAGTCCAGACTATCAGCCTTGTACAAATCTCCTTTTCCAATTAAGAATGTTTGACCACAAGAGGGAGTTCCTTGCCAACTGTTTACTTATCCTCAACCACTTTTAAGGTCTGGAGTTATTAAAAAAAAAAAAAAAAAAAAGCAGAAAAACCTTCAGTGTTTTTATATTGAGAAAATGATTACAATCTATTTAAATTTAGACCTTCATGAATTTCCAGGATAAAATGTAATTTGCATATGAAATTCACAGACTAACATACCAATCACTTTTCAGAAGTGAAATGATGTGCCCTGCTTTTGAAAGTGGCTTCCAAATTTGCACCTGCAAAATTGCAGTACACCAGTTTGTGCATAAAACCCACATTGTCAAACAGAGTAGGTTTTGAGGGCATAGACTGGGCTACTGTATGCCAATTTGCCTAATTTACAAGAATAAAGATAGCTTTGTTTATATAAATTAATGCACAAATTATGGTGAATTTGGTAGCATCAATTAATAATGTGCAGGATATAGAATGTGGCTTTCAAACTGTAAAATTAAATTAACACTTTTAAAGAGAAAGGAGAAAAAAAGGTAATGCCCTAACTAGTGAACTCCTTAGAATTAAAATGAGGCTATTTTCCTCATGATTAGGTGCATAATATAGTCAATAGTTCAACCATATATTAGGAAGCAAGTAAAGAGAAGAAGTTCTTACCTAAATATAATTTGATTTAAAATGATATGTAATTCAGAGCCATCCCGATAAAATGTACAAGTACACAATTTTGAAAGAGTAGCAACAAAATTGGGAAATGGTATTAATTATGCAATACTGATATATAATTTTATTCTTATTTAGGACAAATGTAAAATCTTGTTTTATTAATTTTAAAGGATTTTCCCAAGAGTATGATGTCTATTGTGATTCTAACCAAATTATTACATTATAACATTCAAAAGTCACACTCAAAATCTTCAGTCCTCATCTTTTGATTAGATCAATAAATTAGTTCATGTCAAAGCACCTGGGCATTTACAGATAGGCACTCTAGCAGCACATGTTGAGATAATTAGTAAGTGTAACAGTAGTAAATGCAGTAATTTTGGAAAAACTTATTTGGAGAAAATGACTGCATCTCACATGTGTACCTTTATGGCACTGGTGTGCCTTTATGACAGCCATAAATATAGACTATGGGAGAAGAAAATACCTGTAATTCTTTGAGCTGTTCCCTCCCCTCCCCATGGTTCTTCAGGTTGTATTATTTTAAAACGTTTTTGACACATTTTACCACATGAAGTCATGCATTTTTAAGAGTTGTTCTTTTTTACAGTAACTTGAACTGACAATAAGGAAACCAGACATATTTGGTTAGCCAGGCAACCTGGCAGCTCACTGAAAGGATTCCCCTACCTGCTACCAATACAAACACCATAAAAACTACGTATGTACATCTAGTCACACGTAGGAATTCAAACTGAATCAAAAACAGAATAAATCACATGACACACACTCAATAACAAAAAGAAATATGTGTGAAATGAATATCTTTTGTAAGTCAAATGATGAAGTCATAATAAATCTTTTCTTTAATTCTCAAACTAATGAGACATTATCCTGGAGATATGTAGACTTTATCTCATTTTTTTTCCCTGCTGGACTAGGATGGTGGGCAATTTACCTCCTCCATTACTCTTTCCTTCCTTCCCTTTCTTCCTCCCTACCTTTGTCTTTTATCTTTCCTCTTTTGTTTGTTATTTCCTTCCACCATTCAAATAACAATATATTGCCCATTCTAGATAGATTTATTCTATATTGGTTTCAACAGACTTCTTTTCTCTATTATTTCTCACTATGGCAAACAAGCCATTCTCTCTCTCTCTATCACATGCATACCCACATGCACAAAAACAACATTTTTGTCTTAGTAATAGTGAAATTCTCAAGAGATATGCTCAAAATATGCCTAGCATCAAAACTCAGTGAAAATAGCTGGATGTTTTGGTCGCTATCATGTATAATATCCAGATGTTTGAAAATATGCTTACTGATGTATGTGTACATGTGTGGATATGTGTATGTTTAGCCTTCTGCTTCACTGTTTAGTGTCATGAAGAGATAACTTTGGTATTCATGCACTGTCATTTTGAAGCATAATAATGTCTCAATTTCATTTAATAAACTTACAATCAATTTCACTTCGTAAATTACAATATATATATACCTCGAATATTTTATTGGGGAGCTCCTTCAAGCTATCAGAATACCCAGATTAGGCTGTGAATTAAAGAATCATGCCAATCATTGAAAGAGAATTTAGAGATCAAAAAGTCCAATTTCCAAATTTAACAATGCAGACTTTACAGAGCCTAAGTGGCTCAGAGGACTTTGTTCAAAGTGTCATTTACCAGCTTTCTCAGATTTAGTTCTAACTCACAGATTTTTAACATCTTAATCCAGTGTTCTTATTTTATATCATAGCAAACAGCATCTTTTCATGACAGTACAAAGACCAAAAAGAAGCATGGTAGCCATAATTGTTCAACTAAAACCTCATATCTACATGAATTTTTTCAGAAGAGGTCATATGATTTCCAGAAATGTTTTTGTTTTTTACTTGTCTGATCAATTACAATTATCATTGATGCTATTAGTATCTCTATTATGTTTTGTTGTTATGTGACATCTAGTCAGTTCTGACTCACAGACACCCTTTATAGGGCTTCCAAGGAGTGGTTGGTGAGTTTGAACCACTGACTGTGTGGTTCAAATAGACCCTATGTTGCACAGCACCACACAAGGCCTCCATTATTATGCTTATGATATTAATAAATTTCAATTGCACAAAACAAATTAATGGATGAACATAATAAGCATATTCCATTAATCAAAAGGAATCTAATAATAAGAATACCATACAACTTTCTAGCAGAGTGTTCCAAGCCAGGCCAGATGAATCCGTTTTTTAATCATATCTCAAATAAATTTCAACAAGATATTTAAAAAAAAAAAAAAAAGTGTTTTAAAATATGCCAACATATCTACATGCCACTACTTCACTGAGTGCTTCCTTTAATACTGCAAAAAGCTATCTTTAATAGCTATTGGATACTCAGCAGGATGAACAAGCCTGGGATTAGAGATAATGATACTTGTTGGAACGGCAGAGAAGCAGGGGAGAAAGCTATCAACCTCCCTTAACTTTAAAAAGCATACTGGGAAGAAACTTATATTCAGGAGAGCATGATACCAGATGATGATACACCTGATAATCCAAATATTTCTTCTTACATTTATCTGAAATGGTTATTTCAAATTTAAATATAGTATTGAAATACTAAGACTACTATAGAACTTGGGCTCCTGGTGCGATGCTGTAGGATCAGCACTGAACTGTGTCGAAATTCAAACCCACCAACTGCTCCTGAGAAACCCTACATGGAGTTGAAACCTACTCCATGGCATACAACCATCAACCACCACCACTGTGTAAGTTAGAGATCACATTGTAAAATCTCTTATATCAGCCTCTTCTTTTTTCCATTCTATCATCTTCATTCTATTTCAATTTTTATCATCTTTTTGAATATTGGTGTGGTTATTTTGTGTTGAGTATCTGTCCAAGTTAGTCCAAATTGGTCTAGGTTGCTAGGTGCATGTTAGTTTCTTTTTCTGAAACTTATAGACTCTTAATTTCATATTCAATAAAACATAAATGTCATATACTGGTATGATGTTTCTTTATAGACGAGCTCAACTTATTATTTTATTTTAAACTAACACTGCTCCCATCTGAAATCTTCCTTAAATTGCTGTGTTATTTTAGACTCATGGACCACAGAAATAATGTACCTCAGTCAGGAAATCACATACTTTGTATTTAGAAATCTAGTCACCATTGAAAACCAACATCAATTGCTACATTTTCAGTCCATATTTTCCTACATCTGTAATGAAGGGATCCTTTACTGCTTATCTTTTTGTATGAGTTAATTGGTACAACACATATGATAGAAATATAGATGCTCGCGCGTATTATATGCTTTATCACATTTCACTTCCCTTATACCCCACAAAATCAAATTAAATAAATTTTATAGAGTTGATTCTGACCCTATGAATTGCAGAGTAAAACTGCATACCATAGTATTTTCCAGGTTTTCTGAAGCAAATTGCCAGTCCTTTTATCAAAGGCATAGCTGGGTGGGTTTGAATCTTTTGGTTAATAATCCAGAGGTTGATAGTTCAGCACATAACTATTGGTACCACCAAGTCCCATTACAGCAACTTTATCTTACATAATTGCTTATATACTACACAATAGACTTTGATGAGTTATCTGTGAATCGATTGATTGAATTATCTACTGTCTTAATAAAGAAGTAGTTTGAATGAATATGTGTATTAACACAAACAAATTGACTTGTAAGGATTTATAGTAACTTGCATCATAACATTTATTGTTATTTATTGAGTGGATGCCTTCTGTTTATCCTTCCAGCAGGCAAGGGTGAACACTGCAAAGAGATCAAAAGACAGAAAATTGAGGGCCTAGGATACATATTTCCTGCTCTTTTTATGAGATGTTACCTTGAAACATTTGTTTCCTTAGGTCAAGGGGCATAAGTACTGTCAGGAGCATCTCTTCTTAAGCTTTCTCTCTCCTGATTCTAATAACTGTCTTCTCCTCTTGATCCTTTTACCTACACATATTACTGGTGAGTCCCTATAAATAATCCTTAGAAGTTGTGTTACATCTTGTGATCTCCTTCCATCCCACTTACACCTACGTAAATAGTCACTTTACCAATTTTTCCAAGTTATTCCACTTAATAATGTCTCAGTTACCTAGTGCTTCTATAACATAAATATCACAAATGGATGGTTTTAACAACCAGAAATTTATTGTCTCACAGTTTTTAGATGTCTGAATTTCAGCATCTGTAGACCCATCATTTCCTTGGAGTTTTCCATGTGTCTTGTCATCAATCTTCCTCTGGATCTAGGAGTTCCATAGTACATGGACTGCAGGTCCTAAGGATGCACTTAACTTCCAGCTCTTTTCTTTGGATGTTAGTAGGTTCCTCTCTCTCTGCTCTCCTTTTATCACTTGTAAGATAGAAGTTGTTGCATGCCACACACTTGAGAATCTCCCATAAATCTGATACAAGTTGTAGTGGTATTAAGGATGTTATATCCCACCCACTATGCATTAAGGGTTGGAGTCCTGATATGGTGATGTAGGATAAGCACTAGATCACAGAGTCAGTTTGAACTGATAGGTTGGCGATTCAAACCCACCAGCTCCTTGGAAACCCGATGAGTTGGAACTGACTCAACAGCACTTAAAAACAACAAGTACCCCACGCTTGATCCTCTTATTTATTTATCACATCAAAACATATCATGGGAGATAGCTACATGTCAACTGCCAAATCACTGAGAACCCTGGCCCAGTCAAGTTGACACAAAGCAATAATTATCACAGATAATGTTGTCTGTTTCCTAATGGAATCGTAACTTATACATAGACAAATGTGCATGCATTTTTAGCACATATTCATTGCACATCTGCAAAGTAACAATTTTCAGTATCCTTGGAGGAACTTATTTAAACCAATAAATGTCTGTTTCCTAAGATAATTGTAGAAACAATCTTCATTCATTCATTCACCAATAATTCTATTGAATGTGTAAGTTTTAACTCAATTTATCTTTTTAGCTATTATTGTATAATAAGATCATAGATATGCTTATATATGAAAATGCCTCTCTTTCTAGGGTATAAATGTACTAAAAGTAAACATGGCTTATACATTATCATCACTCACCAACCAATAATTATATAAAGGCAGCACATCAATTATTCTAATTCATAATTGTGATTCATAATTGCATCTTTCATTTTAAAAAATCTCACTGTGTTCCTTAAACTGTTTGCCAATCTTTATGAATGGTTAAGTGATTTATCATTCCCTTCTAAGGAGGTGACACTGATTTTAAAGTTTTTCTTGAAAATATATGCACTACCTTTTGTCTCTTTCAAGGTTAATGAGATCTTAGGATAATATAAGGGCTGTTTAATTTAATAATAAAATTAATAAACTATTTACTTGAAATTATTTTTAAAAGAAGCTTATAAAAAATTGACAAATTACATAATACACAAATTCAATAAACATAAAAAAGTTTTCCATTTCACACTTAAAAAATAGATCATGATAAATTTAATTGCAAATGGTTATATTTTTTAAAGGAGCAACTTTTGTTGATAGTGCACTTATGTGCTTTTATCCAGTAAAAATACGCTGAACCAAGTTAAATCAAATATTGTGATTAAATATTGTTCCCGCTCTATGAACGTGTAATAATATTTAACCCCAAAACAGATTACAAGCATATTATATTTTTGTTGTTGTTGTTGTTAAGTGCCGTCGAGTCAGTTCTGACTCATAGTGACCCTGTGTAGGGCTTTCTAGAAGTAGTTGGTGAGTTTGAACTGCCAACTCTGCAGTTCAAACAGACCTTGCAATTCAGTGCTTTATCCCACAGCACCAAACCAGACCTCAATTCAATTTAGACTCACATTGACTCCATATTCAAGAGAATGACGCACTGTCCAGTCCTGTGCCAACCTCACAGTTGTTGCTATGTTTGAGTCCATTGTTGTAACCACTGTGCCAATCCATCTCCTTTAGGGTTTTTTTCTCTTTTTCAATTATCCTCTACTTTACCAAACACAAATATCGTAGTGGTTACGAATCGTACTGCTAAGCTCAAGGTCTAAACTACCAACCATTCTGCAAAAGAAAGATAAGGCTTTCTGCTCCCGTCTGCTCCTGTAAATACAGACTTGGAAACCCTGTGAAGGGTCACTATGTGTTGGAACCGACTACATGGTACTTAACAACAACAACAAAAATTACTTCTCCATGGACTAATCTCTCCTGATACCATGCCCAAGGTACATGAAATGTAATATCATCATCCTTACTTATAAGGAGATGCACTTCTTCCAACATAAATTTATACATTTCTCCTGGCAGCCCATGATATAGTCAATATTCTTTGCCAATGCCATAATCCAAAGACATCAATTCTTCTTCGGTTTTTCTTTTTCAGTGCCCAGCTTTCACAAGCATATGAGGAAAATGAAAATATAGGTCCTACTCACTGCCATCAAGTTAATTCTGACTCATAGTAACTCTACAGAGAGTGGTGTGGTGGAGGTGGTGTGCTATGTTGTTGGTTCTGACTCATAGTGACCCTGTATATGGTTCTGAAGCTGTAAATCTTTATAGGCGCAGAAAGCCTCATCATTCTTCCATGGAACAGCTGATAGTTTAGAACTGCTGACCTTCACATTAACAGTCCCACTACTGTTAACCACTAGTAGAAGTTTCCAAGGATTAAATTGTTACATAAGCAGAAAGCCTTATCTTTCTCTCACAGAGATGTTGATTAGTTTGAACGGTCAATCTTGTGGTTAGTAGTCAATACTTAATGGCATATATAGGGATTCCCTCTACTCTTGACACCGTATATAGCTTGAATTATTTTTGGCTAAGACAAGTGAGTTATTTCAGTGTTTTATCTATTTTTTGGAACATCTCAGTTCAATCAATTCCTGGAGCATTGTTTTTTGCCAATATTTTTAGTGCAACTTGGACTTTTTCCTTCAATATCATAGGTTATTGGCCATATGTTATCTTCTGAAATTGTGTAATATCTACCAATTCTTTTTGGTAGCATGACTATTTGATCATTGGATCCTTCAATATTGCAATTCAAGGCTTGTTTTTTTTTCCTCAATTATTTCAGATTAAATAGTTTAAACTTCTAAGGAAGAAGGGGGCATTACAAATTGAAACATCAGCACAACCTAAAGTATAATATAGCAGTGCAAACAACATTTCTCTAATGACAGTCATCCTGCTTGCCTTATCCATATTCATGCAAATAACGATTTAGTACAGATGTGGCACAGACTTGCATGGTTAGTACTTTTTTTTTTTTTTTTTTTGTCCTTTCTATTCCTCTATAGTATGATCAGCTGTTTGTTAAACATTACAAATTCTACGTGCTGTTTCTAACATTAGTGGAACCATAAGGCTGGTAGTTTCCTTGTCAGAGATTTAACTAAAACATACATATGCACAAAAAAGGCAGGAGGTGTAAGAGGAGGAGTGAGAATGGAAAGAGGTGATTATTTCCTGGCCAAGGCTTTCTATTTTTAAGACATTCTCTTTTAAGGATAAGTATGGAATAGAATTAAGTTTTAATATCTGAATACATTCAATAATTTCCTTGTGTTTCAACTACATATTGAGAATATTCCACATATAAGTTCAGCTCACATATAATTTTCTGGCGTAATGTATGTGTGCATCTCTCCTCAACATATTTGCAAATATGCATCTTAATTCATGGAAAAAGTGTTCTTATTTATTGAAAGATTTAAAAACATTGAATATAAAAAATATTCAGAGGTCCCTTTACCAGAATAACTAACCTACATGTCATATGTTACCTTTTCTATTTAATATTTTTAATTGTAAAATTCCTTACAAAAAACAGTGAGCACAATAATAAGGTAAGAATTAGATGAGATGCCAACCAAGATATTGTGCTCAAGACATACATAAATATTGTTGTTGTTGTTGTTGTTAAGTGTTGTTCTGATTCATAGTGACCTGTGTAGGGTTTCCAAGAGTGGTTACTGAGCTTACACCACTGACTTGTGGTTCAAGCTGATGTTGAGGTTGAATGTGTATCCTGAGGCATACCAGGACTCCTATGTAAATATAGGTAGAGAAAAAGAGAGAGAAAGAATGTACACTAAACTTTAATGACCAGCAAAATATGATGACCTTTTTTTTGCATGATGTTACAAAAATGTATTGGTTAATTAATTGTAAAGCATTTTAAGAAATCTTTTTTTAACTTAAAAGATCTGTATAGAACATTTCAAATGTGATATTTTCTTATAAACCTCTCAAATGTCAGAATCTTATAAAGATTTTGTATCTAACGCTCATCCAAAAGCCTAGATTCTTAGTCCAACATTTTATTTTCTCAATTCTTTATTCTTCATTTTGTTTTCTTTTATACTTTCATAGACCTACTACCCTCACTCTGAACATATTTTATCATTTCCCACTATCCAAAGATGTTCTTTTATGACTAAGGTGCACCTGACTCAGTTGCCTTATATTCATGTGAAAGTTGGACAGTGAATACAAAGACCAGAGGAGAGTTGATGCATTTGAATTATGGTATTGGCAAACAACATTGAAAAACACCATAGACAGGCAGAAGAACAAACAAATCTGTGTTGGAAGAAGCATATCCAGAATCTTCCTTAGAAGCTGGGATGGAGAGACTTAATCTCCTCCCAGTAGAAAGAAATAATGAATGGTACAGCAGGTCAGTATAAAAGAAGTAGACCTTCAATGAAATGGCAACAATGAGATCAAACATAACAACAATTCTGAGGATGGCACAAGACCAGGCAGTTTCATTCTGTTGTTGAGAACAAACTCAAGGGAACCTAACAACAATAAGGTGACCTTTCCTTCAAACCTACAATGAACATCACCAACAAAATTCAAGCAACACTAGTGTCTATGAAGTCTATTTTCATGAGTCAGGATTTACTGCTATACAAAGAGATTTTGTTATATTCTATAGTGATTATAAAGATCCCTGGTAGTGTACTGGATTATGAATTGGGTTGCTAGCCACAAGCTCAGCAGTTCAAATTTACCAGCCGCTCCATGGGGGAAAGATTAGACTTTCTGTTCCCATAAAGATTTACAGCCTCCAAACCCTATGCAGATTTGCTTTCAGTCAGAACTTACTACATGGTACACTACTAAAAACACCATAGAAATGTATATAAATTAATGTGATCTGATGTTATCAGTATTTAAGAGAAGAACTTTATAGTGACATGGATTGAAATTGAGAAACACTGGGACAGAAGGATCTTTAATGAAGATCTTATAACAATGCAAGTGAACCATCAAGATGAGGCATATACTGTTGTCAATTTATGTACAAATGTTGAAGAAAGTATTGATTATTTCTTTGCTAAAAAATAAAATGAAAGAGAATTAGTGATTAATTTAATATGCAAAATGAGGGGAGAAGGATACTCTATGGATCATTTTGGCTTCTAGCTGAAGTATATATGTTGTTGTTAAGTGCCATCTAGTCAATTCCAACACATAGCCACCAAATATCGGGCTTCTACGGAGAAGCTGGTAGGTTTGAACTGCGGATCTTTTGATTAGGAGTCCAGTGCTTATCCTACAGTGCCACATCAGGACAGCACAGTGTGTGTATTTTACGGTTTTTGTTAAGTGTCGTTGAGTCACTTCTAACTCATAGCAACTTGTATAGGGTTTCCACGGGGCAGCTGGTGGCTTTGAACTGCCAACTTTGAGGCTAAAACTAGCCTTGAGGTTCAGCATATTATCCTGCAGTGTCACAGCAGGAATTCACGAAAGCTGTTGAGCTTGAACCTTATCTATATATAAAAATCAAGATGTGGAATGTGTAAAAGATAAACAAGTTCACAAAGAATTTAAGAATGCAACTCACAAACTCAGGAATATGCTGTAGATAGGTAACAAATTGTGAGGCAAGAAGGTCATCGTGAAAGCTAGTGCAAAGGGAATAAATGAGACAATTCAGGAGAGAAGAGTGTCAGAATAAATCAAGATGTAACAGTATCAGGTATGGGATTAACTATGGGAATAAGGAATACAAAGACATGGAAGTTGGTGAGGGAAACCAAAAATGTCAAAGTATCAAGAGAGCCCGTGTGTGGAAAATCCAATGTAGTAGACATTTCTTGTTTTTCTCAGCATTCTCTGGTTACATCATATAAGCTTGTTTCAGTCAGTCTTTCCCTAAGAAGACACCACTTGGGATTAGTGAGATTGGTTTAAGAAAGGAAAGATTATTAACCTTGCCAATTAAATTCAGCCACTATTGTAACTCAAATGAGTTCACTTGCCACTACAGCAACAATATTTTAGCTTATAGTTTCTGGGAGTCACTTTTGCATAATTAAGGGATAGTTTGACACAGAATAAGCCATAAGAAAAGAAATCAGAACTGAGAGGTTTAGAGACATACTTCTGAGGTCATTGTTTAATGGACTGCCTGAAGCTAGAGCTATACTTGCATGTATTATTTAAGTGAAAAATGTGATATATATATATAGTTTTGTCGAGGTCTTATGTTG
>NW_006408629.1:1300029-1302482 GCF_000296735.1 Chrysochloris asiatica
TTCATTTATCTATACCTAAAATGCTACATTGTTCTTAATATTCCTATATACTTTCAGGAGGAAGGAGAGCATCTGGGTTAAACTGATTATATTCAGAGGTGGTTCAATGGGGCTGCCACTGATCAACTCAGGGTCTGCGTATGCTATTCCCAGCATAGTTTGAGTTAGTTTCTCATACTCTTAATGAAAAGTAGTCTGGCCAGCATATTGAGACCTGAATGAGACAGTTCAAAATGGAGGATTTGATTACCTGTGCCAAATGCTTCAGGGGAAATTAAATGTGTTAAGACCTTAAAGGAAATTGGCAATTATATTCAATATCATTTGTTGTGATGTGTTTCCTTTCTCTGATAGATACCTTTTATCTAAATATGTATAATCAAATGGAATGTGTTTTACTTATCCGTGGTGAATTTTAAAGAAACTATCACATTTAAAATAGTTTAAAAGTGCTCTATATAGGGGACTTCCAGTCGGTGGCAACAGAGCAGAGTCAGGTAAGACAGGCTCTGTGGGCGAGGGGCTTAAACCTCAGAGACACAGCTCTCACCAAACTGCACCAGAGCTCTGGATCTTGCATAAGGGTCTGGATGTCAGTTTCCCACAACTGTGAGTGGAAAAATCATGGTATAAAGGAAAACTGCATTTTAGAAATCACACAGGATTCCCTCTGTGGCCATCCTGCCCAGGCGGAAGTCAGAGGGTGGTACTACAGACAGACCAGCACAGGGAACCTGCACTAAAAGCAGAAAAGCAACATTTGCAAAAGGAGGTGTGGAGTGATGCTACACATTTTTTTTCCTCTTCCTCCCTGCCATGCCTTCTTTACCAAGCCCAGACACCTTCAGGTGGGTGGGTGCACCCCTCCTCCCAAAAAAAAGTCCAGCATTGAGATCACAGCTCTCCCACAGCACAGAGAAAAAAAGCCACATTGGTCCAAGGGCAAATCCTTTAGCTTATGTTTTTGACTTCTGCCTGTGGGTCCCAGCCCTAAAGTTAACTCGTGTGGGATAATAAACCCATAACTACCAAGAAGGAAAAATATCAGGTTTGGCCTGACAGAGAAACCACATGAACAATCTGTAAAACCCCACATAAAAAGACGCAACTATTTCAAGAATCACGCTGTGTACATGCAGATACTTAAGTGACCTTCAGAGACAAAAATATTAAACAATCTTTCTCCCACTAACTTCTCAATATCTATCTGTGCACCTCTACAGTGGTGACTAGGAGAGGGGCCTGAGTGAGTGGACACCCAACCCACTACTGGAGGCTTCTACAGTGTGCAAACACAATTTAATCTTTGTTTCAAAGTGGAGGTTCTTGTCTCAGCTTTTATATTGATCTACTTTTCAGACTTTTGATCACACATTTTTTCTGGAGGGGGCAGCTTTTTCTCCCTATGTTACCCAAGAAGAGACAGTAATTGTGGCCATATAGCCAAGCTACAAGTATACCCCATAATATTCCACCATTGAGATAAGAGCCAATAACAGCTGCTAAATATTACATACAAAAAGGGAAGCCTAATTCCTGATCATATCTACCAGGAGACACCAAGTAAGCTTAATAACACAACAAACATCCATACAAGCATTGAAAAACCCACAAAATCACAGGAAATGACAAAAAAAAGATTAAAAAAACACAACAAAGGATCTCAAACCATGTCTAAAAACAGGAAAAAGTAAATGAGACAAATTAGCTGGAGACAGACAAATGATCCCCAGAAGAGGAATTGCAGGTTTTGGATGTGCCTGAGAAAGAATTCAGAAGAATGATATGGACACAAATTCAAATGCTCCGAACAGGGGTGGAGGACAATAAAGAAGTCAGGAAAGTACTAAAAGAGCAATCAAACAAGATTGATACAGCATTGGAAAAAATTCAAAACCTTCAAAAAGACATCCAGAGGATTAATAATAAAATATCAGTAATGGACAATACACTGAAAGGGGAAAAGGGCAGAATAGAAGAGATGGAAATTAGAAGTAGTGAGCTGGAAGTCAAATCTCTCAATACTGCTAAGATAGAAGAGCAAGCAGAAATAAGGATTAAAAAATCTGAGGAGAGTCTAAGATTCATGCTGGATATCATGAAGAGGAACAACTTAAGAATAAGTGGCATTCCGGAACAAGAAGAATCAGAGAAGTTCACAGAGGAGATAGTTGAAGACCTTCTGGAAGAAAATTTCTGTAACATCTTGAAAGATGAGAAGAAAAAACATTCAAGAAGCTGAATTCACCCCAGGAAGGATAGATCCCAAAAGAAATTCACCAAGACATATAATAATCAAGCTCTCCAAAATCAAAGACAAGGAGAGAATCCTAAAAGCAGCCTGGGAGAATAGAAGTGTTACTTATACAGGCAAGCAAATCAGATTAAGCTCTGACTTCTCAGCAGAAAACATGCAAGCAAGAAAGCAATGGGGAGACATATACAAAACCCTA
>NW_006408629.1:1304084-1305097 GCF_000296735.1 Chrysochloris asiatica
CTCCCGTAAAGATTTACACCCTCGGAAACCCTATACAGGGTCGCTATGGGTCGGAACCGACTCGATGGCACATAACAACAACAACACTAGGGTTCCAATCCATAAATGAATGGATTTAGTCCAAGCAGAATGTGTTTAAACATGTCTCTGCGATTCTTTGGATAGATGATTTCAGACAAGTTCTCCCAGTAATACACTTGTCTTACTCTCATTAGAGTGCCTTCAAAAAACAGATCCTATGAAAACAGTGTCTTCTGACTGGATCTACCAAGCGAGTTCAACAAAAAAAAGACAGCTCTGGAGGTTATGACAACTATTATCTTTGGGATTCCCAAGGGATCATTTTGATAAATGTTCTTGAATGACACAAGATGATCACATGGGCTTATTAAATAGTTTAAAGAGTATAAAAAAAAAAAGTCTACAGGTGAGAAAATTGATATTGAGGAAATTTTTTCCATCACGACAATGCACCTACTCATTCTTTGAGAGTAGCAAGAATTTTGTTAGGAGACCTTACCACTTCTACACTACAATTCTGACCTTACCTTTTCAGACTTCTTTTTGTTTCCAAAACACAAGATACATTGAAAAGCAACATGATTTGAGTCCCTAGAGGATGTCAAAATACCAGTTGAACATTGTGTAAATTCAAGAATTCTTCAGGGAAGGGTTAGAGAAATAGAAACACAAAAAGCTGGACGATATGTTGAACAACAAAATAGCTTCATATTTTGATATTTTTGTTTAATAAAGGTTTCTATGACTTTGTAACAATAGTTTTATTTTTTATTTTATACCCATGTATAATAATAATAATAAAACAGTCAGACAAATGACAAACCAGGAACATAGAATTAAGAACTGAGGATGAAAATTAAAAAAAAAAAAAGGTTCAAATGAACATCTTACAAATAAAAATAATTCAGAATCATGCAGAGTACAAAATGAACATAATTCATGATAATGTTTCCCACCCCACTGCCATCGAGTCAATTCATAGCAACCCTATA
>NW_006408629.1:1305647-1306678 GCF_000296735.1 Chrysochloris asiatica
AAAAAACTGAGTGGCACTCATTTTGAAAAGAAGTTTGGAAGACAGCTCCCTGGCCAACTGATTTGAAAAGGTCCATATTTGTGCCCATTCCAAAGAGAGGTGACAAAACAGCATGCAGAAACTATCAGACATTATCATTAATATTTTATGCAAGTAAAATTTTGTTAAAGATATTTGAAAAATGGTTGCAACAGAACATTGACAGAAAAAGACCAGTGGTTCAAGCTGAATTCAGACAAGGATGTGGATGAAGGGATATCATGGCTGATGTCAGATGGATCATGGCTAAAAATAGACATTCAAGAAAATGGTTTGCCAAATCTTTATTCACTATGCAAAGACTTTCAATTGTGTGAATTATGACAAGTTATAGACAATATTGCAGAAAATGAGTATTTTGTAACACTTAATTGTCCTCATGAGGAACTTGTATGTAGACCACAAGACAGTCCTTCAAATGGAACAAGGGAACATGGATGGTTTAAAATTTGGAAAGCTGTGAGCCAAGGTTTTATTCTTTCACTATACATATTCAGTCTGTATGCTGAGCAAATAACTCAAGAAACTTGATTATATGAAGAAGAACTTGGCATCAGGTTTAGAGAAAGAGTCATTAACAACATGAAATATTCAGAAATACAAACTTGCTTGCTGAAAGTGAAGAATCATTTTTGGTATGGGATAAACCTCAATATAAAGAAAACAAAATTTTTCACCACTGGACCAATAAATAACTTCAAGATAAATGTAGAAAAGATTGAACTTGTCAAAGATTTAATTTTTCTCGGCTAAATCATCAACATTTATGGAATCAGCAGTCAAGAAATCAAACAACATATTGCATTAGGCAAACCAGCTACACAAGACCTCTTTCAAGTGACCAAGAGCAAAGATGCCAGTGAACTGAGGTGCACCCAACCCAATGCATGGTGTTTTCAGTAATCATATATGCATGTAAAAGGAGCTCTGGTAGTGTAGTGGTTACGAATCAGGCTGTGAATCTCAAGGTCAGCAGTTTGAAACTACCAGCT
>NW_006408629.1:1318439-1319349 GCF_000296735.1 Chrysochloris asiatica
CAAACAGCTGTCTCTTTGTCAATATACAGGTTCCTCATGAACACAATTAAATGTTTTGTAATACTTCATTATTTGCACTGTTATCCATAGTTTATAATACACCCTACTGAATGATTTTGCACAGTTAATAAAGCACAATAAAACATCATTCTGGTATTCTCTGCTTCTAACCAAGATCCATTTGATGTCAGTAATGATATCCCTTGTTTCATATCCTCTGCTGAATCTGGCTTGAATTTCTGGCAACTCCTTGTCAATGAGTCACTAGTAACATTTTAAAATTATCTTCAGCAAAATTTTACTTGCATGTGATATTAATGATATAGTTTAATGATTTTTATATTCTGTTGTGTCACTTTTCTTAAGAAAGGGAACAAAAATGAATCTCTTTCAATCAGTAGTCCAGGTGGCTGTCTTCCAAATTTCTTGCCATTGATGAGTGAAGTTGTCCAGCACTGCATCAGTTTGTTGAAACATTTGAATTTGTATTCCATCAATTCTTGGAGCCTTGTTTTACACAAATGCCTTTAATGCAGTTTGGGCTTCGATCAGTTCTTGACCCTATACTACCTCTTGAAATAATTGAACTTTGACAAATCCTTTTTTGTACAATGACTCTAAACTACTCCAATCTTCTTTTGATGCTTTCTGCATCATTCAATATTTTCCACATAGAATTCTTCAATATTGCAACTCGAAGCTTGAATATTTTCTTCAATCCTTTAATCTTGAGAATCTTGTTCTTACTTTTGTTTACTAACTCCAGAACTTTGCACATTTTCATTTTTTCTTCTAAAGCTACCCTTCGAAATTTTCTGTTCAGATCTCATATTTTCTCATTTATTCCAGTTATTTTAACTTCTCTATTCTTACAAGAAAGTCTCCAAGTCTCAGAGTCTCTTCTGATGTC
>NW_006408629.1:1321359-1322566 GCF_000296735.1 Chrysochloris asiatica
ACCAGAGCTCCTTAGAGCTAGTAAAAGTCATTTAGGAAGAAGTTTACTTTACTGAAGATGAGCATGAATAAACCTAGTCATTACAGACTAGAGATACATTTTAGATGTTTTACAAAATATCCAAAGAATTGTACATCCCAGAATAGTTGACTTCTGAACAATGATAAAAATCAAGAGTGTGTATAAATTTATGATAGAAGCTGAGCAAAGATGTTCTCAAATAAAATATAGTTTTCACTTGTTTAGATAAATAGGATTATAAAGCTCAGTAACTAAGTGAATAGACTTTGGCATAAAGAATTTCTGGATTTAAGCTTCCAGTTTGGGTAGCAGCAGAGATAGCCAGATAGGAAAGTCTCCATGGGGAAGTGATTGAAAACCCAGAGAAATTGAGCTCATGGAACAACACCAGGGCTCTTGATTTACTATCAGATCCAAGACGTCAGTTTCCCGCACTCGCAAGTGAAAAAAAGCAATGATATAAAGGAAAAGACTGCAAGTTAGGAATAGCTCGAGTCAGGACTCCCTCTGTAGCCACCCCACCAGGGTGGAGTTCAGAGGGAGGGGCTACAGCCAAACCTGCACAGGGAACCAGCGCTAAAAGCGATTCAGTGACATTTGCAAAAGGAGGTACAAGGGAGTCTACATATTTTTTCCGCCTCTTCCCTGTAGCAACTTCTTTGCCCAGCCTAGATGCCTTCAGATGGGTGGATGTGCACACACCCCCACAAACAAAGTCCAGTGCTGACCCCACAGTTTTCCCATGGTACAGAGAGAAAGAGCTTGATGGCTGCTTATGATGTCACCCTTGGGGTTACAGGCCTATCTAGCAAGAAACAAAGCAGGCTTGTCAGGCCTGACAGACAAACCATAGAACAATTTATAAAACCCAAACATAAAAGGACCCAACTATCTCGAGAATTACTCTGTGCACATGCAGATACCTAACTAGCCTTCAGAGACAAAAAGTATTAAACAATCTTGCTCCCATTAACTTCTCAATATCTATCTGTGCACCTCCACGGAGATGACTAGAGGAGGGACCTGAGTTAGTGGACACCCCCACCCACTGCTGGAGGCTTCTACGGTGCACATACACTCATTGTGTAGCAAGGCAACTGGACAGTTGGCCCCAGTTTTATTTTTGTTTCAAAGTGTTGGTTTGTGTCTCTGCTTATATATTGCTTCAGCTTTTAGTCCTTTTGAT
>NW_006408629.1:1323405-1324765 GCF_000296735.1 Chrysochloris asiatica
AAATTCACCAAGACATATAATAATCAAGCTCTCCAAAATCAAAGACAAGGAGAGAATCCTAAAAGCGGCCAGGGAAAAGCAAAGTGTCACTTACAAAGGCAAGCAAATCAGAATAAACTCTGACTATTCAGAACAAACCATACAGGCAATTAGGCAATGGGAAGACATATGCACAGCCCTAAAAGAAAAAAAAAAAAAAAAAACTTCCAATCAAGAATTGTCTATCCAGCAAAACTATCAGTCAAATATGATGGTACAATAAAAATATTCCAGAATAAACAGAATCTAAGAGATTTTATCAAAACCAATCCAGCACTTCAAAACATCTTAAAGGGAGTTCTTTGGACTGAAAAGCCACAAGAACAGACAACAACCAGAGATTGAAAGGAGTGGTAACAACATCTGGAACTCAGTCAACAGATAGCAGAGTTCAGAACAGAACAAAACTACAACAATGAATTCAACCAAAGATCAAAATTATATCAATGTCAAAGAAGGGATCAATGAAGGAAAAGAGATCCAGGTGGTAAGGATGTCACGTAGACTACAGGATGCAATAGATTCTTTTAAATGGAGAGAAAAGTTACTAGACTATAAGGTAACCCCAAAGAAAGTTAATGCTTCACAATTTACCATGAAAATGAACTTCCAAGCAGAACAAGCAAACATGAAAACTAAGAAGAAACCGACAAGAAATAGCACAAAAAACACAAACTCAGAATAGGAAGGCATGCACAACAAAGAAACAAATAGCACTACCAAAAAATAATATAATGGCAGGAATTATATCATACCTATTGATAATTACATTGTATGTCAATGGATTGAATGCACCAGTGAAGAGATAGAGTGGCAGATTGGATAAGAAAATAAGAACCTTCAATATGCTGCCTGCAAGAGACACACCTTACACACAAAGACAAACACAGACTAAAAGTTAAAGGATGGAAAAAAATATGCCAAGCTAACTGCAACAATAAACAAGCAGGAGTGGCAATACTAATCTCTGATAAAGTAAACTTTAAAACAAAAACCAGCATAAGATATAAAGACGGACACTATCTCATGATCAAAGGGTAATTTGAGCAAGACGACATAACATAATAAATATCTATGCTTTCAATGAAAAAGTACCAAGATATATGAAGTAAGCCTTACTAGAATTGAAGAAAGAAATAGATAAATCTACAATTATACTGGGAAGTTTTAATACACCATTTTCGAAAAGGACAGAACAACTAGAAAGAAACTCGACAAAGTCACAGAGGAATTAAGAGTACAATCAACCAACTTGAAGTCATACACGTGTACAGAATATTCAACCCAACAACAACATAATATACTTTCTTCTTCATTGTAC
>NW_006408629.1:1325495-1328099 GCF_000296735.1 Chrysochloris asiatica
CAAAATCAAAAGGACAATAACAGAATACTATGAAGAGCAGTACTCCAACAAATTTGAAAACTTAGAAGAGACGGATGCATTTTTAGAAAAACACAACCTACCAAAATTTACAGTGTATGAAGTAGAAAATTAGAACAGACCCAAAACAAAATAAAAAAATGATCAAGTCATCAAAAAACTCCCAACCAAAATAAGTCCAGGCCCAGATGGCTTCACTGGTGAGTTCTATCAAACATTCAGGGAAGAGCTGTCACCAATTCTATTTAAATTATTCCAGAATATAGAAGAGGACAGAAAACTTCCTAATATATTTTATTAAGCAAGGATAACCCTCATACCAAAACCAGGGAAGGACATCACTAAGCAAGAAAATTACAGACCAACATCCCTAATGAACATCGATGCAAAAATTATCAGCAAAATCCTAGCCAAGAGAATCCAGCACGACATCAAAAAAGTAATACACCATGACCAAGTGGGTTTCATAAAAGAGATGCAAGGATGGTTCAACATTAGAAAAACAATCAATGTTACCCACCACATAAATAAGAAAAAGCAAAAGAACCACATGATCTTATCGATTGATGCAGAAAAGGCATTTGACAAAATCCAACATACATTCCTGATAAAAACACTCAACAATCTAGGAAATGAAGGGAAATTCCTCAACTTAATCAAGAGCATATAAACAAAACCAACAGTATATATCACTCTCAATGGAGAGAAACTGAAAGCCTTCCCTCTATGAATGGGAAACAGACAAGGATGCCTTTCGTCACCACTGCTTTTCAAAATTGTTTTGGATGTATTAGTCAGAGCTATATGGTAAGATAGGAGCTCTGGTAGTGTAGTGGTTACGAATCAGGCTGCGAGCCGCAAGGTCAGCAGTTCGAAACTACCAGCGGTTCCGCCGGAGAAAGATGAGGCGGTCTGCTCCCGTAAAGATTTACAGCCTCGGGAACCCTGTGTAGGGTCGCTATGAGTCGGACCTGACTCCATGGCACATAACAACAACAACAACAACAACTATGGCAAGATAGAGAAATTATAGGAATCCAAATTGGCAAAGAGGTAATAAAACTCTATTTGCAGATGATATGATCCTATACAAAGAAAACCCAAAATACTCAGTAAAAAGTTAATAAACCTCATTGGAAGATTCCGCACAGTGGTAGGGTATAAAATCAGCATACAAAAATCAGTTGGGTTCCACTATAGTAACAATGGCAGTACTGAAAAAGATGTTAGAAAAGAAATACCATTTACAATAGCCACCTAAAGGAAGAAACATCTAGGAATAAATGTAACCAAAGAAACAAAGGACCTATACAAAAATAATTCAAAACAGTACTATAAGAAACCAAAAGAGACTTGTAAAAGTGGAAGAACATACCCTGTTTCTGGATAGGAAGACTCATCATAGTGAACCTGTCATTACTGTCCAAAGCAATTTGCACATATAACGCAATCCCAATCCAGATTCAAATGACATTCTTCAAAGAGACAGAACAGACAATGACAAACTTTATATGGAAAAGAATGAGACCCATGATAAGCAAAGCACTGCTCAAAAACAAGAGCAAGGTTGGAAGCCTCTCACTTTCCAACTTCAAAATCTACTACATGGCTATAGTGGTCAAAACAGCTTGGTACTTGTACAAGGAAAGATACGTTGATCAATGGAACAGAATCAAGAATCCAGAAATTAACCCATACACATACAGCCAACTGATTTTTGACAAAGTGCTAGGTATGCTACATGGGGAGGAGAGTCTCCCTAACAGATGGTGCTGGCCTAACTGGAATGCGATATGCAAAAGATTGAAACAAGACCTTTACCTCATGCCTTATACAAAAACCAACTCAGCATGGATTAAAGACCTAAATGTAAATCCCAAAATTATGAAAGTCATCAATGAAAAAATAGGGACAAATGTGAGGTCTCTAATACAGGGAATACAAGACCACAAAACATTTTGAAAATTAAACAAACAAAAATAGACAAAATAGATGAGTGGGTCAAACTAAAAATTAAAAACTTATGTGCATCAAAAGAATTCACCAATAGAGTATAAAGGGAACCCACAGAATGGGGAAAATTTTTTTTTTTTTGCAATGGCACATCAGACAAGGGACTCATTTCTAAAATATATAGGAAACTACAACACGTCTACAAGAGAAAGACAAATAACACAATTATAAAATAAGCACAGGACATGAACGGACACTTCACCAAGGAAGAGATTTGTGCAGCCAACAAACATATGAAGAGATGATCAAGATCACTAGCCATCAGAGAGATGCAAATCAAAGCAATAATGAGATATCATCTCATACCAGCAATAACAGCAAAGATCAAAAAAGTAGAGGACAATAAATGTTGGCAAGGATGTGGAGAGACTGCGGTGCTCCTGCATTTCTGGTGGGATTACAAAATGGTCCAACCTCTCTGGGAAGCAATATGGTGCGTCTTCAGAAGGTTGGAAATAGAAATACTTCATGATCCAGAAATTCCTCTATTTGGTATTTACCCACAAGAAATATGAGCCATAACACAAGTAGATAAATGCACACCAAAGTTCACAGCAACACTATTTACAATAG
>NW_006408629.1:1328446-1341039 GCF_000296735.1 Chrysochloris asiatica
GGAGGGAGAGAAGGGAAGATAGAGTACAGGGCAAGGAAAAAACACAGGATAGCTTGGGGGTAGGGGATGCGGGGTGGCAATACACAAGAAGGGGAGGGGTATGGAAGAACAAGGCTGATGGGAGAACAGTTAGGCAGGTTCACATGGGCTAAGTGGGACAGTTGTAAATAATGATGTGTGCACAACCTTGGATAAACAGTGCTCCAGGATACATGGATTGAGGCATGGTTTGAAGGGGTAAAAGAGGGGAATAGTGTTAAGATGCTTGGCTGTCTTTTGAAACTTGGTTGCCCTTGATTCAAAATGGGGGCGCCTATGAAGACATTGGCCACCCAAAATGGAGAGGGGGGCTATGAAGGCAAGAGGTGACTGTCTTACCAGCTTTCAAGAGGGAGCCTAGTTCCAGATTGTGTGGGGGAACGTAGAATCACTACTGAATGATTTCCAATCCGTTGGGACGGGGCTGGAGAAAGGAAATAGGTATGACTCTTGTGGTACATTAGTGAATTAATTGCCATCAGGACTGACTGTGAGGCTAGGAAATATAGAGGTAGATGTTTTTGACAAAAGGAGGAGAGTGATTGATTTTGCAGCCCAGGAGCAGAGGTCCCTGGGACCATCAAGTGAGAAAAACAGAGAATGAGACCCTACCCAGAGAGGCAGTGACACCAGGGATGGAGACAGAGATGATGGCATGGACAGATGGAGCAGCTGGAGACACTGGACTCAGGGAGGGAGAAGGGCTGTGTGCTGGCGGAGGGGGCGGGGCTAGGGAGGGTTATTTGATGATGCATGGAGGAGATTGTAATCATTGCAATGAAATGAAATACCATAAGATGAGTGTAAAGCTGATGTTCTCCCATGCAAACCTCACAATAAAAACTTAAAAAAAAGAGTTTGTGGATTTAAATTTAAGTTTTACTATTTATAACTATGAGACTTTCCCATGATTACTTATCCTCAATGTGTCTCAGTCCCCTCATCAATACCTGGAGAAAATAGTAGCATTCTCTTATAATTTTGCTGTTGGATTGACATAAGATAGTTAATATGAAGTGTTTAGAACCATGTCTCATTCAGTACTCAACAGGTTTTATTATTAAACCACAAAGAAAATTAAAACAAAACAATCAAGAGGTTATTTAAATTTTGTATTAGTTATTATTCTTTTGAAAATTACAATGTTTTCCTGTTTATATGTGCTATGAACTTATTTTAAAATCTGTGAGTCATCTGAAGTGTATTTATGCATGCAAATGTTGGTAGATTTCTGAACACAATTTATAGAGTCAAAGAGAATCTAAGATTCAATAATATTTGTTAAATTGCATTTTTAAACTGGCAAAAGTTGGTAGCATCTTTTCCAAAGGGTGCTTTATTTACACTAACTAATTAAGTGAATGGGCTTTCTTGTTTTAATTAAGTGCAGAGTTTGTATATGTGTGTTTGTATACCCAGATGCAATAATGGTGAGATTTTAATATAGAAAGTAAGAAATGGCCACTAAGAAAGTTCAAACCAGTTCAATTAAAAATGCTAACCTGATAGTTTCCTGCAATGCAAAGTTAATGGACTGGTTCCAATTCCATAAAGTGGTCCTTTTTTTTTTTTTTTATCATCTGAAATGGCTCATGGATCTCATATGAACATGGCTAATATTTCTGGAGCATTACCTCTTCAGAAATATAATCACAGTGTGTATCAATAAAGATAAAATAGGGTGGTAAATGAAATTTTGCCTTCTGAATGCTTTAGGATTATGTAGATAATGCTTATAAAGTAGACTCTTAGGCAACTGGGATGGGGAGTTTCCTTAGCATTAACAACACTGGCAAGATTTTAAGAGTATTCAAAACAAGCAAAGCAGAAAACAGGGGTAAAAGTGACCTATCAATGGATGATTTCAAACTTTGGTTTTTCGGAGATCAGGGAGCAAACCTGTTCAAGATATTGGATAACAGCAGGTAAAAGCAAATGGAGTCAATTAAATAACAGATGTGTAGAAAACTATTTCATTGCTTTATGATTCTATTGCTAGACTTCAATGGGTGAACACTCATAGTTTTGTAAAAAAAACCAGTTCAGTGGTTTTAGACAAGATACTTGACTTAACTCTAGGTCTCATTTTTCCCATTTATAGGCTAAAGAAATTTGAAAAAAACACTTGAATACACACCTGTGCCATAGGGCTAGAGATACTAGCTAGGCTACTAAGGCTACTCGCTAGGCTACTAGGGATACTAAGAAAGCACAATCTGTCTCTGAGTTGGAAGATTATTGTTGCAAAATAGCAATCAACCAGTCACTTTTGAGTTGATTCTGACTGATGTCAATCCCATGCATGTCAGAGTAGAACTTTGACCCATAGATTTTTCAATGACTGATATCTAGGAAGCAGATCAGCAAGACTCCTGCACCCCCCACGAGCCTCTGGGTGGACTTGAACTGTCAACCTAGTGTTTAGAAGTCAAGTCCACTTAACTAATTTGCATCACTCATGAATGCTTGTATAGAGGCAGACAAGCATAACACAAGAGTAGTAGTGCTGTAGGATAAGCACTGGACTGCTAACCAAACCAATTAGTTGCTCCTCAGAAACCCTGAGGAAATTTTGTGAAGAGTTAGAACTGGCTTTGAGCACATAGTAACAATAACAATGGGACACAACATATGAAAGGTTTAAAGGGACTCTGGTTTAAAATCAGGAAATGTGTGCACCAGGGTTACATCCTTTTACCATACTTATTCAGTTTGCATGCTGAGCAAATAATCTGGGAAGATGGATTATGTAACGAAGAATTTGGCATCAGAATTGGAAAAAGATTCATCAACCACCTGCAAAATGAAGATGGTACAACCTTGCTTAAAGAAAGCAAAGAGGGCTTGATATACTGATGAACATCAAAGACTACAGCTGCCATAAGGATATCACTTTAATGTAGAGAAAATGAAAATCCCAACAACTGGACCAATAAATAACACCATGATAAATGGAGAAAAGACTGACGTTGTCAAAGACAACTGCTGGGATCAATAGTCTTATGAACAGCAGTCAAAAAATCAAACAATGTTTTGTATTAGGCAAATATGCTACAAAAAAGTTCTGAAATTTTCAAGAGCAAAGATGTCAGTTTAATGACTAAGATGTCTGACCCAACCCATGGCATTTTCAATCACCTCATATGCATGTGAAAGTTCTATGATGAATAAGGAAAACCATATATGAATTGATGCACTTGAGTTATGGTGTTTGATAAGAATATTGAAAGTATCATGACTGCTAGAAGAAAAAAACGCATCTGTGTTTGTAGAAGTAAAGCAAGAATGTTCCTTAGACATATTCCTTAGAATGTTCTGTACTTTAGGCACAATGTCAGGAGGAACCAGTTCCTGGAGGACATCATTTTTAGAAAAGTGGAGGGTCTGTGAACAAGAGGAAGACCACCAATGAAATGGATTGACACAGAGGCAACAAAAATGGGCTAAAAAATAACAACAATTTTGAGGAGGGTGCAGGACTGGACAGTGTTTTATTCTGTTCTGTAGTATAATTAACCACGAGTCACAATGGACTAGATAGCACCTAACAACAGCAAGAACAATGTGAAAAAACAGGAATAAGTGTGTGCACTTTTAATTATGTCTGGAGGCAGAGAAATAGGATAGATAAGTATTTGTTAGGGATGTAGAGACAGATGATTTTAGTCAGAACAAATGTACAGGAAATTCAAGGAGCACTAAGAACTGTAATACAATGCAGCTAAGACAGGCGTGGAAATAATTCACCTAAAGAGTCCTAAATGCCTAGTTATTTTAAGGAAAAATGATACTTATGATGAGAATAGTGGTAAATCATGACAATCTCTGGACTAGGGGGAGAAAAAATATGTGTTCTCTGTACAAACCATTACGGCAGTATATCCTCTAATGTGATTCTGCTTCCCATAGTATGAATCAGGCTATTGTCAGACATGTAGACAGGATCAGCATGAGTCAGAACTGACTCCAGAACACACAACAACCAAATCTTATGTAATAGGTTGATTCACAGTTCTTGAAAATCATTTTCATATAAATATTCTTGTCATTGTTTAAAATTATACATCAGGTTAAGTGCTATGGTATCCCCAAAGTACCTATAAACTTTCAAATTTTATATTTATAATTTATCTTCTACTTAGTTATTGAAACAAAAAATTACACTATTCAGATTAATTTAAAAATAAACCATGGGATAGTTAACATGAGCAGGCCAATGATACTTGCTTTCAATTTACAAGCAATATATTTACCTATCAAGCTAAACTTTTGTTCTACAATGCATTTCAATGATTTTGTTGCTTCTGTTGAGTGCTATCAAGTCAATTCCAACTCATAAGGACCTTATATAATATTTCCAGGAGAGAACAGTGAGTTTGAACCACTGACTTTGTGGTTCAGTTTCAAACAGACCTTGTAGAACAGTTCTTATTTTACAGTGCCACATCAGGATTCCATATTAATGATATAAGGAAACGTAGCTTACATTCATCTGAAATCCTCAGAAAAACATACCAGAATACTGGCCACTCAGTTCTAGTCCAGGTAGCATTTTATAGCCGTGGAGTTACTGAAACCTGAAAGATTTGAATACCTAGAACAGATCAATTAAAACTGCATAGGACCAGTTGTTTCTTGGAAACCCTATACAGGGGCATTATAAGTCAGAAATAACTCGAAGGCACTTAACAACAGGAAAGAGAGAGGCTAGACAATACATCATAACGGTACCTTAAATCACACCAGGAAGTTTAGGTAAATTTTATCTTTGTGCTGCAGGTGCTGATTAATAGTTTCTTACACAAAGAGTCCTGATGTGGCTCTGTGGGTTGATGCGCTGGACTTCAAAATTGGTTTGAACCTCAAGGTTGGTGGTTCAAGCTCAATAGACACTTCTCTCAGAAACCTGATACTGGTTCAGAACCAGCTGGACGGCACTTTACAACAACATATAAGTATTATATAAGTTTATATAAGCATCATGAAGTATTATCAAAATATTAAAAGGTGAAAGAATGGTGGCATGTACATTATCAAATCTCTTTGGACTTGGTTCAGAGGGGGTTAAAAAAAAAAAAGTTCAAGTTGACAAACCTGCATTCCTGATTTGTGGTTCAATGCTTTTTCACAATGGAAAATGATGTTTTTCTATGTAACAACAACATTAAGTACACATTTAAAAAGTTTGGTGATCTCATACATTGTGGGATCATATATTAAGCACACCAACTGTAAGAAAATTCATATTTATTCTTATAATTAAATGTTAACAAACTTTATCTTTGTAAAAGGATTCATTGCAAGCTTCTTTTCAATACTGAACCATCTGTTTATCCAATACTTTTTATTGGTTTGTGCTATAGTTACGGAATTTGTCATTTATTAAATAAAACACACCTACTCATAAACTTGTTGTTGTTGTTGTTAAGTGCCGTGGAGTCGGTTCCGACTCATAGCGACCCTGTACAGGGTTTCCGAGGCTGTAAATCCTTACGGGAGCAGAACGCCTCATCTTTTTCCCGCGGAACCGCTGGTAGTTTCGAACTGCTGACCTTGCGGTTCACAGACCGATTCGTAACCACTACGCTACCAGACTCGATGGCACTTAACAACAACAACAACAACTCATAAACAGCATTTGAATTATTTGTGCTATTTCTGCTCTGAAGTTTACAGAATTTCTTAACAGACAGATCATACAGAAAGAAAACTGAGTGTAATTCCTGGCAACAAATAATACTGTAAGTCATAATAAGTCTTTATGGAACTGAAATTTGAGCAAGAGCATAAGAAAATATTTTGGAAACTACCACCCAGGTTCTAATATATAGAAGAAAAATGCTGAGGGAGGACTAAACAAACGTTTTTGGTGCTGTTGGTCAGACATTAAAAAGGGACATAAATAGAAAGAATTCAACAGAAATATCTTTTGATTGCCCCATTCTTTCCTGCCTCATAAAATGTTACTGCTGTCTGAAAAAAACATGTGACAAGATTGAAATTTTTCTGTAGAGTGTTTCCTAGGAAATCTTTTCATCACATCCTTAACATCCAGGATGCTCAACATATCTTAAACATTGTTGAAAATACACCCTTCTGCATAATGTGCTCACTGTTTCTCGTCTCCATATGCCACTAAGTGCCTGCCACTTAGTAGAAACTTTATACAAATTTTTTGAATGAATAAATGAATACATGGTAATTTTGAATGTATTTCATACATTAAAAAGAATTATTAAATTTCCTGGTCTTTAAACATTTTATTAGAGACATAAATTCTTGCTGAGAATTACACTAATCACAACTTTATTATCTTCTGTTTATCATGGATATTACATAGTAAGTAGAAACCAGGTTATTATGTGCTCAGTAGCCATAGCTACCATGATTATTCACATATCATTGCAACCACAGAGTCAAGAAGTTTCATTGAAATATCAAGGAGTCGTTGTACCACGAAGTAAGTAATGCATTGTTTTTATATCTTCAATCTTTGTAATTCAAACTGAAAGAGCGTATTCAGAATATTATGTTTAGAAAAGCTGCAAACTGTAGCTGCAGTAGTCAAAAAAGCATCTATGGGTCTTATTTTTTCAGAAAACAGACAACATTGCTAATGTGATAGATTTCTATCAGTAAACATCTAAGGAAATATTTAACTATAACCAATTACTATAATTTTGAAAATATAAAGAATTTGATCTAACCCATTAGATGTATTTTACTTTTAACAACTAAATACCTTTTGATGCTATACTTTTAATAGCCTATGTATGTAGGTAGCATGCTCAAAATCTTTATTGAAGAAAGAATGCTGACCAGATCACTTGCAATCAATTTGGAACCTCCTGGCTGATACAAATGCTTCAGCCCTCAACTAGTAACTCAAAGACAAACAGTTGAGACACATTCAGATTAAACTCAGAAAAAATGCCTGGAGATCTCCTTTCTAAAGGTGACAAGCAGTCCATGTGCTACTCTGCACACATGGGATCATCAGTCCGAATTGACTAGATGGCAACTGGTTTCGTTGTTAAGTATACTTCAAATATTACAGTGGTTTCAGAGACCATGTTAAAGGGTGATTAAATGATTTGATTCTTGTAGAAATAAATTGTAGAAACTAAGGAATAATTTTCAACACTATGTTTATAGATTTCATGAACTCTATTAATGTCTTCAAAAGGTCTTGCTGCATAAAGATTATCAAATATAATGATTGGCTAAGGATTTTACTTCTCAATCTCTCTAACCATAACCAGAACAGCTGCGGTCATTTCACTCATTCTTTTAATTATTCAAGACATAATTGCTAAGTATGCATTATGTGATGAGTCTTTCACTTGGGAAGGAGCAACAAGAGTGAGAAGTTGTGATTTCTCATATACTCTGATACTGGTAGTTTGAGAGACTCACTGGATTTAATGTAGGACTTATTTTGACTTCTATACAGATTCAAATAGATGTATTCCCCTCTTGTTTCCCAACTTGCTTCCTGGCCTCTTACCCCTTGTTTTGAGGATCATTTTTGTACCTGTTCTCTTTTAAGTGCTTTTAGAGACTGAATTTCTGTTTCTGATCTCCAAAATTTATAGTAGATTTTTTCCACAATGTTTCATTCTCCATATTAGCATAATCCTGAAAGAAATCTAAATACTGGTTATCATCAGATTCCTCAGGAGTTTCTGGTCCATTCTTGGTCACTGACATTGATTCGGTTACTGAAACTACTCAATGCAAAGTATAAGCCTGCTTCAACTCTGATTAAGAATGTCTTTGTCCTTTGCCTTTTGGAATTCAGTGATGCACACACACAGTAGTTATATGATTCCCTCTTATACATCCAGAAATCATTTGGTAATATTGGAAAAATATATCCCTCATATGTTTATAAACTATAGAATTTACTGGAAACTCCCAGATGATGTAAATGACTAGCATACTTGTTTGCTAACTAAAAGGCTGAATATTCAAATTAACCCAAGGCTTGTCAGAAGAAATAACTATTTTAAAATAATTGTTGTTGTTATTAAGTGCTATGGAATCAGTTCCAACTCATAGTGACCTTGTATAGGGTTTCCAACGATCATTTTGTGGGTTTGAACTTCTGACCTTGTGGTTACCAGTCTAGTGTTAATCTTACAACTCCACACCTGGACCCATTAAAATAATTAGCAACTGAAAATGCTATGGGACACAATTCTACTGTTATATGTATGTGGTCAACATGAGTCAGAGTCAAATTAATGATGACTGAAAACTTATTTAGAAATTGTGGGAAATTTTATAACTACCAATTCAATTCCTTCGATCAAGTTAATTTTGTAATCATTTATAGAAATTGAAATATTAATCTAAGAATTCATGTTTCCCCTTTACTGATGGTTCTATGTATACTTTTCTCTTAAAACACTGTGACTTTGAAATGCTAGGAAATATATTTATACATAGAACTTTGATTCTCTCACATAGCAATTGAGAAATGAGATTTCAATGTTGATGAATTTTCATGTCTTCTAGTTGCTCATTCATCCCTAATACACACTGTTAATACTTGGAATTAGATGGGTCACTGCTGCATTTTTATTCTTATGTGTACATATAAAGAAAACGGACAGTCCAGGACAAGATGTGCTGAAATCAAAGAGTGCTTCTGAAGAGAGATGTTACTACTCCAATATTTCTTTGTTCTGAAATTCATTACATGACTTATCTAGCTTCTAGAGATGTTGAAAAATATAATCTCTATGGTTAGTCATATGTCTACCTAAAACTTCATAACTATACAAGAAAGGAAAACATAAATTTTATAGAAAGAAGAATCAATAGATGATCGTTGAATTGTATAAATTATTTACATGGATGTCTTGGGCTTTAGGTTAAAAATGTACTCTCTAGAGAACAAATAATATGGCAGATTGGGTAGAAGTGCATTAAGAAGCTCCATCAGCAGCAACAAAGAATACTGGACCTAGCAGGATCAGGGGACGGTGCCAGAAATTTGAACCATACATAAAGGAATATTTAGAAGTTTGTAAGACTTACTGCTAGGGGAATTTGTAGCAGCAACAAAAAATACATTGCTTTCTAATTCAAGATGCTTAGCCGCTCCTGAGCCTCCATTTTGGGAGAGATCAAGAGGGGAAAGGATCAGAGCAGCTATGGACACCTGACAAAACCATGGAGATAAAGGTGTGGACATTCTTTTATTTTTGTATCTGTTGATTGGTCTCTCTCTGACTATGCACCTACATTCTGGTGACTAGAGGGGGTGCCTGGGTGAGAGTACAGTCCACTTCCACCCCAAGAGGATTCTACTATGCATGCACACAGATCTCCTTGAAATTTAAAATGACAGTCTCCACTTAAAACCAAACGGCAGTGTGAAACTGCCACAACTAGTCCTGAACTGTTTATCAATAGAAAAAAGGCCTGAATGGGGATTGAGGAGTGGGACAGGCAGAATAAAAAGTTAATAGGCCAAAAAGTAAATCCTGAGTTATGTCACAACCACCAACAGTGGCATCTTGAAATCTCTCAGGAAGAAGAGTCAAAAGGGAAGCCCATCTCCTGATCACATCTACCTGAAGGCAATCAGAAAGCATAAAAATACCAAAATACACACCTAATTAATTAATACTTAATCTAAGTCTTAAAGCCACAGATAACTCCTGAATATGCCCCCAAAACAGAAACAGATGACCATGTCAGTACATGTCCAGAAACAAGATAAAGTGATAGAGGAAAATGAGCTGGAAGTAGACCTACATTACATATTGGAAGATGGGCAGGATTTGGAAATGCCTGAGAAGGAATTAGAAAAACAATTATAAAATGTATCAAAACCTTATACAATGGAGTGGAGAAAAATAAGGAAGAAGTCAGGAAAGTGATACAGGAATAATCAAATAAGATAGATACAGCATTGGAAACAATTCAAAACCTACAGAAAGAGGTCCAAACAATTAATAATAGAATATCAGAATTGGACAATACACCAAAAGGGCAATGGAGTAGATTTGAAAAGATAGAAGCCAGAACTAGTGAGCTAGAAGATAAATCTCTCAACACTACTATGATAGAAGAGCAAGCACAAATAAGGATAAAAAAAATCTGAAGAAGGCCTAAGATTCATGTTGGACAACATGAAGAGGAATAACTTAAGAATTATCTGCATTCTGGAACAGAAAGAATCATGCAACTCCACAGAGGAGATAGTTGAAGAGCATCTGAAAGAAAATTTCTCTAGAGTCATGAAAAGTGAAAAGATAAGTATTCAAGACGCTCAACAAACCCCAGGAAGGATAACCCCTAAAAGAAAATCACCAAGATACATAATATTCAAGCTCTCCAAAATCAAAGATAAGGACAGAATCCTGAAAACAGCTAGGGAAAAGAGAAATGTAACATACAAAGGCAAGCAAATCAAATTAAGCTTGGATCTCTCAGCAGAAACCATGCAGACAAGAAGGCAATGGGGAGACATACATAAAACCCTGACAGAAAAAAAAACAAAAAACAAAAAAACTGCAACCAAGAATAATCCTTTACCCAGCATAACTGTCAATCAAATACGATGATGCAATCAAAACATTGCAGGATAAACAGAAGCTAAGGAATTTTTCCAAAGTCAACCCTGCTATGAAACATATCCTAAAGGAAGTTCTGTGGACTGAGAACCAACAAGAACAGACAACAACCAGAGAATGATGTACGTGGCAGAATCACCCTGAACTCAATCGACAAATGGAAGAGTGAAGAACAGAATAAAATTATAAGAACAAAGGATCTCGGAGATCAGTCTATGATCAAAACAATTACAATGTGAAAGAAGGTAAACGCAGAGGAACAGAGATCCAGGTGGTGAGAAGGTCAGGTAGATTACAGGATAAAATAGACTGTCTTAAATGGAGGAAAGAGTTAATGGAATATATGGTAACCACAACAGTAGAGTTGCGGTAGGGGGTTTAGTTTGGGTGTTGGGGAGGACAATACAAGAAGGGGGAGATGGTGGAAGAACAAGATAGGTAGGGGAACACTGAGACAGGTTTGCATGTCCTAAGTGGGGCATACTCAACCTTGGAACACCAGAGCTCTGTGATACTGGGATCTAGGCATAGTTTGAAGAGGGGAAATAATACTAAAATGCTTGACTGTCTTATGAATATTGGTTTCCCTTCCTTACTATTGTAAAATAGACACTTGAGTGCGATAGAAAAGAATGTTGGGAACTTGCCCAGTGAAATAGGCCTCTTGCAAAGCCTTTGCAGAGTATAGGATCTTAGGTGGAATCCTGAGTCCTATCCAGAACCTTATGAGGTGAGACATCCCCACTAGAGAGGACATGCAGACCAGCCTGGAACAGCTAGGACAATAGAAGATGCATCTTCAAAATAAGCAAACTGTTTGCCAGGAAGCCATCAATGCAAGCAATCAAGTTCCATCAGGACAAACTCCCTTCTGAGACTGAAACTCAAAGGAAATACACAAACAGGCATGTAAGCTTGCTGGTGACCACATTGGTCTACTTGTGAGTGGAAGAGAGGGTAAGGTAGCAATGATGAAATGAGCTGAGTTCAACTACGGTCCATTGACTCCCCTTGACCTGGAGATGAGAGAGAGAGAAGAGGAAGGGCTTGTTGTTCCAAAGTGTGGTGAGACCTGGGAACACTTGAGACCACGGACAAGGACATAGCCACAGAGGACTAGAGCTGAGAGTGAAGCATCCAGCTGATATGAAGTGAAGGGAGATGCACAAGAGCACCCAAACTTGCAGACAGTACCCATTTGACCTAGCCTTGATGGCTTGATAATCAGGACTTTACTAGAGGAAGATACAAAAAAAAAAAAAAAAAAAATTGATAAATGAAATAAGGGTAAATTGCTACAATATAATGAACCTGACATATACTCAGGGAGGTAGTAACTCTAAATACCAACAGAGGGAAGGAGTCTTCACATCAAGTATCAATGCTATCCCCTCTGTACAAAGGGTAGATTGGGATCGGCAACTTAGACATTGGCTATGTAAAATGAAGGGGTGATAAAGGCATGAAGTCACTGGCTTACAAGGTTTCAAGAGGAAGTTTAATTTAATAATATTGGGGGGGGGTTGGGTGGGGAGAAAGAGTCCCCACTGAATAGTTTTCATCTTGTCTCGATGGGTCTGGTGAAAAGAGATGGGGATAAGATTCATATGATTCAATAGTGAATAATTGTTATCATGACTAATTGCAACTGTAAAGGTAGATGTTTTGTAACAAAAAAAGAAAAAGGGAAGTGGTTAATCTTAAAGTCCAGAAACAGAGGACCCTAGGACCATCAAGGGAGAAGAGCACAAGCAGAATGCAGGACCTTATCCAGAGAAGCAGTGATGTCAGAGAAGGAGGCAGAGATGGGGTCATGGAGAGGGGCAGCAGCTCTAGATTCATGGGAAGAGAGGAAATAAGAGCTGGTGGCCAGGAATCAGACTTGCAGAATGTGCCCTTTAAATGTGTAAATTATATATGCCTGAGTGTTGTTGGGGCTTTTGTGTGTGTGTGTTGTTTTTTTTT
>NW_006408629.1:1341877-1346791 GCF_000296735.1 Chrysochloris asiatica
TTTGGAAGAAGTGCAGCCAGAGTGCTCCTTGGAGGCCAAGATGGCCAAACTTCATCTCTCATACTTCAGACATATTGTCAGGAGGGACCAGTCACTGGATAAGGATATCATGTTTGGTAACATGGAGGGTCACAGAAAAAAGGAAGACCCTCCAACAAGATGGATTGACCAGGTGGCAGCATCGATGGACTCAAGCATGGCAAGAGTAGTGAGGTTGACCTAGGATCGGGTGGTGTTTGGTTCTGTTGTGCATAGGGTCACTGTAGATCAGTACCGACTCGATGGCACCTAACAACAACAACATATAGATTATGGAGTCCTGATGTAGTGCTATAGTAGAAGCACTGGACGGCAAGATCACTTGAACCACAAGTTTGATGGTTCAAACTTACCAGCTACCCTGCAGAAACCCTAAAAAGGGTTTGGAATTTGAACATACCAGGAGGCATGTAACAACAAAAATACAGTATATATGCATAGTATGTTTATGTATAATCTTTTATTGAAAGTTTTCCGAGGGAGAAATGTATATACATATTTTCTCCATTGTATATCTTCGATTTTTCCAATTTTGAATTGGAACTAATGACACTTTTCAAATGCATAAATTAATTTTTGTAAGCTGTAGCTACTATACAACACATAAATCCACAACATATAAAGTTCCACTGTTGTAGTTGGAGAAGTTGAAGATTCATGACTTTATTTAGACTTCAATAGATATGCAGAAATCACATACCTATAAGATTGAACTGTAAGGTTGGTGGTTCAAACCCAACAGCTACTCCTTGGAAACACAACACAGCATCTCTATGAGTCAGAGTTGACTGGATGGCACTTAAGAACAACAATATATTTAACCACTACTCATGACTTTTTTACTTTAGAAGTTTTGTTGTTGCTGATGAGTAATTCTGTCTCTGGCTGGTTAAAATACTTTAACATTAAAGTTTGGTAATGGAAAGGGGACTATCTATAAGGATAAACTCAAAATCTCTCACATTTCATAATTATTTTAATCAGAGATATCAGCATATTATTCTAATTATTTAATATATTAGAATATGTTTCTTAATAAATATTCAGAGAACAATTATTTTAATAAAGTTTTATATGTTATAAAATCTTCAATATCCATGTGAACTATGGAATGTTGGAATATTAAAATACAACATTATAGTTTTTTATAACTCTTCTAAGTGATATTAATAGCAATGTTAAATTGCATAATTAATCTTCTAAAACTAGTTCTATTCTTTCACTTGTTTTAATAGCAAAAGTTAAATTCTTTCATATTCTGATCCAGTCGTTATCTCACAATACTTCAATTGAATGTTCAAAGTCATGCTAACTAAAAAGACTCATGTGATACTAAAAGTTTCAGAGCTGTTTGGCAGATGCTTAGGATGGTTAAGAAAATGCAGAACAAATTAACCTACAAAACAAATCGGCCTACAAATTATCCTCCTATGGGTTAAACCAATGACTATATACAATCTTAAGGGTGCTTAATATAATGACTTGTCATTGAAATAAACGAGTCCCTCAGTTAACTGAACTTCTCAGCCAAATCTCATACATTTTGATGAACAATAAATAGGATGACTGCACAAAGGATTCCCACAGTTGTACTATTGACTTCACATCATTGCTGTAAGAAATTGAGGCAAGTTGACTAGCTAGCATTGTTGCCTCTCTAGTATTTAAAGATAGACTAATGCTGGTCTCAAAAATGACTCCCTTGATAATGGGAATAGAATATGAGATTATCTTGTCTTGTCCCTTAATGAGGACCAGAAGTAGTTAAAGACATATAAGACGACAGGAGAAAATGACAACTAAGGAGAAGAGAATAAAGATTAGATGATTGAGGTAAGTGTGTGTTCAGAAGGGTTAAGAAGAATTAGAATTTCAACACTTCAGCATTTGCACAAGATCTTCCTTGCATCTTTTGGTAATATATAGGTTTTCTTAAAAGGTTTTTCATCCATATCTAATATCTGTGTACTTAATCTCTTGATGTGGAGTTGTGACCCTGTATGTTAATGCAAGGTCAGTTTGAACTGTAATGTCAGTGATTCAAGCTTACCAGCTACTCCTCAGATTTGCTATACAGGTTTGCTATGAGTTGGAACCTACTCAATAGCACTTAACAACAACAATACCAAAAGTCTCTTGATGTACTGGATGCCAGTCAAAGGGTGATGAAAGTTTCCCATGAACTTTTTGAAGCCCCGTCATTTTGCATTGAACTTATAACCTTCATTTTAGCAGAAGTATTTTTAAATTTCTGGTTATGAACAGGTCTTTTCAATTAGTGCATATTGAATATTGATTTCTGATTTACATTATCAGTTAATATTTAGAATGTTTGCAACGAAGCATTTTTTTTAGGCAATACAAAAGCAATTTAACTATGTTTAAGCAAACTCATCTGTGTCTGATGTTTACTAGGTTGTGAAGTGAGCAAGATATTTACTTTTCTGAATGTTTGTTCCTTCTGAAAAAATGAAATAAGAATATTTTATTCATATCGTGGTTGTAAAAATCATGGAAAGTAATGTCACAAGGAAATTGGTGGATAAAGTAAACTATTAATTTCATTTTTTTTTTGAAAATATAAAGTTATAGGTCCTCTGGTAGTTAATAAACAATTTAGATAAAATCTATAAGAATGTATTAAGAGGCTGTGCTCCTAAGATTCATGGGAGGCATTCAGCATGATGTTTCAAATACCAGAATTTGGTATACATTACTAATAGTGTAAGGGTCATTTTTCATTTCTGGCATGTCATTTCCACAATCATTTCAAGTAATTTTTAAGAATAATGCTGACTCATTTTTAAAAACTCAAGTTAAATGCAATTTATTTGTCAAAGTTCTTCTTGTCCTATGAATTATTCTCTTTCTGAGGCTGACAGAGTGCCATACATGCTGTGATTTTTTATGTGTGTTTTCCCTGTTTTGACTGTGTATGGTACCTTGAATTTACTTGATAAGGCTTTTACATCGAAAGTCTTTTTGCTGTTGTTGTTTTGTTAGGTGTCGTCTAATTGATTACAACTGATAACAACACTATACTATACACACCAAAATGAAAACTGTCTGGCCTTTCATCACCCTCATAATTGTTATAGTGGAACGCATTGCTGCTACCAATGTGCCAGTTCCTCCCTCACATTAAGGATCTTCCTCTTTTTCATTGGCCCTCCACTTTACCAAGCATTATGTCCTTCTACAGGGATTGGTTCTTCCTGATAATGTCCTTCTACAGGGATTGGTACTTCCTGATAATATGTCCAAAGTAGAAGGGATGAAGTCTCGTCATCTTGCTTTCTAAGGAGCACTCTGGATTTATTTGTTCTTCTCACAGTCCATGAGACTTTCAGTATTCTTAAATGCCATAACTCAAATGTATCACTTCTTCTATAGTCTTTTTTATTCACTGTCCAACTTTCATATGCAAATGAGGCTATTAAAAATTTCATGGCTTAAGTCAGATACACTATAGTCCTCAAACTTCTTTCTTTGCTTTTGAACACTTTAAAGAGTTCTTGTAGTCTTGTATAGCAAATTTACCTAACCTAATAGGTTATTTTTTGTTAGCTACTGCTAACAGATTGTAGATCTACTGAAAGCAGATTGTAGATACAGAAAAATGCAGCCTTTAATAAATTCAATATTTTCTCCATTTTTCATGAGGTTATTTACTGGTCCAATTGTAAGGATTTTTGTTTCTTTTACTTTGAGATGTAATAAATTCTGAAGGCTGTAATCCTTGATCTTCATCAGTAAGTGTTTTAAATCTTCACTTCCTGCAAGCATATCAAAGGTTGTTAGTTAATGTGTCTGTCTCCAATTCTGATGCCACATTCTTTTTCATATGATCCAACTTCTCAGATTATTTTCTCAGAAAACAGATTGATTAAGTATGGTGAAAGAACACAACCCTGGTGTATACTTTTCTTGATTTTAAACCATTCAGTGTGGATGATGACAAGTTGTGGATAACATAGCAAAGAAGGGGGAACCCAGAAGACTTTACTGTGCTCATAGGGAACCTATATATAGACCAAGAGATGACTGCTAAAGCTAAAGAAAATTCAAACAAATCAACGAGGGTCAAAATTTATCCTTGAACATATCCCATCTGGATTTAAAAGCCAATTCAAGAACATATTTGATGCATTGGATGACACTAAAGACTAAAGAAAAGAAGATTTATGGGATGACATAAAGAACATCATACAGGAATGACAAGAAAGAAGGAAAAGACCAAATAGGTATCAGATGAGACTGTGAAACTGAAGAAAAATCTCAAGCCTTGACTAGAAATATTGTAGGAGTCCATGGAAATATAGTCAATGGTTAAAAAAAAAAATCATCACAATAAGATGGAAGGAATACACAGTCATTGCACTGAAAAGAAATGATTGTTTTCAATCATGTGAAAAGATAGCATATTATGAAGAGTTGAAGGTACTGAAGGAAAAAGTACAGGGTGCACTCAAGGCATTAACAAAGAGCAGGACTCCGGGAATTGATGGAATATAAATTGAAATAAAAAAAAAAAATTAATGCATCATTAGAGGCACTCACTTATCTATGCCAAGAAAATTGTGAGACAGCTACCTGGTCAATTCATTATAAGAGAACCATATTTGCTCCCATTTCAAAGACAGATGATCCAACAGAATGTGGAAATCATCAGACAACACCATTGCCATGATATGCATGTAAAAGTTTGCTACAGATAATTCAAAAATGCCTGCAATAGTACATTGACAAGGAATTACCAGAGGTTAAAGTCATAAGGAGCTCTGGTAGCGTAGTGGTTACGAATCGGGCTGCGAACCTTAAGGTCAGTGGTTCGAAACTACCAGCTGCTCCGCGGGAGAAAGATGAGGCTTTCTA
>NW_006408629.1:1346891-1355001 GCF_000296735.1 Chrysochloris asiatica
GTTACGAATCGGGCTGCGAACCTTAAGGTCAGTGGTTCGAAACTACCAGCTGCTCCGCGGGAGAAAGATGAGGCTTTCTACTCCTGTAAAGATTTACACTCTCGGAAACCCTGTACAGGGTTGTTATGGGTCGGAACCGACTCGACGGCACTTAACAACAACATCAAAGTCATATTCAGGTGAGAATGCAGAATGAGGGATATCATTGAATGAGAGAATATCAAAATAATGTTTATCTGTGCTTTTTTGACAATACAAGGACTTTTGAATATATGAGTCATTATAAGCTATGGACAACATTGCAGAGAATGGCATTCCAAAACAATTGTGCTCATGAGGAACCTGTATATACAGCAAGAGGTGCAAGTTTGATCAGGACAAGGAGACAAAGATAGTGTAAAATCAGGAAAAGTGTGCACTTTGTTGTTGTTGTCCGGTGCCATAGAGTCGATACCGACCCACAGCGACCTTATGTACAGCAGAACCAAACACTGCCTGATCCTGGACCAACCTCACTACTGTTGCCACGCATGAGTCCATCGATGCTGCCACTTGGCAAATCCATATCGTTGGGGATTTTCTCTGATCCTCAACCTTACCAAACATGATATTCTTCACCAGCAATTGGTCCCTCCTGACACTATGTCCAAAGTATGAGAGATGAAGTTTGGCCATCTTGGCCTCCAAGGAGCTCTCTGACTGCACTTTTTCCAAAATGGATCTATTGGTTCTTTTGGCAGCCCATGGTACTTTCAATATTCTCCTCCAATGCTGTAACTCAAAGACATCAATTCTTCTGCTGTCTCCCTTATTCACTCTCCAGCTTTTGCATGCATATGAGGTTATTGAAAACACCATGGCTTGGGTCAGGTGCACCTTAGTCCTCAAGCAGACATCTTTGCTCTTCAACACTTTAAAAAAAGTATTGTGCAACAGATTTGCCTAATGCAATACGTCATTTGATCTCTTGACTGCTGCTTCTGTGAGTGTTGGTAGTTGATCCAAGAAGAATGAAGTCCTTGACAACTTCAATCTTTTCTCCATTGATAAGAATACTATTTATTGGTCCAGTGGTGAGGATTTTTGTTTTCTTGACATTGAGATGTAATCCATACCGAAGGCTTTGCTCTTTGATCTTCATCAGTCAATATTTTAAGTCCTCTTCGCTTTCAGTAAGCAAGGTTGTATCATCTGCATATCACAGGTTGTTAATGAGTCTTTCTACAGTCCTGATGCCATGTTTGTATTCATAGAACCCATCTTCTTGGATTATTTGCTCAGCATACAGATTGAGTAAATATGGTGAAAGAATACAACCCTATTGAACACCTTTCTTAATTTGAAACCATTCAGTGTTCCCATGTTCTGTTAGAACAACTTTCTCTTGGTGCATGTGCAGTTTCCTAAAGAGCACAATTAATTTTTCCAGAATACTCATATTTCACAATGTTGTCCACTTTCAGCCAAGATCCATCAGACATCAGTAATGATAGCCCTCCTTTTGTGGCCTCTTCTAAATACAGCTTGAACATTTGGAAGTTCTCTGTCAATGTATGCTTGCAACTATTTCTGTGTTACCTTAAGTAAAACTTTACTTGCATGGGATATCAAAGATATTGTCAGATGTTTTCCACATTCCATTTACTCACCTTTTTGGAATGGGCACAGACACAGATCTCTTCCAATCAGTCAGCCAGATACTCGTCTTCCAATTTCTTCTCATAGATGAGTGAGTGCCTCTGGTACCACCTCACTTTTTAAAAAGATTTCTGTTTTTCTTCCATCAAGTCCTGGAGCTTTGTTCTTTGTGAATATCTTCAATGCACCTTGGAATTCTTCCTTCAGTATCATTGGCTTTTGATCATATGACCTATTGAACCGGTTGAACATCAACCATTTCCTTTCGGTACAGTGACTCTGCATATTCCTTTCATCTTCTTTTGATGCTTTCTGCATCATTCAATAAATTTCCCAGAGAATCTTTCAATAACAAAAGTCAAGGCTTATTTTTTTTTCTTCAATTCCCCCAACTTGAGAAATGCTGAGCCTTTTCTTCCTTTTTGGTTTTCTGACTCCAGAACTTTGCACATTTCGTTGTAATATTTGACTTTGTCTTCTCAAGATGTCCTTTGAAATTTCCTGTTTAGCTCTTGCACCTCCCAATTTATTCCATTTGCTTTAGCATCTCTATCCTGGAGAGCAAGTTTCAGTGTCTCTTCTGATATCCATTTTGATATTTTCCTTCTTTCTTGTCTTCTTAATTACTTTTTGCTTTCTTCCTATATGATGTCTTGATGTCATCCCACAACTCTTCTGGTCTTAGGTCATTGTTGTTTAATATATAAAATCTGTTCTTCAGATGATCCCTAAATTCAGGTGAGATATATTCAAGGTCATTTTGGGGCTCTTGTGAACTTGTTTTCATTTTCTTCGGCTTCAGTTTGAATTTGCATATGAGCAATTGATGGTCTGTTTCACAATCTGCCCCTGGCCTGGTTTTGACTGATGATATAGAGATTTTCCATCATGTCTTTCTGCAGATGTAGTCAATTTGATTTCTGTGTATACCATCTGGTAAGGCACATGTGTGTAATTATACTGTCTAAAGAAGGTATTTGAATGAACAAATCATTGGTTTTGCAGAATTCTATCATGTGATCTCCAGCATAATTTCTGTCACCAAGGCCATATTTCTCAACTACTGATCCTTTCTCTTTATTCCAACCTTTGCATTCCATTCACCAGTAATGATTAATACATCTTTTTTATAAAAAAATACATATTTTATTGTATATTGTGTGATATTTTACATGGGGGAACATTAGTTTTACATTCATTCTATCATACATTGTTTCATTGCCGTATTTATCATCCAGTCCATGCATCATCACCCAACCAAAGGGTATACCCTGCAAGCTCCCCCACCCCCGCCCCCCCATGGTCCTCAGCATACAGCCTCTTTCCCTCTCTGTATCTCAAGTCCCCAGCCATTCCATCTCTTCACGTCATCCTCTCTGTCTCCTTCTCAGGCCTCACTGCTTCTCTGGGTGGGATCCCGCTCTCCGCTCTTGTCCATTGATGGTCCCAGGGACCTCCGATCCTAGACTGAAAGGTTAGTCACTCCCCTCCTTGCTATAAAATATCCACCTTTACATTTCCAGTCCTCACAATCAGTCCTGGTAACAATGATTCATTCTTGCATCACAAGAGGGCCATCTGTATTTCTTTTCATCAGCCCTTCCTAGATAGGTTGGATATTACTCACTGGAGACTCTAGCATCCTCCCCACTCTGTAGATCTAAGTTCCCTCTTGAAAGCTTGTAAGCCAGTCACTTCTTACCTTTGTATCCCTCCCCCCATTTTGGGTAGCTACTGTTTAATTTGCCTATCCCTAGCTACTCCTTGTGCGGAGGGGGTTGGGAATAATTCTTGGAGCAGGGATTTGTTTCCTCTTTTGAGCTACTGCATTTATAGGTGCAAGTCAAGTTTATCAAGTTGTATCAGATGATGCCTTTTTTTCCCTCTTCTTTCTTCTTCGGGTTGAGCTCTGTTCATCCAGTCATTGAAACCAGTTCAAGTGGGTATCATCTACAAGTGTGGATGTTCTTGTGTCTGTCCACCCTCTTCTTATCAGCTGGTCGCTTCACTCTCCACTCGAGTCCTCTGTGGCTGTGTCACTGACTCTGAGCCCATGAGTCCCCAAGTCTTTACTCGCTCCTGGCCAACCAGGTCTCCACCCACGTTCATAGTAGTCTGCTGAACGATGCAGGGCTTTGCTCGCCGCTTCATTGATATTCTTCAGTCATTTCTCTTTATGGGTGATGTTCGTGGTTGCCAATCAGAGCGTGCATTTCCATTGCGTCATAGTCTTGGAAGAGGATTTGCACTGAGAGGACCCAACCACTTGCCTTGATGTCTCCTGGGCAAGCAACTTGCTTGTTCTTGTGCTAACAGTCGGACTGCGCTTATTGTTTTATATGATCAATACATCTTAATTGCATATTTTATCCATTTCAGATTTAAGTAGTTGGTAGAATTCTATTTTACCCTCACTGGCTTTAGTGGTTGGTGCATAAATTCAAATAATAGTGGTATTTACTGGTCTTCCCTGTAGGTGCATGGATATTCATCTGTCAGTTTGTCTTACTGTGGTGGCTTGTGAGTTATTGTGATTCTGGGAGCTATGCCATGGGTATTTTAAACACCAGCAGGGTCACCCATGGTGGACAGGTTGCAGATGAGCTTCCAGACAAAGACAGACTAGGAAGAAGGAGTGACAAACTACTTCCAAATATTTAGTCACTGTAAACCTTATGAATAACAAGGAAACACTGTCAGATATCGTGCCAGAAAATGACCCCCTCAAGTTGGAAGGCACTCAAAATGCAACTAGGGAAGAGCTGCCTCCTCAAAGTAGAATTAACCATGATGACGCAAATCGATTAAAGCCCATGGAAGGAAAGCCTGGGACCTTCATTTGCTGATGGGGAACAACTCAAAATGAAGAGAAATAGTTGCAAACATCCATTAATAATTGGAATACGAAATGTACAAAATATGAATCTAGAAAAATTAGAAATTGTCAAAATTGAAATGGAATGCATAAACATCAATATCTTAGGCATTGGTGAGCCAAAATGAGCTGGTATTGACCATTTTGTTGTTGTTAATGTCATCTAATTTCCAAGGTGTGACTGGTGAGTTTGAGCCAATTTTGTGGCTAGTAGACTAGTGCTTATAGGATCAGGGGTGTGATGCAGTGCTGTGAGAAGAATCATGGTTAGTCACTTCTAGTTTACCACTTTTACTTGAGATCAGATAAAGGAGCAGAAGCCAAGAATGGAAATAAGAGTTTTCTAGGAAGAGGAATCATATGCAAATGTTGCACGACCAGAATTGGTACTATAAGAAGTGTGACTGGAACCTTTGTATAATTGAATAAATTTTTTATTATTATGCTTTCAACGGATTTGACTATTTAAGTGCCTATTTTAATGGTGCCACCAACCAGAAGTTTTCCCAGCAAATCCTAGTGATTTTTTTAATGCTCCTCATGGCTTTAAACTTTAACCTTGATAAAGAGTTATGATAAGGGTGTGTGAAGCATTTTTGGCAATGGTATATTCTCCCCTTTAATGGAATATAACTTTCCTCATTGTACAAGGTAGAATGGAGAATTTGCACTCATATTTTAAAATGTATTTGTTTCATCTTATCTTACCTATCTCTCTATCTATCTATTCCTTTACTTTCCCTTCATTTCCAGATAAAGAGGTGGCTTTTTAAGTGTACAAATCACCACAAAGGAGCTCTGGTAGCATAGTGGTTACGAATCGGGCTGTGAACCACAAGGTCAGCAGTTCGAAACTACCAACTGTTCCGTGGGAGAAAGAGGAGGCTTTCTGCTCCCGTAAAGATTTACAGCCTCAGAAACCCTGTACAGGGTCGCTATGAGTTGGAACCGACTCCATGGCACATAACAACATCACAACAAAATGAAATAAGCTTGTATTACATCTGATATTAAAATACACGAAATTGCTCTGTATGCCAACCATTTCTGAGTAATGATTGCCCTGTATGTGTCAGAGTAGACTTGTGTTCCATAGGATTTTCAATGGCATATTTCAGAAGCAGATCACCAGGACTTTCTTCAAAATTGCCACTGTATGGTCTCAAATCGCCTTTAGGTTAGTAATCAAGCACATTAAACAGGGAATTACTTTGCATCTCACAGGGACTCTTAAAAATTTTACTGGTTAAAATGAAAGAGTACTGTAAATGCTCAGTTTTCTAGATATTGATACTGAAAAAAACACAAAAGACTACAGATGTGTATTCAGTATAATGATACAAGTCATGGGAACTATTCCCAGAATACATGAAACCCTGAACTTCATAGAGTATTTATTAAAATATTTGCCAATAAAAAAGAGTGTCCTTGCTAAAAAAATACAACCTTACATTTTATTTTTCAAACTGCTTTGTCCATATCTCCCAAAGGAACTTTGTAATGACATATACTAACTTACACATTTAAGTTGACTTATAAAAATGTTCATGGTAAGTTTACATAGTTACTAAGGATATAATTTCCAGAAAATTTCAAATATTAACATTTTCAAAGAAAATGATTACATTTCCATTTTCAATGTATCATTTGAAATGTAAATATTATAGCAATTTGACACTGAACATTAAGCATTTTAAAATATGAAGACAGATTCTTCATTAACAGTAAGAAGTGTTGCAGCATTTCTTTTTCACCTACAACCTGCATTTTTATTTCACTTTTCTCACATTTTATGCTAGGAGTCCTTGTGTGGCACTGTAGGATAAACACTGGACTGCTAATCACAAGGTTGGCATTTCAAATCAACCGGCTGCTCTTTGGAAGCTGTATACAGGGTTGTTGTGAATCAAAACTAACTGGATGGCACTTGACAACAACATGAACAATGTATAAATTTTATATTTGACAGTTATACAGATTATAGTATTGGTTATGACTTATTTTTTTTAATTCCTATAAATGGTATATCAAAATATGATTATTTGAGAAATGTTTTTGGAAGACCTGGTATTGTTGTGGTTAGTAGCCATCATATCAGTTCTGACTCATAATAACCCTAAGTATAACAGAACTAAATATTATTAGGTCCCACTTCCTCCTAATATTCTTGTTTAATCCCATTATTGAAGCCACTGGGTCAGGTAATCTTTTTGAGGGTTTTCTTCTCCTTTGCTAACTATGTACTTAATCACACATGATAACTTTCTCCAGGAACTTGGTCACCTTGATAACATTCAAAAGTACATTAGTGCTGGTGGCCAGGAGACAGGCTTGCAGAATGTGTTCTTTGGTTTTTTAAATATGTATATGTTCTTTGTTTTTTAAATGATTGTATATTCCTGAGTGTTTTTGTATACATCCCCCCAACCCTCACCAAAAAACAGAAGCAAATACTGTTGAATGATGACACACAGAGGCGATTGTAATCATTTCAGTGAAATGATGAATGTAAAACTGATGTTCCCCCATGTAAACTATCACTCAATTCACAATAAAAACTTTTTAAAAAGTACATTAGATGACATCTTTCCATCCTGTCTCTTAAATGCATTTGGGCTGTACATTTTCCAGGACAGATTTGTTTGTTTATCTGGCATCCCTGGGTATAGTCTATATACTTCATCAACTCCTAATTCAAAGAGATTAATTCTTCTTTGGTATTCTTTGGTTGTCTTTCACATGCATATGATGTGACTGAAAATATCTTAGCTTGAGTCAAGTACTTCTTATTCCTCAAAATAACATCTTCTGCTTTTTATCACCTTAAAGAAATCTTTTTCAGCAGATTTGCTTATTTCAATACATTGCTTAATTTCTGTGTGCTGTTGCTACGCGCATTGACTGAGGCGCCAACTAAAGTAAAATCCTTGAAAACTTCAATTGTTTTTGGTTATTGTGATGTTGTTTTTTGGTAAAGTTGTGAGATTTTTGGGGGGTTCCTTATGTTGAGATAATCAGTAAATGTTTCAAGACTTCTTTCCTTTCAGCAATGAATGTTGTATCAATTGCATATCAAAGGTTATTTTTGAATATTCCTCCAATTCTTATGCTGCATTCTTCATCATGTAGTCCTGCTTCTTGGATTACTTGCACAACATACAGACTCAATAAGTACTGTGAAAGGATACTTCACTGATACACATTCCTGATTTTAAACTATACAGTATTTCCTTGTCCTGTTCCAATGACTGCCTCTTGGTCTGTGTACAGTTTCTCATGAACACAAGAGTGTTTTCAAATTCTTATTTTTTACAATGTTATCCATAATTTGTTATGATTCACACAATCAAATTCCTTTGCATAGTCAATAAAACACAGGTAAATATCTTTTTGGTAATCTCTGTTTTCATCCAAGATCTATCTGATGTCAATGATAGGGGTTTCCAAAAGTTTATAAAAACATTCTGTTCAATGATTCCACTAACTTTTTGAAGTCCTCTCCTATCTCTTATTCTAAGTCCTCTTCTGAACTGGCTAGAATTTCTGGCAGTTCTCTCTCTCTCTCTTTTATTTATTTATTTATTTATTTATTTATTT
>NW_006408629.1:1355106-1365448 GCF_000296735.1 Chrysochloris asiatica
ATAGTTTACATTGGAAAACATCATTGACTTTACACTATTGTCTCATTGCAATGATTACAATCACCTCTGTGCATCATCATTTCTGGCTGCCAGCACCCAGTCCCTCTCTTGGCATGAGTCCAGAGTCCTCAGCTGCTCCCTCTCTCCATGTCCTCATCTCTGCCTCCATCTCTGGTGTCACTGCTTCTCTGGATAAGGTCACACTTTCTGCTTGTGTCTGTCTCCCTTTATGGTTGTCGGGTGCTCTATTTCTGGTCTGTAAGATTAACTACTCCCCCATTTTTGTTATAAAAATTCTACCTTTACAGTTGAGATAGGTGCAATTAGTCATGATTCCAATGACTCACTATTGAATCATAAGAATCTTATTCCCATCTCTTTTCACCAGACCCATCTGGACAAGATGAAAACTTTTCATTGGGGTCTCTACTCTCCTCCACACATTCTTTAGCAAAACTTCCTCTTGAAAACTTGTAAGCCTGTCACTTTGTGCCTTTATTTCCCCTCATTTTAGGTAGCCAATGTCTAAATTGCTTATCTCTATCTACCGTGTATACAGAGGGGATAGGATTGATACTTGATGTGAAGACTCCTTCCCTCTCTGTTAGCATTTTGAGCTACTACATCCATAAGTATAGGTTAAGTTCATCAAATTGTAACAATTGACACTCGCTTACTTTATCAAAAATTATTATTAATTTTTTATCTTCCTCTAGTCAAGTTCTGACTATCAAGCCATCGAGGCTAGGCCAAATGGGTACTATCTGCAAATTTGGGTGTTCTTATGCATCACCCCTCACTTCATGTTCGCTGGATGCTTCACACCAGCTCTAGCGCTCCATGGTTATGTCCTTGTCCATGGGCTCAGGAGTCCCCATGTATTACCACACTTTGAACTAACCAGCCCTTCCTCTTCTCTCTCTCATCTCCAGGTCAATGGGAGTCTATGGAATGTGGTTGAACTCAGACCATTTCTTCATAGCTGCCTTTCCCCTGTTCCAATCACCAGTAGACAAATATTGCCACCAGCAAACTTACATTGGCAGTTCTCTTTTGATGTATTATTGCAACCGTTTTTGAATTATCTTTAGCAAAATAATATTTGTGAACCTGGGTGGAGACCTGGTTCGCCAGCAGTATGACAAGACCTGGGGACTCCTGGGTTAAGAGTCAGTAACATAGCCACAGAGGACTAGAGCAAAGAGTGAAGCATCCAGCTGATAAGAAGAGAGGGCATAAGCACAAGAACACCAATGCTTACAGATAATAAACACTTGACCTGGCTTCAATGGCTGGATGATCAGAACTCAATTAGAAGAAGAAAGAAGAGGGAAAAAAGAGTAATGTGATATGATTTGATGAACTTGACCTACACCTATGGATGCAGTAACTCAAAAGGAAAAAATCTTTACAATGAGTATCTTTCTCACTCTCTTGATACAGGGCAGACAGGGATGAGCAACTTAGACATTGGTTACCCAAAATCGGGGAGGGGGACTACAAAGGCAGGAAGTGACTGGCTTACAAGTTTTCAAGAGGGAGCCTAGATCCTGAGGGCGTGGAGGAAGGTAGAAGAATCTCCACTGAGTAATGTCCAATCTGTCCAAACAGGGCTGATAAAGGGAGATGGGGATGGCACTTATGTGGCATAATGGTGAATGATTGATATTAGGACTGTCTGTGATGGTTGGAAATGTAAAGGTAGATGTTTTGCAGTAAAAGAATGGGAGTGGTTGACTTTGCAGTCCCAAAGCAGAGGTACCTGGGACCGTCAAGGAAGAAGAGCAGAGTGAAGGACTCTAGCCAGAGAAACAGTGATGCCAGAGATGGAAGCACAGATGATGACGTGAAGAGATGGAACATCTGAGGACTCTAGAATCAGAGAGAGAAAGGTACTGAATGCTGATGACCAAGGGACAGGCTTTCAGGGTATACTCTTTGGTTGATTGATGATGCATGGAGGCAATTGTAACCATGGCAATGAAATGATATACAATAAGATGAATGTAAAGCTAATGTTCTCCCATGTAAACTATTACATAATTCACAATAAAACATTAAACAATTATATTTGTGTGTGATATTAACGATATTGTTCTATACTTTCAATTTCTGTTGGATCATCTTTCCTTAAAACACGTAGAAATATAAATCACTTCGTGTTCGTTGACCAGGTATCTTTCTTCCAAATTTCTTGCCATTGGTGAGTGACTACAGCATCAAATCAGTTTGTTGAAACATTTCAGTTGATATTCTGCCAATTTATAGAGCCTTGTATTTTTATCAGTGCCTTTGATGTACCTTGGATTTCTTCCTTCAATATCATATGTATTTTTTTTTATCATATGCAACTTCCTGAAATGGCTGAACATTTTTTTATCATATGCAACCTCCTGAAATGGTTGAACATTGACCAACTCTTTTTGGTACAGTGACTCTGTGTATCCTTTCCATCTTCTTTTGATTCTTCCTTTAACTTTCAATATTTTGCCCATGTTGTTGTTGTTATGTGTTGTCAAATTGGTTGTAACTCACAAGGGCCCTGTATAGAGTTTCCAAGGCTTGAACCCTTGAACTTATGGTTTACATCCAATTGCTTATCCTACAGATCCATACCTTCAATCATTCAAGTTGAGGCTTGAACTTTTTATTTAGTTATTTCAGCATGGCAAACACTGAACATACTCTTCCCTTTTGAATTTTTATGTTCAGGTATTTTCACATTTCATTATATTTGATTCTCTAAGATATGTAAATAGTTAATGCATTCACTTGCTAATTGAAAGTCTGGAGATTCAAGTCCATGCAGAGGTGCTTTGAAAAAAGATCTAGTGGTATACTTCTGGAAAAAAGATCAGTCACTGAAAATTCTAAGGAGCAAAGTTGTACTCTGAGACATGTTTTTTCTCTAAGAGTTGGGGTTGACTGACAGCAGCTATATTTTCTCGTATGTGAACAATTCCACTAGATACTTCTTCACCTTTGCTTAAAAAAAAGACATGGAAACTGGTAGAATAGTGAAAGGATGTGATGCTCAAACTGTTATGTGACTAATTTTCTCCCCTCAACTTCTAAACATCTGAAGGTAAGCCAAGTATGTTTCCATCATATGCAGTACACCACAGTAAATTAAGGATATGTAGGGTAGGATAACAGATTCTTTTTTTTTTTTTTTTTTTTTGGTATAAAGAATATTTAGAAAGGAAATTATGAAAGGAATTATGGTAAAATGGTAAAAAGGACACGCCTGACTGGCAATATCAGGTCAGGATGCAGGTTCACTTAAAAATCATCTCATCTCCACATGTAAATGAGTCAAGAGAAATCAAATGAAAAAGTCCTTAAATGTACCCTAAATCTGTTCCTTTGCATTGGCAGTTGGAATTCGGAACCACCAGAGCCTCCTATACTGTTTTTAGCATGGAACATCTTAATATGAGGTCTTACCTTGATCACTGGAAAATCATCACTGTAAAATATGCATAAGATATAGATATATTCAAACCTAACATCCTGGGAAACTTTTCAAGACAATAATTGTGAAATGTTTCAACAAGTAATGGAACTAGCTGATTTCTTTAATAAGCTTTTATGTTTTAAGCTACACAAATCCTGGGGGAATTCTTGCCAGAAATGTTGATTTCTATTTTAAAGTAATCGACTTTGAGTCATTCTTTCCAGAAGTGCTTAGCAAATAGAAGTTGTTAACTTTTAAGGCCACTGCTATTTTTCAATAATAAAACCAGGGCTATATATGGAAGATTGGTGTATTTAAATTTTTATTTTATTTTATTGCTGTTGCTCTTAACAACAGTAAAGGCCTGAATCCAGCTCATTAAAGATTAGCAATTTTATCTTGTCCTATGGATGCTATTCTGAGAACTGGGATAGATTTTGGAATAAATCAGAGTTGTAGTGCTGTGGGATAAAACATTGGACTGCAAAGTCAGTTTGAATCACCAGGTTGGTGGTTAAAATTCACCAGCTGCTTCTTAGAAACCCTATGTGAGATCACTGTTATTCATAATCAACTCGAAGACACTTAACAATCACAACAACAACAGTATCCAAAGGATCTTACATTATAGTGAAAGAGACAGAAAATAGAAGACCAAAACCACATATAGAATAGTGCCAGCAGTGATAAGCGCAATAAGGTAGAAAATAGAACTTAGTAAGGTGATAGCAGAAAGTGATGGGAGAGGATCTAATTTAAACTGTATAGTTAGAGATAGCTGAAGTTGAGAGACCATGTGCTATGGGAAATTTAAAGAAGCTTATTTTTATCTTTGGAATCCAAACCCAAGTCACACCTATTAATATTTATCCATTGGGAAATATTATTTTGGCTGAGCATCCATCCATTTGAAGTATCATTCTTCTAAAAGGAAGTGTTTAGATTTCCCTCCTAATAAATGACATCACCTTGCAGACATATATGTGAAATTACACTTACTCATTGCCATTGAGTTAAACGTACTCATTGTGAATCAGTAAAACAGAGTAAGAGTGACCCATAGAGTTTCTGAGACAATAAATCTTTAGAGAATCCTACAGCTTCACCTTAGATGAAGATCAAAGACCACAGTTATTGATATAGGTTGCATCTCAATGTAAATAAAACAAAAATCCTCACCACTGCACCAATAAACAATATCCATATAAATGGAGAAAAGATTAAAGTTGTCAAAGACTTTATTTTGCCTGGATCAACCTCAACACTCATGGAAGCAACAGTCAAGAAATCAAACAACATATTGCATTAGGCAAATCTCCTGCATAAGACATTTTGAAAGTGTTCAAGAACAAAGATGTCAGTTTGAGGAATAAGGTACGCCTAACTCGAGATGTGATATTTTCATTTACCTCATAAGCTTTCAAAAGTTGGAGAGTGAATAAGAAAGACCTTAGAAGAATTTATGCATTTGGGTTATGATGTTGGAGGAGAATATTAAAAGTACCATGGACTTCCAAAAGAAAAAACAGATCTGTTTTGGAAGAAAGAAATAAAGTCAGAGTGCTCCTTGGAAGCCAGGATGGTCAAACTGCGTCTTTCATACTATGGAAATATCAGGAGTGAACAGTCCCTGGAGAAGGATATCCTATTTGGTAAAGTGGAGGGTCAGAGAAAAAAGAGGAAGACGCCTCACAAGATGGACTAGCATAGTGGCGGCAGCGATGGGTGCAGACCTAGCAAGGATTGTGAGGTTGGCCAGGACAGGATAGGGTAACTGTGAGTTGGAATTGACTCAATGGCACCTACCTACTACTACTAATACAGGCTCATCTTTCTCCCTTTAGAGTAGATGGCTTGAACTGCTGACCTATGGCTAACAGCTGAATGCTTAAACCACTGTGCCATCAGGGTCCTTGAGAGTACCTTTGCTGTTATTTTTGTTAAGTGCTATCGAGTCAGTTCTGACCCAAAGCGACCCTGCATATCATTTCCAAATAGCTGCTGGTGAGCTTGAAACACTGACTTTGTGGTTCAAACTGATCTTGCAGTCCAGTGCATTAACTCAGAGCACCACACCACAACTCCCACATAGAACTCTTTAATTAAAGATATGGCTAATTTGTGACCTCATTTCAATAGTTGCCAGAGTGATGCAGGGGTGTTCTGAGAGCTGAGAAATAACTCAACTTCATGCAAACTTTCTTTGTTACTTATGTAAACTGAGAACAAAGACCTTTCACATAAATGATGTTTTGGCTTCTTTAAGTTATAAATATCAGCTTCACTTAATGAATGACCAATCTTAGATATGGATCATTAAAATATGTTTTTAAAATGAAGTGGAATAGAGGACAAATCCATATTATTTGATGTATCAAGAGAACTTTCCCAACTACCCCTACTCTTAAGGTGGTATTAGGAGCAATTTCTGTAAGGACACAAATAACCAGGGGCTACTATTGACCTCGTACAGGTTAATCCATAACAGAATCTTATCCAAAGAGGCAAAAAGAAAGAGATTATCAATAAGACATTCAAAACATTTATTTTATCTTAAACATATTTCCCCCAAGTTGATAAAGGATGAAATAATATCCACTAGTCAAATACTCATGGCTACAGTTTGTCTTCTCCTCATCCATAGTGATGATTCACCAGCACAAATTTGCAAACTATAAAGACAGAAGAAGATAGTCATTACAGAACAAGGCTCTTGTACGTTAATAATATTATAAAATCACTATGCTTTTTTGTATAAAAATGCATTAAGGAAAAAAAATGCATTAAGGCCCTCGTGACTATCAGGATTCCATTTCAATGCCTTTGAGTGTTGTTGACTGATAATATACCATTTCATTATATCTCAACTATGCTTGCTGTGCCTCAGCAAGGGTTGCTATAAACTACAACTGACTTAATGGCACTTAACAACAATAGTTCTTGAATTATCCTGAGTCACTAAGTGACTACATGTTTGTTAAAATTTAACCAATGGTCAACCACTAGTATAATGCTGAATATCCACTGTTTAACAACAAAGACTAAGACTCATCCAAGAATATAGTATTGTAAAAAGGGACCACCTCTTATCTGCCAGTTTGCTGTACTGTGGTTGCTTGTGTGTTGCTGTGGTTCTAGAAGTTACGTCACCTGTATTTTAAACACCAACAGGGTCACTTATGGTGGACAGGTTTCAGCTGCACTTCCAGAATAAGAAAGACTAGGAAAGATAGATTAATTAAGTCTCAATATTTAGTGAATGAAAACCTGGGAAATATCAGTGGAACAATGTCAGATAGTACCAGAATATTGAATGTTGAAACATGATGAAATGCACCAGAATATTGTCAGATGTAGTGCGGGAAGATGAGCCCTCAGGTTGGAAATCACTCAAAATATGAGTAGAGAAGAGCTGCCTCCTTAAAGCAGAGTTGTAAATGATGACATAAATGGAGCAAAGCTTTTAGGACCTTCATTTGCTGAGGGGCAAAACTCTAAATGAAGAGATGTAACTGTAAACATCCATGGATATTTGTAATATGAACTTAGGAAAGTTGGAAATTTTCTAAAATTAAATGGAATGTATAAACATCAATATGTTAGGCATTAGTGCATTGAAATAGACTGGTATTGGACAGTTTTAATCTGACAATCATGTTGTTTACTATGCCTGGAATGATTAATTGAAAAATCAGTGGCATAACATTCATCATCAAAAAGAACATATCAAGATCTATCTTGAAATACAGTGCTACCTGTGTAAGGATAAAATTCATATACCTACATGGAAGACAAGTTAATACCACTATTATTCAAATGTAAGCATCAATCACTAAAGCAATGATAATTAAATTGAAGAATTCTGCCAACGTCTTCAATCTAAAGTTGATCAAAAATACAATCAAGATATATTGATAATTACTGGTCATTGGAATGGAAAGCTTGGAAATAAAGTGGAAGGACAGGCCTGTAGAAAATTTGGCCATGATGACAAACAATCTTTGAAATCCCATGATAGAATTTTGCAAGACCAATGACTTCTTCATTGTAAATACATTTGTTAAACAACATAAAAGACCACTGAATGGAGCTTTAAGATAAACACTGAACCACAAGATCTTTTGAATCTCAATGTTGGTGGTTCAAATTCACCAGCCACTCCCCAGAAATCCTATATAGGATTGCTATGAGGTGGAACTGACTCCAAGGCACTTAATAACAACAACAACATTCACATAGAACCCACCAGAAAGAATAGACAGAAATTAAATTGACTAAAACTCAGGAAAAGACAGTGGAAACGTTCCAAATGATCAGCCTAGACATGACCAGGAAGAGACTCTGAAACCTGCTTTCCAGCACAGAGATGCTAAAGTAAATGAAAGAAATGAGGAGATAAAAGACCCGAAAAGAGAATTTCAATAGGCAGCTTGAGGCTTGATGGCAGCTAGGGTGGAGATGCAGTGAGGTTCACCATCAGCAATACCACAGAATACCAGTCAAAGCAAATTCAAGGAAGAACTCCAAAACTCAGAACCACATAAATAGGAATATTTAAAAGGTTTGAAGGTTTATAGCTAGTGGAACTTGTAGTAAAAGTAAGAAATCACATACTTTTGAATGTGCCAGTCTCAGAGGCCCAGAGCCAACAACTTGAGTGAGACCAAATGGAAAGACCAAGCAGGGGAGCAGACACACCACAGAAAAATGCTGCAGGAACCTTGGAACAAAGGTGGACAATACACTTTCTTGCTTTTGCTTTATTCTGATTATCTATTTTTTTTTTTTGTTTTTTGTATCTGTTCATTGCTCCCTCCCCCCCACTTTTTGTGCACCTACATTCAGTTGACTAGAGGGGGTGTCTCAGGAAGTGGAAACCCCCCCATCCTCACCACTGGTGGGTTCTTCTGCCACACATGTGCACAGATACTCTAAGCCCAAGAGCTGGCACTGAACTGTTTTTGTTTGTTTGTTTGCTTGTTTTTTCATGGAAAAGAACAGAAAACAAGAGATGTGGACAGGGAAAGAGAGTTTAAAAACAAAACGGGCTGAAAATTAAATTAAATCCTGAGGTACAGCATAACAACCAACAGTGGCATCTTGAAATCTCTCAGGCAGCTCTGAAGGCAAGAAGCTAAAAGAGGACATTAAAATCATACTCATATTAGGCTACAAGGAGCTTTGGTAGTGTAGTGGTATGAGTTGGGCTGCCAAACTCAAGGTCAGCAGTTAAGAATTACCAGTGGTTCCACGGGAGAAAGATGAAGTGCCACCATGAAGATTTACATCCTTGGAAACACTGTGCAGGGTCTCTATGATCAGAACTGACTCCTGGGTACTTAATAACATTAGGCTACAATGTTTTTTGTTTTTTTTTTTTCTTCTTCTCTCCCTCCTCTCCCTTTTCTGCAATTATACACTACAGTGTCTAGTTTAGTATTTTGTTGTTGTTATTGTTTTAGTGTTTTGTTTTTTGTTGTTGCTATTTTGCTCTTTTATGCTCCTCCTTCTACATTCGGGGGCTAGTTCTCTCCCTATATCACCCAAGAAGAAACAGAAAATGCTACCATATAGTCAAGCTACAACCACACTCTAAAAAACACCAAAATCCAAACAAGAACCAATACCAGTTGCCATATACCAAGGAGGCAGACAACACCAGTGAAAATTACTCTGAGTTAAGCAATAAAAAGAGTGAAAAGGGAAGCCCACATCCTGATCACATCTACCTGGAAGCAATCATAAAGCATAAAAAAATACCAAAACACACACTCAATTAAGTATTAAGGCCATAGATAAACACTAAACATGTCCAAGAAGCAAAATCAGATGACCATATCAGCACATGTCCAGAAACAAGATAAAATGTCTGAGACAAGTGACCTAGAGGTAGACCTATACTCCATTCTGAAATGAGGGCAGGCCTTGGAAATGCCTGAGAAGGAATTCAGAAAAACGATTATAGAATGATACAAAACCCTTTTCAATGGAGTTGAGAAAAATACGGAAGTAGTCAGGAAAGCACTACAGGAACAATCAAATAAGATAGATACAGCATTAGAAACAATTCAAAACCTACAGAAAGAGGTTCAAATGATCAGTAATAGAATATCAGATATAGACAATACACTGAAATGCAAAGGAGTAGAATAGAAGAGATGGAAAGCAGAATCAGTGAGCTTGAAGACAAATCTCCCAATACCACTAAGATAGAAGTGCAAACAGAAAAAGGATAAAACAATCTGAAGGTCTAAGATTCATGTTGGATAACATGAAGAAGAATAACTTAAGAATTATCGGCATTCCAGAACAAGAAGAATCGCACGAGTCCACAGACGAAATAGTTGAAGAGCTGCTAGAAGAAAATGTTTCTAACATCCTGAAAAGTGAAAAGATAAACATTAAAGAAGCTCAACGATCCCCAGGAAGGATAGGCCCTAAAAGAAAATCACTGAGACATATCATAATCGAGCTCTCCAAAACCAAAGATAAGTAGGCACACCTGAAAGCAGCTAGGGAAAACAGAAGTGATACATACAAAGGCAAGCAAGCCAGATTAAGCTCGGATCTCTCAGTAGAAAACATGCAGGTAAGAAGTCAATGGGGAGACATATATAAAACCCTGAAAGAAAAAAAAAAAACAGTCAACCAAAAAAACAGTCAACCAAGAATCCTTTATGCAGCAAAGCTATCAATCAAATATGACAGTGTAATCAAAATATTCCAGAAGAAACAGAAGCTAAGGGATTTTGCCAAAGCCAGCCTTGTGCTAAAAAAAAAAAAAAATCCTAAAGTGAGTTCTGTGGACTGTGAACAAAAATGGGCAATAACCAGAGATTGACATATGTGGCAGCACCTCCCAGAACTAAATCGACTGATGGAAGA
>NW_006408629.1:1370029-1384511 GCF_000296735.1 Chrysochloris asiatica
CTTGGACCCCCTCATTTCTTCCATTGCTTTACCACCTCTACACTGAAGAGCAACTTTCAGTGTTTCTTCTAAATTTCATAATGACCTTTTCCTTCTTTTTTGTCTTCTTAATGACCTTTTGCTTTCTGCATGTATGGTGTTCTTGATGTCATCCTACAACTCTTCTGGGCTTCAGTTTTCAGTGTTTAATGCATCAAATCTGTTCTTCAGATGATCTCTAAATTCAGGTGGGATATATTCAAGCTCATATTTTGGCTTTCATGGACTTGTTTTCATTCTCTTCAGCTTCAGTTTGAATTTACATGAGTAATTGATGGTCTGTTTCACAGTTTGCCCCTGGCCTTGTTTTTATTGATGATATAGAGGTTTTCCATCATCTCTTTCTATAGATGTCATCAATTTGATTTCTATGTATTCCATCTGGTGAGGTCCAAGTGTATAGTCGTCTTTTATGCTGTCTAAACATGCTCTGATTGGTGATCACCTTCATCACCAATAAATGGAAGTGAATGAGACACAGCAATGAAGCTGCAAGCTAAGCCTTACAATGTTCAATAGACTCTTGTGAACCTGTGTGGAGACCTGGTTGGTCAGCAGTGTGGAAGACCTGGGGACACTTGGGCCCAGAGTCAGTAACATAGCCATAGAGGATTAGAGTGGAGAATGAAGCATCCAGCTGATTAGAAGAGAGGTCATATGTATAAGAACACCCATGTTTGCAGATAATACCCACTTGACTTGGCTTCAGTGACTGGATGATCAAAGTTCAACTAGAAGAAGAAAGAAGAGGAAAAAAAGAGTAATCTGATGAACTTCACCTATACCTATGGATGTAGTAGCTCAAAAGAGGGAACAAATCTTTACAGCGAGGATCAATCCCACCCCCTCCATACACAGAGTAGACAGGGATGGGCAACTTGGACACTGGCTACCCAAAATGCGGAGGTTACAAAGACAGTAAGTGACTGTCTTACAAGCTTTCAAGAGGGAGCCTAGATCCAGAGTGTGTGGAGGAAGATAGAATCCCCACTGAGTATTATCAAATCTGTCTGGGTGGGGACAATGAGAGGAGATTGGGATAGGTCCCTTGTGATAAGATGGTGAATAATTGCTATCAGGACTGACTGTGAGAGTTGGAAATGTAAAGGTGGATGTTTTGTAGCAAAAGGAGGGAAATGATTGACTTTGCAGTCAGGAGCGTAGGTCCCTGGAACCTTCAAAAGAGAAGAGCAGAGTGTGAGACCCTACCCAGAGAAGCAGTGATGCCAGAGATGGAGGCAGAGATGGAGCAGCTGGGGACTCTAGACCTAGAGAGGGAGAGCGGCTGTGTGCTGACGACCAGGGGTCAGGCTTGCAGGGTATACCCTTTGTTTGTTTGATGATGCATGGAGGGGATTGTAACCATGGAAATGAACCTATATACGATAGGATGAATGTAAAGCTTATGTTCTCCCATGTAAACTGTCACATCATTCACAATAATACATTAGAAAAGAACCCAAAAATGGCAGCTTGAGAAGACAAAGTAAAATATTGCACTGAAATGTGCCAAGACCTTGAGCTAGAAGAGCAAAACGTAAGATCATGATCAGCACTTCTCAAGTTGAGGTAACTGAAGAAAAAATTAAAGGCCCAGCTTGGAATATTGAAGAGTCCTAATTAAATTTTGGTGTGGCACTGTGGGCTAATATGCTGGACTGCAAGTTGCTTTGAACTACGAGGTCGGTGGTTCAAGTTTACGAGCTGTTCCTCAGAAACACTTTACAGGGTCACTGTGGGTCAGAACCAACTCGACGGAATTTAAAAACAATAGCATGGGAAAAGTACTGAATGATGCAGAAAGCTTCAAAAGAAGTTCGAAGGAATACACAGAGGCACTGTAGTGGAAAAAAATAAAAAGATCAATTTTCAACTATTTCAAGAGGTAGCATATGATCGAGAAGAACCAATGGTATTGAATAAAGAAGTCCAAGGCTCACTGAATGGAAAAACAAACTACAAGTTTTCAGGAATTGGTGGAATACAATTTGAAATTTTTCAGCAAACTAATGCAACACTGGAGGCACTCAATCATGTATGCCAAGAAATTTGGAAGACAGCTACCAGGTCAGCTGACTGGAAGATATCCATATCTGTGCCCATTTCAAAGAGAGGTGACACAACGGAATGAAAAAATCATCAGACAAGATCACTCATATCCCATGCAAGCAAAATTTTGCTAAAAATAATTCAAAAATAGCTGCAATAGCACATTGACGAGGAACTGCCAGATTCAAGCTGGATTCAGAAGAGTACTGGAACGAGTGATATCATTGCTAATGTCAGATGGATCTTGTTTGAAAGAACATAATACAAACAAATATGTTTACCTGGGCATTCGTTACTGACTTTGCAAAGGCTTTTTGATTGTTTGGATCGTGGAAAGCTTTAGACACCATTGCAGAGAATGAGTATTCCAGAACACTGAATTGTGCTCATGGAGATCCTGTACATAAACCAAGAGGCAGTTGTTCCAACAGAAATAAGGGACACTGCATGGTTTAAGATTAGGAAAGACATTTGTCAGGGTTGTATTCTTTCACCATACTTATTCAATCAGTATGCTAAACAACTAATCTGAGAAGCCAGATTATATAAAGAAGAATGCTACATCAGGATTGGAGGAAAACTCATTAGCAACCTCTGATACGCAGATGATGCAGCCTTGCTTGCTGAAAGCAAACAGGATTTAAAATACTTAATGATGAAGATCAAAGACCACATCCTTTTGGAATGGTTTGACCCTCAATGTAAAGAAAACAAAACTCTTCACCACTGGACCAACAAATAACATCAAGATAAATGGAGAAAAGTTTGAAGTTTTCTAAGACTTAATTTTGCTCACAAAACCATCAACACTTACGGAAGCAGCGTTCAAGATGTGAAATGGCATATTGTACTAGGCAAATCTGCTGTGCAAGAGCTCTTTCTAGTGTTCAAGTGCAAAGATGTCAATTTGAGGACTAAGGAGAGATTGACCCAAGGCATGGTAATTTCAATAGCTTCACATGCCTGTGAAAGTTAGACAATGAATAAAAAAGACCAAAAAATTGATGCATTTGAGTTATGATATCAGAGGAGAGTATTAAAATTACTGAGGACTGCCACAGGTAATACAGAAATTGCTACAATACATACATTGATCATATGCTACCTCTTGAAATGGTTGAACATTAACTACTTCCTTTTGGTACTATGACTCTGTGTATTCCTTCCATCTTCTCTTGATGCATTCTGCATCATTCAATATTTTTCCCAGAGAATCTTTCAATAATGAAAGTCGAGGCTTGAATTTTTTCTTCAGTTCCCCAGCTTGAGAAATAATGACTGTTGGTTTTCTGATTCTATGCCTTTAATTGTGGTGTTGGAGGAGAATACTAAAAGTGTCATGGGCTGCCAAAAGAACCAATAGATCTGTTTTGGAAGAAGTGCAGCCAGAGTGCTCCTTAGAGGCCAAGATGGCTAAACTTCATCTCTCATACTTTGGACATATTTTTAGGAGGGAACAGTCGCTGGAGAAAGATATCATGCTTGGTAAGAAGGAGGATTGGAGAAAAAGAAGAAGACCCCCAACGAGATGGATTGGCCAGGTGGCAGCATTGATGGACTCAAATGTGGCAGCGATAGTGAGGTTGGCCCAGGATTGGACATTGTTTAGTTCTGTTGTGCATGGGGTCGCTATGAGTCAGTTCCGACTCTATGGCACCACCACCAACAACAGCCACAATAACAAACAAATCTGTTTTGGAAGAAGTATAGCTAGAAAGCTTCTTAGAAGCCAGAATAACCAGACATCATTCTTGGTAAAGTGGAGGATCAATGAAAAAGAGGAAGACTCTCCAACCAGAGGAATTGTCACAATGGCTTCAAGTATAACAATGACTATGAGATTGGCACCGGACTGGTCAGTGTTTCATACTTTTGTGTATAAGGTTCCTATGATTCGGTACCGATTTGATGGCACCTAACAACAACAAGAAATAAAAAAGGACACAAACTTTAAATATCTGACATATTGTAATGTGATACAATAAGACAGAGTTGGGACTTTTATTTAGTAGTTCTTGTTAAGTGTCATTGGACAAGTTTTGATTTAGAATGATGCTATGTACAACTAAAATAAAAATTAAGTAGTCTGTACCAACTTCACAATCATTGCCATCTTAGTGTTCATTTTTGAATCCACTGCATCTCACTGAGGGTCTTCCTCCTTTTCACTATCCCTCTACCTTACTAAGCATGCTGTCCTTCACCTGGGACTAGTGCCTCTGGATGGCATGCCCAAAGTACATGAGATTAAGTCTCACCACCCTTACTTTAATATTCCTAGAAGCAAGGGTGGTGAAACTTTATCTGAATATTATATTACATATTCTTCCTCAATACCATAATTCTAAGGCTTCAATTCTTCTTCAGTCTTTTTCACTCACTGCCAAGCTTATACTTGCATATGAGGTGTTTGAAAATACCATGGGATGGGCCAAGTACATCTTAAAAAATGACATCTTTGCTTTTTAACACTTTAAATAAATCTTTTGTAACAGATTTTCCAGGTTAAACACTTTTTTGTTTTGTTTTGTTTTTTAGATCAGAATACTCAGTAATAATTTCAGTTTTTATTTGTTGTTGGTAGGTACCATTAAGTTGATATCCACTCATGGTGATCCTACGTGCAACAGAACCAAACACTGGCTGGTTCTGTGCCAACCTCACAATCATTCCTACTCTTGAGTTCATTGTTGCTGCCACTGTGTCAAGCCATCTTGTTAGGGGTCTTCCTCTTTTTTTCCTGACCCTCCACTTTACAAATTATGATGTCCTTCTCCAGAGACTGGTCCATCCTGATAATATATCTAAAGTATGAAAAAGAAGTCTGGCTATCCTGGTTTCCAAAGAGCATTCTGGCCATACTTCTTCCAAGGCAGATATTTTGTACGTTTGGCAATTCACAATACTTTCAATATTCTAGTGCAAAAACATACTCAAATACAATAATTCTTCCTTATTCACTGTCCAGCTTTCACATGCATATCAGATTATTGAAAATACCATAGTTTTCACTAGGTGCAACTTAGTCTTCAAATTGACATCATTATTTTAACATTGTAAAGAGTTCTTGTCCAGCAGACTTGCCTGTAAATGAAATATGTCATTTGATTTCTTGTCTGCTGCATCCACGAGTGCAGATGGTTGATCCCAACAAAATGAAGTCTTTGAAAACTTCATCTTTTCTCCATTTACATGTTTGTTTATTAGCTGCTATTTATTGGTCCAGTGGTGAGGATTTTTATTTTCTTTACACTGAGGTGCATATGTAGAGAAGATATTTATCAGTGGTCTTTGATATTCATCAGTAAATATTTTAAGTCCTCTTAATTTTAAGCAAGCATGGTCGTACCATTAGCATATCACAGGTTATTAATGAGTCTGTCTTCAATTCTGATGGCATATTCCTCTTCATATAACCGAACTTCTTGGATTATTTGCTCAGCATACAGGTTGAATAAGTATGGTGAAAGAATACAACCCTATCACACAGCTTTCCTAATTTTTAGACAATCAGAGTTCCTTTGTTCTGTTCGCCTCTTGGTCTATATACAGGTTCCTCATGAGCACAATTAAGTGTTCCAGAATACTCATTCTTTAAGTGTTGTCCATAGCTTGTCATGAACCACACAATCAAAAACCTTTCCATAGTCAATAAAGCATAAGTAAATACCTTACTGGTGTTTTCTCTTTTCAGTCAAGATCCATCTGACATCATCAGTGATATCTTCATTCCACCTTATCTTCTGAATCTGACTTGAACCTCTGGCAGTTCTCTATCATAGTATGGTTATGGAAGTTTTTTATTGATCTTTAGCAAAATTTTTCTTGCATGTGATATTAATTATTTTGTCCAATGATTTCTGGACTCCTTTGGATAACATCTCTTTGGAATGGGCAAAAATATGGATCTCTTCCAATCAGTTGTCCAGGTAGCTGTATTCCAAATATCTTGGCATAGATGAGTTATACATCTGGTGCTGCATCAGTTTGTTGAAATATTTCAATTTGTATTCCATCAATTACTGGAGACTTGTTCCTTGTCAATGCCTTCAAAATGTAACTTCCTCTGCTTCTTTCACTATAATTGGCTCTTTTTTATTTATCTATCTATCTATCTATCTATCTATCTATCTATCTATCTATTTATTTATTTATTTATTTATTTCATTTATTTATTTTTTGCTTTTATTGTGAATTGAGTGATAGTTTACATAGGAGAACACTGGTTTTATACTCATCGTTTCATTGCAACAATTACAATCCCCTCCATGCAACATCGTTCAATAGTATTTGCTTCTATTCTCTCTGGGTTTTATATTTGTGTGTTTTGCGGGGTGGGGTGGGGTGTATGTACACAAAAACACTCAGGAATATATAATTATTTAAAAAAACAAAAGGCACATTCTGCAAGCCTACATCCTGGACACCAGCGCACACACCCTTTCTCTTCCCATGAGTCTAGAGTCCTCAGTTGCTCTATCTCTCCATGTCATCATCTCTGCCTCCATCTGTGGTGTCGCTGCATTTCTGGATAGGGTTCCACATTCAACTCGTGCTCCTCTCCCTTGGTGGTAGTAGGGTACACTGTTTCTGGACTGTAAGATTAAATACTCCCCTTTTATATTACAAAGCTTCTACCTTTACAGTTGTGACCATCGCAATTAGCCATGATAACCATTAATCAGTATTGAATAAGAATCTTATCCCCATCTCCTTTCACTAGGCCCATCTAGACATAATAAAAACTATTAAGTGGGGATTCTTCCTTCCCCTGCACACTCTTAATCTAAACTCCCTCTTGAAAACTTGTGAGCCAGTCACTTTGTGCCTTTATTACACCACCACCCCCCCATTTTAGGTAGCCAGTGTCTAAGTTGCCTATCCCTATCAACCCTGTGTACAGAGGGGATGATAGTGATCCTTGATATGAAGATTCCTTCCCTCTCAGTTGGTATTTTGAGCTACTACTTCCATAAGTGTAGATCAAGTTCATCAAATTGTAGCATTTTACACTTGTTTCCTTTATCAATTTTTTTTTTTTCAATCATCTTCTAGTCAAGTTCTGATCATCTAGCCATCGAAGCAAATGGGAATTATGCGCAAGTTTGGGTGTTTTTGTGCATGTCCCCTCATTTCATATTAGCTGGATGCTTCACTCAGCCCTAGCCCTCCATGGCTATATCTTTGTCCAGGAGTCCCCAGGTCTCACCATACTTCGGACCAACTAGTCCTTCCTCTTCTCTCTCTCATTTCTAGGTCAATGAGAGTCTACATTATCATTGGCTCTTGATCATATGCCATCTTTTGAAAAGGCTGAACTTCAAACATTTCTTTTTGGTACAATACCTCTGTGTATTCCATCCATCTTCTTTTGATGTTTTCTGCATCATGCAATATTTTTTACCATAGAATCCTTCTAATTTCAAGTTGAAGCCTGAATATTTTCTTCAGTTCCCTCAGTTTAAGAAATGCTAAGTGTGTTCTTCCCATTTGGTTTTCTAATTCCAGGTCTTTACATAGTCCATTATAATATTTGATTTTGTCTTCTCCAGCTGTCTCTTGAAATTTTCTGTTCAGTTCCTTTACCTCTGAATTTTTTCCTGCTTGCATTCATATCTCTACCCTGAAGAGCAAGTTTCAGAATCTCTTCTGACATCCATTTTGGTTTTTCCTTCTTAATGACCTTTTGCCTTTTTCCTATATGATGTTCTTGATGTCATCCCACAATCCCCTGGTCTTCAGCATTTAGTGTCTAATACAACAAATTAGTTATTCAAATCATCTCTAAGGTGTGATATGTTCAAGGTCATATTTTGGCTCTCATGGGCTTGTGTTTTTGTTTTTGTTGTTGTTGTTTGTTTGTTTTTTCAGCTTCAGCTTGAACTTTCATATGAACAATTTATGATATGTTTCACAATCTGCCCTTGGCCTTGTTTTGGCTGAAGATATGGATCTTTACCACAGTTTCTGTCCACAGAAATACTCAGTTTGATTTTTGTGTATTCCATCTGGTGAAATCCATTTGTATAGTCATCTTTTATATTGTTTGAAAAGGAATTTACAATTAACATGTTATTGGTCTTGCAAAATTCTATCAAATGATCTATAGGATTGTTTCTATCACTAAAGCCATATTTTCTAACTATTGATCCTTCCTCTTTGTTTCAAACCTTTGCATTCCAATTACAAGTAGTTACCCATACATCCCAATTGCATGTTTAATCAACTTCTCACTGAAGAATTTGGTAGAATACTTTAATTTCATCATTATTGGCTTTAGTGGTTGATGCACAAATTTGAATAACAGTGGTATTAACTGGTCTTCCTTATAAGTGTATGTTTCTTATGCTATCCCAGACAACATTGAACCTCAAGACAGATCTTGAAATATTCTTTTTGATGATTAATGTGAATCATTCCTCTTCAATTTATCATTCCTGGCTTAATAAACCATATGATTGCCAGATTCAATTTGGCCAATACATGTCCAATTCAACTCACTAGTGTCTAGAATATTGCTGTTTATGCATTCCATTTCATTTTTGACATTTTCCAGTTTCCTAGACTCTGTCTTCATATATTCTATGTTCCAACTATTAATGGGTATTTACAGCTGTTTCTCTTTATTTTGAGTTTTGCCCCATCTGCAAATGAAGGCCCTAAAAGCTTTACTCCATTTGCATCATCACTGATAACTCTCACTTTAGTAGACAACTCTTCCTCAGTCATATTTGATTGTCTTCCATCCTAAGAAACTCATCTTCTGGCACTTTATTTGTCAATATTCTGGTGCTATTCATAATGTTTCAATAGCCAATATTCTGGTGCTATCTGATAGAATTCCACTGCTATTCCTAAGATTTTCAGTGAATAAATATTCAGAAGTAGTCTGTCTCTCCTTCTTCCTAATCTCTCTTAATCTGAAAGCTCAGCTGAAACATGTTTATCATGGGTGACCTTTTGGTACTTAAAATATCAGTAGCATAGCTTCCAGAATCAGAGCAGCACACAAATACCATAGTATGACTAACTGACAGATGAGAGTTGAAGTTTTTATCTAGGATATTCAATAAAGGTCTTATGGAAAAGTATCTTCAGTAAGGTCAGAAGAAGATTTTGGGAAGAGATTTCCAAAGGAAAGAAACAGAAATGGCAACAATTACAAGTTGGTAAAATGTTTTTATGTTAGTGAGAGAAAAAGAGAGTCTTTGCAGCTGGGGCATGAAAAATAAGAGGAGAAAGATGGCATCTGAGAGGTAGGAAGAAACTAATTGAAAAAGTGGATTCTTTCAAACCAAATGTACATTTCACTAAAAGTAGAAATAAGAAGATTGCTATAACTGAGACAAAAAAGTAAAAGTAGTTTGTTTTAAGATTATAATGAAGATGGCAAAAACTGCTGGATTTCAGGATGAATTTTGTTTATAAACCATGCAATAGCTTCAGAAGCTAACTGGATGGACCATAGTGCCATTTCCAAATAAAGAAAGACTTGCAGAATGGAAAGAGAATCAAGAAAAATGTCCTGTTTGGATCCCATCTCTGACATTGTTTGGGTGCTATTCATAATCTTTGACTATTCAATATTTTGATGTTGACAGTCTTCCACTGCTATTCACAATGTTTTCAGTGTTAAACATTCAGAAATAGTTCACCTTTCCTTCTTTCTACTCTGGCTTAGACTGTAAACTCAGTTTAAGCCTGTCCATCATAGCATCTCAACTGTACCCTGCCCACCATAAAATACCAGTGTCATAGCTTCCAGCATCACAGCAAAATGCAAGTCACCACAGCATGACAAACTGAAGAGTAGTAGTTGAGTTTGGGACATTTGTTAAATTTCAGGAAAAAAAAGACATTGTTTTTTGTTTGTTTGTTTCATGTACTTTTCTGATCTTGCTCACTTTCTTTGGAGAATCCAATCGCATATAAATTAAACCCACTACCACTGAGTCACTTATGACTCAAAGTGACCCTATACAACATTTTCATGACTGCAAATCTTTATGGAGGCAAACTATCTCATCTTTCTCTCACAGAGTAGTTGATGGTTTTTATCCACTGATCTTATAATTTATATCCAAAAATACTATCGCATTCTTTATTCATGGACATTGCTGTTGTTGTTAAGCACCTTCAAATAAGTTCTGAATCATAACATACCTGTAGAGGGTTTCAATTAGCAATTGGAGGGTTAATCATCCTACCTTGTGGTTAACAGTAGAGTACTTATCCTACAGCGCCACACCAGGACTTTGTATGAACACTGTTGTTACGTACCTTAGAGTCAGCACCACTCATAGACACTTTATGAAAAACAGAACAAAACACTGTCTGGTGCTCCGCTAATCTCACAATGGTTGCTATGCTTGAGCCCATTGCTTTAGCCACTGTGATAATCCATCTCATTTGGTGTCTTCCTCTTGTTCATTGACACTCTGCTTTACCAAGAAAACTGCCATTCTTTCAGGGCTAGTCCTAGCTGATAAATGTATGAAGAATGTAAGATGAAGTCTGGCCATCCTGGCTTCCAAGAAGCATCCTGGATGTACTTCTTCCAACACAGATCTGTTTTTTGACAGTCCATGGTACTTTCAATATTCTCCAAAACCACAACTCAAATGCATCAATTCTGCTATGATCTTACCTATTCATTGTTCAACTTTCACATGCATATAAGACTATTGAAAATACCATAGCTTTGGTTAGGCACAGGCTAGTCTTCAAACTGACAACTTTGTTCTTGAATACTTTAAAGAGGTTTTATCCAGAAGATTTGGATACTGCAGACTTTAAAGAGATTTTGTACAGCAGATTTGGATAATGCAGACTTTAAAGAGGTTTTGTACAGCAGATTTGGATAATGCAATAAGACATTTGGTGTCTTTACTACTGCTTCTATGAGGGCTGAGTGTTGATCTGAGCTAATTGAAGTCTTTGACAACTTCAATATTTTCTCCATTTATCTTGATGATATGTACTGGTATGGTGGTGAGGATTTTGTTTTCTTTACACTGATGTACAACACATACCAAAATCTGTGGTATTTGATCTTCATTATTACTGAATATATTTCTACTGCCATTTTGAAGTATTTTTATTAAAACTTATGGTTATAGTTCTACAGATAAATTTTCAGTAGAATTTCCTCAATATCGTTCCTAAAAATATAGTACCATTCACTAAAAGGAATGCACATTTTGATTATAAGATCACAACAAATTTAGTGAAATATTGGAATATTTTTAATAAAAATAACTATATTTTCCAATGAAATGCCTAAAATATGTAGCTTACCTCAACAGTTCACAATATCAGAAGATGGTTAGTTCAATGGAACTTTGTTGTCATATTAATGACAATAGGCTGAAAAGTTTAAGTAATATGAAAAGTTTAAATTAAATATAAGTAAATGTTGGCAGAAAACAAAGATTTTAGTTGCCATTAGACCAGATATTTTCCAAATGTCATAGGACATTCTAATTATACAAACCCCAATGAACTTTAACATCCCTACAGCAGTTCAAGTTAAGCACTAATTAATCTTATCTGGGCTATATACCCAATTATTTTAAAAAATGCAATTATTATCATATTGTTTCCAAAAATTAGGAATCATGTATAGTATTAAAAAAAATAAATATAAATTTGGTATTACTTTATTTTAATGGTACATGAATTAAAACTGCATTATAATGAAATTGCTTCTGAACGTTCCATTAATATCAAATGGATTCATTATAGCCAGTACAGTTACAATGAATACTAAATGAATTAATAATAATGAACCATTTAAAGCATTACCTAATTGTTTTATTTCATTTTTATGTATATTTGAGTCCTAATTTAACTGTTAGGTTAATAGAGAATGACATTAAGTAATTCATTTTCTCCCCTAATATTGGATATCACCACTCTCAGTCATTTTTGTGTACTGTGGTGGCTTGTGTATTATTATGATGTTAGAAGCTATGCCACTAATATTTCAAATAACAACAAGGTCACCCATTGTGGACAGGTTTTAGTGAAGTTTCTACACTAAGAGTGATTAAGAAGAAGAATTTGGTAATATATTTCTAAAAAACTGGGCAGTAAAAAACATACAAATATCAGCAGGTCATTGTTTGATACAGTGCTGAAACATTATCGGATATAGTACAAAACGATAAGCTCCTCTGGTTGGAAGACACTCAAAATAGTGCTGAGGAAAAGCTGATGCTTTGTGGTAGAGTTGACCTTAATGATGTGGATAGAGTAAAGCTTTCGAGACCTTCATTTGCTGATGTGACACAATTAGAAATGAGAATAAATAATTATGTTGTTATTAGGTGCCATCAAGTTGTTACCAACTGATATCCACCCTATGCACAACAGAGTGAAACACTACACAGTACTGGCTCAACCTCACAATTGCTGCCATGATTGAGCCCATTAACGCTGCCACTTTGCCAACTCATCTTGCTGGGGTCTTCCTCTTTTTCTCTGACCATCCACCTTAACAAACATGACATTCTTCTCCAGCTACAGGTCCCTCCTGACAATATGACTGAAGTATAAGAGACAAAGTTTGGCCATCCTGGCCTCCAAGGAGCACTCTGGCTGCACTTCTTCCAACACAGATCTGTTCATTCTTTTGGCAGCCCATGGTACTTTCAATATTCTCTTCCAACACCATAGCTCAAATGCATCAATTCCTTTACACTCTTCCTTATTCACTGTCCAACTTTTGTATGCATATGAGGTTATTGAAAATACCATGGCTTGGGTCAGGAGCACCTTAGTCCTCAAGCTGACATCCTTGCTCTTCCACACTTTAAAAAGGTCTTGTGCAGCAGATTTGTCTAATGCAATACATCATTTGATGTCTTGACTGCTACTTCCATCAGTGTTGATGGTTGATCCAAGAAGAATGAAGTCTTTAACAACTTCAGTCTTTTCTCTGTTGACAAGAATGTTGGTTAATGGTTCAGTGGTGACGATTTTTGTTTTCTTTACATTGAAATGCAATCCATACCGAAGGCTGTGCTCTTTGATCTTCATCAGTAAATGCTTTAAGTCCTCTTCATTTTCAGCAAGCAAGGTTTTATCATCTGCATATCGCAGGTTGTTAATGAGTCTTCCTCCAATTCTGATGCCATGTTTTTCTTCATATAACCCAGCTTCTCAGATTGTTTGATCAACATACAAGTTGAATAAGTATGGTGAAAGAATGCAACCCTGTCACAAACCTTTCTTAATTTTAAACCATTCAGTGTTCCCATATTCTATTTGAACAACTGCCTCTTGGTCCATGTACAGATACCTCATGTGCAAAACTAAGTGATCTGGAATACTCATACTTTGCAATGTTGTCCATAGCTTGTCATGATCCACACAATTGAAAGCCTTTGCATAGTCAATAAAGCACAGTTAAACATCTTTCTGGTATTCTCTGCATTCAGCCAAGAGCCATCAGATATCTGCAATGATATCCTTCCTTCCACATCCTCTTCTGAATCTGACTTGAATCTCTGGAAAATTTCTGTCAATGCATGGTTGCAGCCATTTCTGTATTACCTTTGGTAATACTTTACTCTCATGGGATATCAAAGATACTGTCTGATGATTGCCACGTTCCGTTGGGTCACCTCTCTTTGGAATGGGCACAAATACGGATCTCTTCCAATCAGTCAGGAATCTAGTTGTCCTCCAAATTTCTTGGCATAGATGATTGAGTGCCTCCTGTTACACCTCATTTCTTGAAAGATTTCACCTTTTTTCCATCACTTCCAGGTGCCTTGTTCTTTGCCAATTCCTTTAATGCACTTTGGACTTCTTCCTTAAGTATCAGTGGCTCTTGATCATATGCTACCTCTTGAAATGGATGAATAACAACCATTTCCTTTTGGTAGAGTGACTCTTGTATTCCTTCCATCTTCTTTGGATGCTTTATGCATCATTCAATAATTTGCCCAGAGAATCCTTTAGTAACAAAAGTCCAGGCTTGAGTTTTTTCTTCTAAAAAACTTGAGAAGTGCTGACTGTGTTCTTCCCTTGTGGTTTTCTGACTCCAGATTTTTGCATGTTTTGCTGTAATTTTTTACTTTGTTTTAGCAAGCTGACCTTTGAAATTTTCTGTTGAACTCTTGTACCTACTCATTTCTCCCATTTCCTTTAGCATCTCTACACTGGAGAACAAGTGTCAGTGTCTCTTCTGACATCCATTTTGATGTTTTCCTTCTTTTGTATCTCCTTAATGACTTTTTGCTTTCTTCCTGTATGATGTTCTTGATGTCATCCTACAACTCTTCTGGGCTTCAGTCTTTAGTGTTTAGTGTATCAAATCTGTTCTTCAGAAGATCTCTAAATTCATGTGGGATATATTCAGGGTCATATTTTGTCTCTCTTGGACTTG
>NW_006408629.1:1387226-1389198 GCF_000296735.1 Chrysochloris asiatica
CAGTAGTGGAATTGCTGGATAGAATGGTATTTCTATTTTCAACCTTCTGAGGAAGCGCCATATTGGTTTCCAGAGAGGTTGGACCATTTTGCAGTCCCACCAGCAATGCAGGAGTGTCCCAGTCTCTCCACATCTTCGCCAGCATTTATTGTCCTCAACTTTTTAAATCCTTGCTGTTATTGCTGGTGTGAGTGAGGAGTTATATTCTTGAAGTATTAAAAACATCATATATGAAGAAATTTAAAAGTCATTAAAGATACAGGAAAGAAATTTCCAAAATGAATATCTGAAGAGACTCTGAAATTTGCTCTTAGCATAGAGAAGCTAAAGTGAATGGAAGAAATGATGAAAAGAGTTGAGCATAAAATATCAGAGGGCAACTCAAAAATTCAATTCAATTATTATATTGCAATGTACAATGACCTGGAGTTAGAAAACCAAAAGGGAAGAACCCATTCAGCAAATCTGAAGCTGAAAGTCAAGAAAAATAAATCACAGCCTGGAATTGTAATAATAAAGGTTTTTATGTTCAAAATATTGAATCATACAAGAAGCATGAAAAGAAAATGGAATACACAGAGTCACTACCAAAAATAATTGGTCAATGTTCAACTATTTCAAGTGGTAGCATATTATCAAGAACCAATGGTATTAATGGAAGAAGTCCAAGGTGCAATGAAAACATTGGTGAAAAACAAAGCTCCAGAAATTGATGGGAAACCAACTGAATTGTTTCAACTATCTGATGCTGCTCTAGAAGCACTCACTAGTCTATGCCGAGAAATTTGGATTATAGTTGCACACCCGCCTATCAGAATAGATCCATATTTTTGCTGATTTAAAAGAAAGGTGACCCTATAGAATGTGGAAATTGAAAAAAAGAAAATCATTAATATCACATGCAAGTAAAATTTCACCAAAGATAATTCAAAATGGCTAGAGCAGTACTTCGACAGAGAGCAAAACAGAACTTTCTTGATTCTTTGTCTATGTCCGGGCTCTGTATCGGCACAATTAAGTATTTTGAAATTCCCATTATTCACAGTTATCCACAGTTTATCATGATCCACACTGTATGATATCTGTCTATAGTCAATAAAACACAAGTAAACATCTTTCTGGCATTTTCTGCTTTCAGTGAAGCTCTTTTTGACCTCATCAATGATATCCCCTATTTTGCATCCTCTTCTGAATCCAGCTTGAACAATGGAATATTGAGAAGTTTGATATCAAGAAGTTTTATGTCAGAGTTATATCCTTTCACTGTACTTATTCAAGCTGCATACTGAGCAAATAATCTTAAAACTTTGAGTCTATGAAGAATAACAGCATCTGGATAGGAGGAAGGCTCATTAACTACCTGCATTAGGCAGATATCAAAATCTTGCTTGCTGGAAGTGAGAAGGACTTGACACACTTACTGATGAAGGTCAAAGCCTTCTGTATGTATTACAATCAGTGTAAAAATAATCATCTTCACAAGTGGGTCAATAAAAAAACACCAGGATAAATGAAAAAATACTAGTTTCTGTATATTTCATTATTTACTTGGATCAACCCTAATGGAAGTAATGGTCAAGAGATCAAATGACCTATTGCATTGGGCAAATATCCTGCAAAAGGCCTCTTTACAATTTTGAAAAGCAAAGATGTGAATTTGAGAACTAATACTGTGTGAACCAAGCCAAGGCATTTTCAGCCACCTCATATTCATGTGAAAGTTGGACAGTGAATAAGGAAGACCTTAAGGAATCTATGCATGTGAGTTATCGTGCTTGCGAAAGACTGTTGAATGTCTCATGAACTGCCAGAACAAAAACCAAGTCTGTCTTGGAAGAAGTACAGTAAAAATGTTTCTTAGAAGCAAAGATGTTGTTGTTGTTAAGTGCCATCGAGTCGGGTCCGACCCATAGCGACCTTGTACAGGGTTTCCGAGGGTGTAAATCTTTACGGGAGTAGAAAGCCTCAGTGA
>NW_006408629.1:1389302-1397782 GCF_000296735.1 Chrysochloris asiatica
CACCTGAATTTAGAAATCACCTCAAGGAAAAAATTGATGCAATTGTCATTAATGACTGGAGGCCAGAAGAGCTGTGGGATGGCATAAAGAGCATCATACAGGCAAGAACAAAAGGTCACTAAAACAACAGGAAAGAAAGAAAAGACAAAAATTAATATTAAATGAAACTGAAACTAGCCCTTGAGTACAGAGAATCTAAAACAAATGGTTAGAAATGAAGAAGTAAAAGATCTGAACAGAATATTTCAAAGGGTAGCTACAGAAGACAAAGTCAAGTATTATAGAGAAATATGCAAAGACCTGGAGTTAGGAAACTAAATGGGAAGGATATGCTCAGCAATTCTTACAACATACAATTCAATATATGATCCTTTAATTTAGGGATCATTTCAAAATTTGTTTTTTTGTTGTCAGGTATCCTTGAGTCAGTACAAAAAACAGGATGAAAAATTGGCCAGTCCTGTGCCATCCTCACAGTTTTTATATTTGAGTCCAATGCTGCTGTCACTGTGCTAATTCATCTTCTTAGGATCTTTCTCTTTTTGCTGGCCTTTCATTTTACCAAGCATGATGTACTTCTCTTGAATTGGTCTCTCTTAATGACATAGCCTAAGTATGAGAGATGATGTTTCATTATCCTGGCTTCTAAGGAGTGTTTTGCCTGAACTTCTTCCAACACAGATGTGTATGTTCTTCTGGCTTTCATTTTCTTTATATTGAGGTATAATCGATACTGAAGACAAGTCTTCGATCTTCATCAGTAAGTGTTTCAAGTTCTATTTTCTTTTAACAAGCTCAGTTGTATCATCTGCATATCCTAGGTTGTTAATTAGTCTTCCAGATACAGCCCTGACTCACACCTTTACAGACACCTAAACTATTCAATCTCCTCTTGTTCTGTTCTAATATATGACTCTTGGTTTAGGTACAGGTTCCTCAAGAGCACAACTAAGGTTCTGAAATATACATTCTTCTCAAGCTTATTCACAATTTATTATAATGCTCCTCAAAGTCGGAAGCCTTTGTATAGTCAAAGAAGCACAAATAAACATCTTTCTCGTATTCTCTACTTTTAGCCAATATCCTTATGATATCAGCAGTGATATCCCTCATTCTGCATGGATTTCTGGCAGCTCCCAGTCAATATATAGTTGCAATCATTTTTTAATTATATTCAGCAAATTCTACATCCTGGTGTGGCACTCTAGGGTAAGCACTGGACTGCAAGGTAGGTTTGAGCTACCATATGGATCAATGAAACTCACCAGCCACTCTTTGGAAACCCTAAACAGAGTCGCTATGTGTCAGAACCAAGTGAATGGCACTTAACAACAACAACATGCAGTGAGAAGTTGGTAGAATTCTTCAATTTCATCATTAGCTTTATTGATTGATGCATACATTTGAACAATAATGGTATTATAACTGCTCTTTCTTGTATTCATATGGCTATTGTCCTGTCACAGACAGCATTGTACTCCAAGATAGATCTTGAAATGCTCATTTTCTGATGACTGTGATGCATTCTTTGTTAATTAGATGTTCCCAGCATAGCAAATCATGTAATTATCTGATTTGCAATGGGCAGAACCTGTCCACTTCAGCTGAGTAATTCCCAGTGTATCGATCATTTCATTTTGGATGATTTCCTATTTTCCCAGATTCATACATCATACATTACATATTCTTATTAGTAATGGGTATTTGCAGCTGTTTCTTATCATTTTAATTTTGCCACATCAGCAAATGAAGGTCCTGAAAGCTTTGCTCCATACAGGTCATTGAGATCAACCATACTTTGAGGAGGCAGATCTTACCTATTTGAATGCCTTCCAACATGAGAGTTTATCTCCTGGCACCATATCAAACAATGTTCTGCTGCTATTCTGAGGGTTTTCAGTGTCTGATAATTCAGAAATGGGCTACCTCTAATTCTTCCTAGTCTGTCTTACTCTGGAAGCTCTGCTAAAACCTATCCACTACGGATGACCCTGCTAGTATTTAAAATGCTAGAGGCATAGCTCCCTTTGACACAGAAAGACTTATGTCACCTCAATATGATAAACTGACAGGTTAGTGGTGGATCTGAGAATTGTGGATGCTAATACCTTTACTTTCATGATTATGCAGTGAAACTGTTTAAGATGATATATTTCTCTGGCTTTTAGACTTCTTAACTGTTTATGAGAGCATTATCTAATCAAGTTGTCTATTATAGCTGACATTTTTATTTTAATTTTAGGTGAAAGTCTACCAAAAATAAGTAAACTGTTTCCTTACAAAACTATATTTACTCTTTCACTGTAAGTAATTAACTGGAGGATTCCATATATCCCACTTTAAAGAAGAAGAAAAAAAATGTTTTTCATGAAGTTCTTTTCCCTTTGGGGGATTAAATCCCCCCTCCTCCAATATAGGCTTTTCCAATCTGTCTTTTCTGCCTAACCTAGATTAAGGAATCTTTTATAAACCTTTCATCAAAGGGATGGCTGCCCAATCCTTGAGTATTCTATCTCTGAACGTTTCATCATGGAAGATTTGAAAATGTTTGGCGCCATCTGTGCCTCGATTTTCCTTTCTTCTGAATTTTTTTCTTTTTCTTTTTGAGCTGAGGTGCCAGCCGAGGCAGACTGTGCCTCTTTTTCTGCCAAAAAAAAAAAAAGAGAAAAAAATTGAGAAATACCATGAATACTAAAATTAGAATTTTTCAGTGTTTCTGGTACAAACACTGTACTTTTCTATTGAGTTTTCTATAATGATCTGTTTTTATCATCCTTTACAATGGAAACCCCACAGGAAAACTTGTGGTCTATTAGCAGAAAACAGAGGCCCTGGAAAGCTCCAGAGCCACACAGTCCTACAGTGGGGAAGCTGGGCAGGAACCCAAGTTTGTCCACGCCTAAGAACAACACTGTCTGCTAAAATTACAGTTTTCCCTTTTCACAAACCTCAAAGTTGTGAAACTTTACTAACTTTAAGAAAAGAACAGTTGGCCATACAAAAGATACATTTCCAAATCCATCTAGCAACTTACTTATACTTGCAAATGAATCTCTTGGAGTGAGTCTCAGAATGCATTTGTTCCAATTATTCTGCTAAGGTAATAAGCAGCAAGTAATGATTTTCTATGTATACTGTGAATAAGAAACTCCAAATGTTGGTTCCAAAGAAAGCATTTGACCAATAGTTGAAAAGTGGCAGTGTATAGAAGAGGGTTGTATAAATGATAACCACATTTTAAAAAGCAAGAATTGTTTTTTCTGTCCATAGATTCTCAGGATGATAAAGAAATGACAATTAAAGGTACTTTTAAATATATATATACTTTGTTACCATGGTGTTTCTATATATATTGCTGATTAAATATTATTATTATGTTGTTGTTGTTTTTTTTTCTAAGTGCCATCGAGTCAGTTCCGACTGATAGAGATCCTGTATAGGATTTCTGAGGAACAATTGGTGGATTTGAACTGCTGACCTTGTGGTTCACAGCACATATGAATAAAATGAAATACAAGGGTGAGCAAGAAATTATTCACACTCTGGCTGTAGAATGTATTTTAATTAACTTTTAGAAAAGTCAAATGCATCATTTTTTGACATAATTGACTTGCTTTTCATTATACTTTGTCCACCTGTCAACAAACTTTCCTATTCCTTCATTAAAAATGTTTTAGGCTGAGATACAAGCCACAAATGCATTGATATCTTGACTTCTCATCAGAGGGGAATCTTCATCCTCGAAGGACTGTTTTCAAGAGACCAAACAGGTAAAAATCCGAAGGAGCAAAATCAGGAGACTATAGTGAGGATACTTTAACACCTTAAAATGAAGTTTTGCATAGTATCACCAGTGTGGGCAGAGGTGTGTGGGATAGCAGTCCTCTGCACTTAATCCTCAATTTAGGTGTAAGCGCTTCAATGAACATCTCACTTAATAAGCACTGTTGATTATTAAATCTTTTTCCTGATAGTGTTCCAATACTGGCATTTGAGAATCCTAGAAAACTGTAAATATCAATTTTCCATCTGATAGTTGATTTGAACTTTTTCTTTGTCAGCAATTAAGGCTGTTTCTATTCCATATTCTGCCATTCACTCTGAGACTTACAGTGATGAATCCATGTCTCATCATCAGTAATGTTTTTTTGTTTTGGTTTTGGTTTGAGAAACTTTTTGTTTGTTTGTTTCACGAGTATTGGGTCAAATTTTTTTTTACAAATGTTCCCATTTAAGTCTACATAGCAGTAACCTTGAACAGAAAACACTGGTAAGACAGTACAGTCATCATAAATTTCAGTATAACCATTGTGTGAATAATTTTTGGCTCACCCTCATACATTACAGAAGTGTTTAGCATGCCTGAACCAGTTAATAAATATTTATAATATCAGTCAGGCAACACAAGTTAATTAAATAGGAAAATTTAATATGAAAATCATCAACTAATAAAAGGTGAATTACTACTTAGAGGATATTCTGTTCTAATAATTGCCTTTTGGTCTGTGTAAAGGTTCTTCATAAGCACAAGTTAGTGTTTTGAATTTACCAATTTACACAAGTAATCCATAGTTTGTTATGATCCACAAAAACTTCATAGTCAATAAAGCACAAGTTAGCTTTTTTTCTGGTACTCTCTGCTTTCATCTATGATCCATGTGATATTAGCTGAGATATTTCTTGTTTTATGTCCAGTTCTGAATCTGCTTTGAATTTCTAGAAGTTCCCTATTGATGCACTGCTACAACAATTTTTGAATTATCTTCAGCAAACTTTTGTTTGCATGTAACACTAATGGTGATGTTTCATGATGTCCATATTCTGAGGGGTCATTATTCTTTGAATGGACACAAATATGGATCTCTTCCAATGAATTGACCAGGTAACTGTGTTCTGAATTTTTTCATATAGACAAGTTAGTGCCTCCATCACCATATTTGTTTGTTGAAATATTTAAATTTATACTCCATCAATTACTGACCTCTTTTTTTTTTTTTTTTTTTGCCAATGTCTTCAAAACAGATTATACTTATTCCTTCAACATCATAATTTCTTGTTCATATGTTACCTCTTGAAATTGTTGAATATTAACAAATTATTCTTACTGTCACTCTGTAACTATTTATCCCATCTTCATTTGATGCTTTCTGCATCATTCAATATTTTGCCCATAGAAGCCTTCAATATTTCAAATCAGGTTTTGAAATTTTTGTTCAATTCTTTCAGATTAAGAAATGCTGGCATGACTTCCAGTTCTGGTAGTGGCTGAGGCAAAGTCAGGAAGGACAAGTTCCATGTGGGAGGGACTGAAAACCCAGAGAAGTTGCTATCATGGAACTGCACCAGAGCTCTGGATCAAGTACAGGGTGCAGGGTGTCAGATTCCCACACACACTGGTGAAAGAAAAATCACAGTATAAAGGAAAATACTGTGATTTAGAAATAGCTCTAGGCACGGGACTCCCTCTCCAGCCATTCAGCCCGAGGGGAGTTCAGAAAATGGTGCTACAGACAGACCAGCACAGGGAATCAGTGTTAAAAACAGCTCAGTGACATTTACAAAAAGACATGTGAGAGGATGTTACACATTTTTTCCTCTTCCTTATCGTGCCTTCCTTGCCCAGCCCAGATGCCTTCAGGCAGGTGGTGTGCATCCCCAGAAAAGGGGTTCAGTGTTGAGCCCACAGTTTTTCCCATGGCACAGAGAGAAAGAACCCTATTAGACCTAAGGGCAAATTCTTTGGTGGCTGCTTATGATGTCAGCCTCTGGGTCGCAGCCCTAAAATTAACATGTGCTGGACCCTTTACTCCAGTATATCCAGCAAGAAAAAAACAAACCTGTCAGGACTGACAGACAAACCATATAAACAATCTGTAAAACCCCAACATAAAAGGACACACCTATCTTGAGAATTATGCTATGCACATGCAGATACCTATCTGACCTTCACAGACAAAAATAGTAGATAATCTTTCTAACATTAAATTCTCAATATCTATCTGAACACCTCTACGGTGGTGATTAGAAGAGGGGCCTGAGCAAGTAGACACCCCCACCCACTGCTGGAAGTTTCTATGGTGAACACACACTGCCTGTGTAGCAAGGCAACTGGCCAGTCAGCCACAGTTTTATTTTTGTTTCAAAGTGGTGTTTATTTTTTGTTTCTGCATCTATATTGCTTCTGCTTTTGGTCCTTTTGATCACACATTTTTCTTGAAGGTAAGAGCTTTTTCTCCCTACTTTATGCAAGAAGAGACAGCAATCCTCGTCACATACCCAAGCTACAAGCATACCCCATAATATTCCACCATTGAGACACAAGCCAATAACAGCTGCCAAGCATTACATGTGAAAAGGGAAGTCTATTTCCTGATCATATCCACCAGGAAACACCTAGGAAGCTTAAAAATAAAGCAACAAACATCCATTTAAGCATTAACAACCCATGTAACTATTGGAATTGACCAAGAAAACAAAACAAAAGATCTCAAAACATGTCCAAAACCAGAAAAGAGTAACTGAGACAAATGAGCTGGAGACAGACAAAGGCTTTCCAGAAGAGGAAGATTAGACTTTGGATGTGTCTGAGAAGGAATTCAGAAGAATGATAGGGAAACAAATTCAAACACCCCCAAAAGGGGTAGAGGAAAACAAGGAAGAAGTCAGGAAAGTACTACACGAGTGATCCACCAAGATTAATACAGCATTGGAAACAGTTCAAAAGCTGCAAAAAAAGGTCCAGATTATTAATAATAAAATATCAGAAATAGACACTACACTGAAAGGGGAAAGGAGCAGAATTGAAGAGATGGAAGCCAGAACCAGTGAGCTGGAAGACAAATCTCTCAATACTGCTAAGACAGAAGAGCAAGCAGAAAAAAGTATAAAAAATCTGAAAAGAATCTAAGATTCATGCTGGATAACATGAAGAGGAACAATTTAAGAATTATTGGCATTTCGGAACAGGAAGAATCTGAGAAGTCCACAGAGGAGATAGTTGAAAAGCTTCTAGAAGAAAATTTCCCTAACGTCTTGAAAGATAAGAAGATAAACATTCAAGAAGCTGGACGATCCCAGAAAGGATAGACCCCCAAAAGAATATCACCAAGACATATAATAAGCAAGCTCTCCAAAATCAAAGACAAGTACAGAATTCTAAAACTGACCAGGGAAAAGAGAATTATTACTTACAAAGCAAGCAAACCAGATTAAGCTCTGACTGCACAGCAGAAACCATGCAGGCAAGAAATCAATGGGAAACATACACAAAACCCTAAAAGAAAAAAAAAAAAAAAAGAAGTCAACCAAAAATCGTTTATCTAGCAAAACTGTCAATCAATTATGATGGTGCAATCAAAACATTCCAGAATAAACAGAAGCTAAGAGATTTTGTCAAAGCCAATCCAGTGTTTCAAAACATCCTAAAAGGAGTTATTTGGACTGAAAACCAACAAGAACAGACAACAACCAGAGATTGACAGGTATTGCAACACCACCTGAAAATCAGATGATGGATAGCAGAGTCCAGAACAGAAGAAAACTACAACAAAGAATTCAAAGGAGTGGAGTGGTCAAATTAAGATCAAAATAATATCACTGTCAAAGAAGGGAAAATGTAGGAACAGACATCCAGGTGGTGAGAATACCATGTAGATTTCAGGATACAATATATTGTCTTAAATGGAGAGAAAAGCTACTAGACTATTAGGTAACCCCAAAGAAAGTTAATACTTCACAATTTCCCATGAAAATGAACTTCTAAGCAGAACAAGCAAACATGAAAACTAAGACAAAACTGACAAGAAATATCACAAACTGAGTACAAGAAGGCATGAAGAAAAAAGGAACAAACAGCACTACCAAAAAATTAACTAAATGGCAGCAATTAATCCATTTCTATCGATAACTACATTGAATGTCAACAGATTGAATGCACCAATGAAGAGACAGAGAGGGGCAGATTGGATAAGAAAACAAGACCCTTCAATATGCTGCCCGCAAGAGACACACCTTACACACAAAGACAAAAAACAGACTAAAAGTTAAAAGGATGGAAAAAATATACTAAGCTAATTGCAACAATAAACAAATATCAGTGGCAATACTAATCTCTGATTAAGTAAACTTTAAGACAAAAACCAGCATAAAAGATAAAGATGGACACTATGTCATGATCAAAGTGTCAATTGAGTAAGACAACATAACCATAAAAAATATCTATGATTCCAATGAAAAAGCACCAAGATATATGAAGCAAACCTTATTAGAATTGAAGAAAGTAATGGATAAAAATGAGATTATAATGGAAGATTTCAATACACCACTTTCAAACAACCTTGCTTGCTGAAAGCAAAGAGGACTTGAAACATTTACTTATGAAGATCAAAGAACACAGCCTTCAGTATGGATTGCATCTCAATGTCATCCTCACCACTGGACCAATAAACAACATTCTTATCAATGGAGAAAAGATTGAAGTT
>NW_006408629.1:1403660-1406956 GCF_000296735.1 Chrysochloris asiatica
TATTTTCAATAACCTCATATGCATGTGAAAGCTGGACAGGGAATAAGGAAGATCATAGAAGAATTGATGCTTTTGTGTTATGGTGTTGGAGGAGAATATTGAAATTTTCATGGGCTGCCAAAAGTACAAACAAATCTGTGTTGGAAGAAGTGCAGCCAGAATGCTACTTGGAGGCCAGGATGGCTAAACTTTGTCACTCATGCTTTGGACATATTGTCAGGAGGAACCAGTCGCTAGAGAATGATAACATGTTTGGTAAGATGGAGTGTAAGCGAAAAAGTGGAAGACCCCAGTGAGGCTTAAAAAACATGTACCTCTATATTTCCTACCCTCACAGTGATTCGATTGGCAAAGAGATAGATTGGCACAGAGATAGATTGGCAAAGTGGCAGCATCAATGAGCTCAAGCGTGGCAACAATTATGAGGTTGGCTCACAATTGAGTCGGCACTGACTGAATTGGACCTAACAACAACAGCAAAGACTAGGAGATCCCGTCATTCCAAGTGCGAGTAACCACATTTTACAAGACAGTACAGATCCTACAGGAAATAGCAGTTTTACAATGGTCAAGCTACTTTCCAGAAGACGCAACTTGGCTGTGCTCTGTAGCATGAGCATCCATTTGGCAGAAAGTGTTGGTGAGCATGAGCTGAAAGCTGCTGTATTTGGAAAAATGGTAGCCTAAGGGTTTTATTGGTGTCTTGGTGTGGTGCTGTGAACTAATGTGCCAGATTGCAAAGCTGTTTGAACGCAAGATTGGCAGTTCAAGCTCACCAGCCGGTCCTCAGAAACCCTGTACAGGGTCCCTAGGGGTTGGAACTGACTCAGTGTCACTTAACAACACAAGGGTTTTATTGGACTTTTGGTGTGGTACTTCCAGTTAATGAGCTAAAGTGAAAAGTCTGTTTGGGCTGTAAAGCCGGCAGTTCCAACTCACCAGCTGCTCCTCGGAAACCCTATGCAGGGTCGCTATGAGTCAGGCCGCTACTCGACGGCATTTAGTCTTGTACAGCAGATTTGCCTAATAAAACAAGTTGCTTGATTTCTTGACCAGTGCTTCCATGAGTGCCGATAGTGGATCAAAGCAAAATAATGTTTTTACAATTTCAATCTAATCTCTATTATTTTGATGTTAGTTTTTGCTCTAGTGGTGAAGACTTTTGCTTTCTTTGCAATAAGGTACAACCCATATTGGGTACTGTGTTTTGTCTTCATCAGTAAGCATTTTAAGTCCTTTTCATTCTCAGCCATTAAGGTTGTATCATCTGCACACTGAAGGTTGTAATGAGTCTTCCTCCAATCATTATGACAAGTTCTTCTTCATATAATGCTGCTTCTTGGATTATTTGCTCAACATACAAATTGAATAAGTATGGTGAAAGAATTCAACTCAGACTTACATCTTTCCTGATTAAAAGCCATTCAGAGTCCCCTTGTTTTTTTGAAAACCTGCCTCTTGATCTTTATTTGTTGTTGTTGTTAAATGCCTTCCAGTTGTTTCTGACTCATACCAATCCTGTATTATTTAGATTGTCCTAATTTCTTTTGGACCTTTGCAAATCCCTTACTATATACAATTAATGTTTAAACTTCTCACATAAAAATATTCATGGAAGGAGTTACTTTAGTTTTGGCCTAAATAAAATAGGACCTGTTTTTATGTGATTTATTGTTTCCAAATGCCATAGCCTGTATTATAATAGATCATGCTCTACAACAACACATTTTAAATCTATGTGATGACCCATTTATTACTAGCAAGTTGAAATAACCAAAATTTAGTACAGCTGAATAATTTATTTAATAAGCATGTATTGAGCTACTATTCTGAGCAAAAAAGTTCACATAAATCGATTAGACAGGAATATATAAGTGTTTTACCTTAAGAAAATATAAGTAATGAGTGAAGGATTTGGGTGTAATAGATTTTAATCAGTATTGGGCACATTTTGCATCTTAACACATAGTCTGTATTAAAAATTTTAATTCTGATTTCAATGTCTATTAAAATTTCTAGGTCCTACCTGTCATGTTTCCAGACATTATCTACTATACAGCTCTGATTTGGTCCCCAGTGAACATGTTGTTGTTTTTGTTTTTGTTTTTTTGGTTAACTACTTTCTCTCCCATATTTTAAAATTGAAGATAAAAGTTTCAACTTATACTGTCACTGAAGATATTCATAAAACCATCAAAGTCAATTGCATTCAGAACAAACTTCCATTTAAGCTTTAGTAAGTATTCTGAGTTCACATTGTTATTGCATCTTATATTCTGAGAAACTATCCAAACAATAAACATCCAAATATTTTTTTGTAAGCCTTGATTTTATTTTTCTCTGTAAGTCTATAATATGTAACAGAATCACCATTTCATTCTACTTATAAGGTGGTGGTGGTGGTGGTTTGCCGTGGAGTCAATTCTGACCCATAGCAACCCTGTATAGGGTTTCCGAGGCTGTAAATCTTTACAGGAGTAAAAAGCCTAATCATGCTGAATTGGAACGGCTGGTATTTTTGAACTGCTGACCTTTAGGTTAGCAGCCCAACTCACAACCAAAACGCTACAGACCCCAAAAAAGAAATCCACTTACATGGAGTTGGTTCAGAGACTACATGCTCCTATAGGTACAACTGTTCCTTAGGGTGTCCGAGGCTAGAAATCTTTATAATAGCAGTCTGCTTCATCTTTCTCCTGCAAAGTGACTGGTAGGTTTAAACTATTGACATTTCTACTAGTAGCCCAATATTTAAACCACTGTGCCATTAGTACTCCTGGATAAAGTCAGTCACAATTATCAGTCTTAACCAGAAATATTCCTTACAAATTCAAGTTAATCTAAGGCCTTTCTATAACTTTAAGAATTAATAAATTATTTATTGACACATTCTAATAATTCTGTGAGCATTAAAGTTATGTTCACTTGTCAATGTGCATATTTAAGTTCTCTACTGTTTGTTGGTGTTATAGTTAAGTACCCTCCATTCAGTTCCTATTCATAACAGCCCTGTGCAAAACAGAACAAAGGCCTAAGACATCTTCACAATTATTGTTTCATTTGAGCCCATTGTTGCGATCACTATGTCAGTACACCATGTTGGGGTTCTTCTTTTTTTCACTGAATCCCCACTTTACCAAGCATGATATCCATCCTGAGGGGTTAGTCCCTCCTGATGATAAATCCAAAGCATGAACTCTAGCCATTCTCAATTCTAAGGAGCATTTGGTTGTACTTCTTCCAACACAGATCAGTTTGCTCTTCTGGCAGTCAATGGTATCTACAATCTTCTTCTC
>NW_006408629.1:1407506-1415473 GCF_000296735.1 Chrysochloris asiatica
TTGTGAAAGAATAAAACCTTGGCACACTTCTTTCCTGATTTTAAACCATTCGTTACCCCCTTGTTCTCAAATCACTGACTCTTGGTCTAAGTAAAGTTTTCTCATGAACCCACATAACTTTTCTGGAATAGCCAATGTTATCTATAGTTTGTCATGATCCACACAGTTGAAAGTCTTTATGTAGTCTATAAATCACAAGTAAACATCTTTCTGATATTCTCCTATTAATCAATATCCATTTGACATTAGCACTGATATCCCTAATTCCATATCCCCTACTGAATATAGTTAAATTTATGACAGTTCATGGTCAATGTATTATTTCAACCTTATTTGAATTATATTCAGCAAAAAATTTACATTCATATGATATTAATAATACTGTTTTATGGTTTATATAATTAATTGTGTTATCTTTTTTTGTAATGGGCACACATATGGATCACTTTCATTCAGTTGGTCAAGTAGTGTCTCCCAAATTTCTTGGCATAGAACTGCATCAGTTTATTGAAAGATTTCAATTTGTATTTGTTCAATTCATGGAGTTCTTGCTTTATGCCAATGCCTTCAAGGCAGCTTGGGTTTCACCCTTCAGTACTATTAGTTGTTGGACTTGTGCCACCTCTTGAAATGCATGAACAATGACCATTTTTTGGGACAGTGATACTGTGTATTCCTTGCATCTTCTTTTGATGCTCTCAATTTCATTAAATGTTTTGCCCATACGATTCTTTCAACATCTCAAGTAAAAACATGAATTTTTTCTTAAGTTTTTTAAGCTTGAGAAATGATGAACATGTTTCTTCCCTTTTGGTGTTCTAATTCCAGGTTTTGCAAATCTCTTTATAATACTTCTTTCATTATAATGTCCTCTGAAGTTGCCCTTTGAAATTTTCTGTTCAGCTCTTTTACTTCTTCGTTTGTTTAGTTGTTTTACCTTATGTACGTTCAAGAGAACGTTTTAGAGTCCCTATTGACTTATACACTGGCCTTTCTTTCTTTCTTTTTTTCCCCCTGTCTTTTTAGTGACCTTTTGCACTCTTATTGTATGAGGTGCTTAATGTCATCCCAAAACTATTTTGGACTTTAGTCATTAGTGTCTAATGTATCAGATCTAATTATTCATCTGTCAGTTTGTCATACTGTGGTGGCTTGTGTGTTGCTGTAATGTTGGAAGATATACCACCAGTATTTTAAATATCAATAGGGTCACCAATGGTGGACAGAATTTAATGGACCTTTAAGACTAAGACAGAATAGGAATAAGAAGAGGTGGACTATTTATTAATTCATATCCACTGAAAATATTATGAATAGCTGTAGAACTTTGTCAGATATAGTGCTAGTAGATGAAAACATCATGAATAATACCAGAATATTGTTAGATATAATGATGGAAAATGAGCCTCTCAGGTTGGAAGACACTCAAAACACAACTGGAGATGAGTTGCCTCCTCATAGTAGAGTTGAGCTTGATGATGCAAATGGAGTAAGCTTTCAGGACCTTAATTTGCTGGTGGAACATAACTCAAAAAGAGGAGAAACAGGTGCAAACATGCAGTAAAATTCAGAATGTGGGATATACAAAGTATGTTGTTGTTGTTGTTAAGTGCCGTCGAGTCAGTTCCGACCCATAGCGACCCTGTACAGGGTTTCCGAGGGTGTAAATCTTTACGGGAGTAGAAAGCCTCATCTTTCTCCCACGGAGCAGCTGGTAGTTTCGAACCGCTGACCTTAAGGTTCGCAGCCCGATTCGTAACCACTACGCTACCAGAGCTATGAATCTAGGAAAATTGGAAGTTGTCAAAAATATAATGAAATGCATAAACATTGTTGTCTTAGATATTAGTAAGTTGAAGTGGACTGGCTAATACCACTATTATTCAAATTTATGTACCATTAAGCTAGTGATAGTGAATTCTATCAATCTATTTATTTTGAAATTGATAAACAATGCAATCAAGATGTATTGATAATTACTGGTGATTAAAATGCAAAGGTTGGAAACAAAGAGGAAGGATCAGTAGTCGGAAAATATGTCCCGGGCAATAGAAATTATTCTGGAGATTGCATGACAGAATTTTGCAAGACCAATGACTTATTCATTGCAAATAACGTTTTTAAAAAACATAAAAGGCATTTATACATATGGTCCTAGCCAGGTGGAATCCACAGGAACAAAAATGACTACATCTGTTAGAAGAAGCTGGTAAAGATTAATATTATCAGTCAACTCAAGGTCAGGGCAGACTGAGGGACAGATCATAAATTGCTCATATGCAAGTTTAAGTTGAATGTGAAAAAATTAAAACAAGCCCTAGAGAACTAAATATGATCCTGAAGATATCTTACTTGATTTTAGTGATCATCTGATGAACAAAGTTGATGCATTAGACATTAATGACTGAAAACCAGAAGATGATTGAGATTACATGAGGAACTTCATATGAGAAGAAATAAAAGGTCATTAAAAAGAGAGGAAAGAAGCAAAATACAAAAAATGGATGTCAGAAGAGATTCTGAAATTTGCTTTTCCATGTAGGTATGCTAAAGCAAATAGGATAAATGAGTAAATCAAAGACCTGAACAGATAAATTCAAAGTGCAGCTTGAGAAGACAAAGTCAAGTATTGTAATGAAATGTGCAAAGAATTGGAGTTAGAAAATCAAAAGGAAGGAATGTGCTCAAAATTTCTCCAGCTTAAATACCAGAATTAAAAATCCAAGTCTTGATTTGTTATACTGAACGATTCTATGAACAAAATTTTGAATGGTCCAGAAAGCATCAAAAGAAAATGGAAGGATACATAGAGTCACTGTACTAATAAGAAATGGTCAATATTCAACCATTTGAATAAGTAGTACATAATCAAGAACCTATGGTACTGAAGGAAGAAGTCCAAGGTGCACTGAAGGCATTGGTTAAAAACATGGCTTTTGGAATAGAATACAAATTGAAATCTTTCAGCAAACTGATGCAACACTGGAGGCACTCACTCATCTATTCTAAGAACTTTGAAAGACAGCTTCCTGGCCTACTAATTGGAAGAGATTCATATTTCTGTGCATTATAAAGAGAGGTGACCCAGTAGAATATGGTAGTCATTGAACTATATCATTAATATCACATACAATTAATATTTTTCTGATGATCATTTTAAAATGGCTACAACGGAACAATGCAGAAACTCAAGTTGGAATCAGAAAAGGATGTGGGACTAGGGATATTGTTGACAGCCGATAGATATTGGTTGAAAGCAGAGAACACCAGAAAGGTGTTTACTTGTGCCTTTTTGACTATGCAAAGACTTTTGACTGTATGGATTATGAAAAGATATAGATAACATTGCAAATAATGGGTATTCCAGAATATTTCATTGGACTCATGTTGTTGCTGTTGTTGTTGTTGTTGTTAGGTGCCATTGAGTAAGTACCAATCCATAGTAACCTTATGCACAGCAGAATGAAACACTGCCCGATCCTGGGCCAACCTCACTATTGTTGCCACACTTGAGTCCATCAATACTGCCACTTGGCTAATCCATTTCATTGGGGGGTTCTTCCTCTTTTCCTCTGACCTTCCACCTTACCAAACGTGTTATCCTTCTCCAGCAACTGGTCCCTCCTGACAATATGTCCAAAGTATGAGAGACGAAGTTTGGCCATCTTGGCCTTCAAGGAGCACTCTGGCTGCACTTTTTCCAAAACATATCTATTGGTTCTTTTGGCAGCACATGACACTTTCAATATTCTCCTCCAACACCACAACTCAAAAGCATCAATTCTTCTATAGTCTTCCTTATTCACTGTCCAGCTTTTGAATGCACATGAGGTTATTGAAAATACCATGGCTTGGGTCAGGCTCACCTTAGTCTTCAAGCTGACATCTTTGCTCTTCAACACATTAGAAAGTTTTTGTACATCAGATTTGCCTAATGCAATACATCCTTTGAATTTTTTTCACTGCTGTTTTAGTGAGTGTTGCTTGTAGATCCAAGAATGAAGTCGTTGACAACTTCAATCTTTTTTCCATTAAAAAGAATGTTGTTTATTGGTCCAGTGGTGAGGATTTTTGTTTTCTTTACATTGACATGCAATCCATACCTAAGGTTCTGGTCTTTGATATTCACCAGTAAGTATTTTAAGTCCTCTTCACTTTCAGCAAGCAAGGTTGTATCATCTGCATATGCCATGTTTTCTTCATGGAGTAACGCAGCTTATCAGATTATTTGCTCAGCATACAGATTGAATAAGTATGGTGAAAGAATACAACTTTGTCACATATCTTTCTTAATTACAACCATTCAGTGTTCCCATGTTCTGTTTGAACAACTGTCTTTTGGTCCATATACAGATTCTCATGCACACAATTAAGTGTTCCAGAATACTCATACTTCACAATATTGTCCATAGCTTTTCAGAATCCACACAATTGAAAGTCTTTGCATAGTAAATAAAACACAGTAAACATCTTTCTAATATTCTCTGCTTCATCCAAGATACATTAAACATCAACAATGATATCACTCCTTCCATGTCCTCTTCTGAATCCCGCTTGAACCTCTGGAAGTTCTCTGTCAAAGTATGCTTGCAGCCATTTCTGTATTACCTTAAGTAAAACTTTACTCACATGGGATATCAAAGATATTGTCCGATGATTTACACATTCCATTGGGTCACCTCTCTTTGAAATGAGCAAAAATACGATCGGCCAGATAGTTGTCTTCCAAATTTGTTGGCATAGAAGAGTGAGTGCCAGTGCTGCCTCACTTTCTTGAAAGATTTCAATTTTTATTCCATCAATTCCTGGTTCCTTGTTCTTTGACAATTCCTTCAATGCACCTTGGAATTCTTCCTTAAGTATCATTGGCTCTTGATCATATGCTGTCTTTTAAAACGATTGAACATCAATCATTTCCTTTGAGTATAGTTACTCTGTGTATTCTTTCTATCTTCTTTTGATGCTTTTGGCATCATTCAATACTTTGCCCAGAGAATCCTTCAATAACAAAAGTCGAGACTTGAATTTTATCTTCAGTTTCCCCAGCTTGAGGAATACTGAGCATTTTCTTCCCTTTAGGTTTTCTGACTCCCAATCTTTGCACATTTTGTTGTAGTATTTGACTTTGTCTTTTAGAAATAACCTTTGAATTTTTCTGTTCAGCTCTTCTACTTCCTCATTTCTCCCTTTGCTTCAGCATCTCAATGCTGGAGAACAAATTTCAATTTCTCTTTTGACATCCATTTTTATCTTTTCCTTCTTTCTTGTCTTCTTAATGACTTTTTGCTTTCTTTATGTATGATGCTCTTGATGTCATTCCACAACTCTTCTGGTTTTTTGTCTTTAGTGTTTAATGTATCAAATCTGTTCTTCAGATGATCTCTAAATTCAGATTGGATATACTAAAGGTCATATTTTAGCTCTTGTGAACTTGTTTTCATTTTCTTAAGCTTCAGTGTGAATTTGAATATGAGCAATTGATGGCCTGTTCCACAATCTGTCCCTGGTTTTCTTTTGGCTGATGATATGGAGCTTTTCCATTGTCTCTTTCAACAGATGTCATCAGTTTGATTTCTATGTTATCCATCTGGTGATGTCCATGTGTACAATCATCTCTTATGCTATCTAAAAAAGGTATTTGAAAAGAAACAAATCATTGGTTTTGCAGAATTCTATTATGCTTTCTCCAGCATTATTTCCATCACCAAGGCCATATTTTCCAACTACTGACCCTTCCTGTTTGTTCCCAACCTTTGCATTTCAATCACCAATAATGATCAATATATCTTGATTGCATGTTTGATCAACTTCAGATTGAAGAAGTTCATAAATTTTTCCTATTTTGTCCTCACTGCCTTTAGTGTTTGGTGTGTAAATTTGAATGATAGTGGTATTAACTGGTCTACCCTGTAGGTGTGTGGATATTATCCTATCACAGACAGTGTTGTACCTCATGACTCATCTTGATATATTCTTTTAGATAATGAATGCAACACCATTCCTCTTCAATTTGTCATGCCCTGCATAGTAAACCATGTGGTTGTCAGCTTCAGACAGACTATGAAGAAGGAGTGACAAACTAATTCCGAATATTTAGTCACTGAAAGCTTTATGAATAGCAGAGAAATGCTGTCAGATATCATGCCAGAAAATTAGCCCCTCAGGTTAGAAGGTACTCAAAATGAGACTGGGGAAGAGCTGCCTCCTCAAAGTAGAGTTGGCCATGATGATTCACTTGGAATAAAGTGAGTGGGAGTAAAGCCCACAAGACCTTCATTTGCTAATGAGTCACAACTCAAAATGAAGAAAACAGCTGTAAACATCCATTCATAATCAGAACATGTTATGTACAAAGTACGAATCTAATAAATTTGGAAATTGTCAGAAATGAACTGGAATGCCTAAATATTGATATCTTAGGCATTAGTGAGCTGAAATGGGCTAGTTGTGGAGGTTAGCAAGTCTCAAATCCATTGGTTAGGAATGAGGCTAGAAGCTTCTCCTGACTCACATGGCTGCTGAGCTTAGTGAAATCAAAATCTACAGTGCTTTGGCTCAAGTCCCAAGAATGAGAAATGAGAGGATAACAAGTCACATGAAGGATGAAAAGAGTGAGGCTTTACTAGAACATCCATATATATTGGGTGCCGGCTACATAACAAGGAGACTCCCTTTTCAACTGACTGGCTAGCTGCTCACATCAGATTATAAAAAGGCATATGATTACATTGTATCACAGAACTGTCAAATAACTGATAATTGTGACATTAATTTTAATCATTACAGACACAGAGGTTGATAATAATGCAATCATCACTTGGTGTTTGTCCTTTACCTCACTTGGCACTCTTTCAGGGACAATCTCATTTATTGGTAACCTTAGCCCAGTTTAGGGAGCCACACTGTGGCACTGTATGATAAGCACTTAATAACTAACTAGAGAGTCTTGGTGTGGCACTGTGGGTTAATGCGCCAGACTGCAATGCCATTTGAACTGCAAGTTTGGTGGTTCAAGCTCACCAGATGCTCCTCAGAAATTCTATCCAGGGTCACTGTGGGTCAGAACTGACTTGATGACACTTAACAATAACAAAACAACATAGTGTCATTAGTTCAAACATACCAGGTACTCCTCAGAAACTCTATACAGGGTCAATATAAGTCAGAACTGGCTCTATGGCACTTAACAATAAAGTCCCAAATTAAGACAAATATAGTATAAATTGCAAAATTAGAAAATTTTGTACTTTTTAGAAATAGTGAAAGTAAGCTCAAAGTAGTATTTTCAAATAGCCTTATATTATTTATATTATTTTAGGATTAGAAAAATGTGTTAGGGAACCTATGTACTTTGGGATTGGATAGAGAATGGGGTTCAGGAATACAGGTGAGCTATGACAAAGGTTATCATAGAGTACATGGTGGAAGAATATCTGAGAACAGTTGGATACATGGATAGGGAGGAATGCAAAAACTCCAGTCCATATAACATGACCAAGGAGAAACACTGGTGCATACACTGGAGAACTTTCCGATGCATTTTCCAACTAGCCTTAACTTAAGCAGCAGAAAATTCTGCATCTCTCAGTAACAACACTGTCCATGATTACCTCAGATGTTCTCAATACATGGATTAGATCAACCATTCAACCTTCAATGAAGAGTAGGAGATAACAGATAAATCTTTAGCTTTGTTATCTCAATCACACGTATTTTCCAATCATCTATACATTCAAGAAAAATGCATGTTATGAAAAACATTCATGCTTTTCAAAATGTGTTTGTACCAAAATTAACTTGGACAAACATGTTATATCTAGTCTGAACATGATCTAGTTTGATTCATTAAGAAAGATAAGACATCTGTTTGAAAGGAACCCCTATCAGAGTAACATTGTTGTTGTCAGGTGCCATCGAGTCGGAACCGACTCATAGCGACCCCATGCACAGCAGAACGAAACAATGTT
>NW_006408629.1:1417373-1419750 GCF_000296735.1 Chrysochloris asiatica
AAAAATTAAATTAAAACCTGAGGTATAGCGTAACAACCAACAGTGGCATCTTAAAATCTCTCAGGCAACTTTGAAAGCAAGAAGCTGAAGAGAGGACATTTAAGTCATACTCATACTAAGCTACAGAATTTTTTTTTTTCCTTTTCTCTCTCACGTCTTCCTTTTCGGTGATTATAGACTGCAATATTCAGTCTAGGTTTGTTTGTTTTTGTTGTTGTTATTGTTTGGTGTTTCTTTTTTTCTTTTTCTTTTTCTTTTTTTTTTTTCACGCTGGTACCATTTTACTATGTTATGCTCCCCTTTCTACCTTTGAGGGACCCTTTCTCTCCTTATATTATCTAATAAGAGTCAGCAATTGCTGCCATATAGTCAACCTACAATCACACTCTATAAAACACCAAAATGCAGACAAGAACCAATACCAACTGCCATATACTAGGGTGGCAGACAACACCTGTGAAAGTGACTCTGAGTTAAGCAGTAAGAGTGAAAAGGGAAGCCCACATCCTGCTCACATTTACCTTGAAGGAATCAGAAAGCATAAAAATACCAAAGCACATATTCAATTAATTATTAAGGCTACAGATAAACACTAAACATGTCCAGGAAACAAAAGCACATGACCATATCAGAACATGCCCAGAAACAAGATAAAATGTCTGAGACAAATGACCTAGAGGTAGATCTTGACTCCATTCTGAAAGGAGGGCAGACCTTGGGAATGCCTGAGAAAGAATTCAGAAAAATGATTATAAAATGTTTCTAAGCATTTTCAATGGAATTGAGAAAAATAAAGAAAAAGTCAGGAAAGTGCTACAAGAACAATCAAATAAGAGAAATACAACATTGGAAACAATTCAAAACCTACAGAAAAAGGTTTGAATGATCAGTAATAGAATATCAGAAATAGACAACACACTGAAAGGGCAAAGGAGTAGAATAGAAGAGATGGAAGGCAGAAACAGTGAGATGGAATACAAATCTCTCAATACCACTAAGATAGAAGAATAAACAGAAAAAAAAAGGATAAAACAATCTGAAGAAGGTCTAAGATTCATGTTGAACAACATGAAGAGGAATAACAAGATTTATCCGCATTCCAGAACAAGAAGAATCACAAAAATCCACAGAGGAAATAGTAGAAGAACTGGAAGGAAATTTCTCTAACATCCTCAAAAGTGAAAAATAAGCATTTAAGAAGCTCAATGAACCCCAGGAAGGATAGATCCCTAAAGAAAATCACTGAGACATATCATAACCAAGCTCTCCAAAATCAAAGATAAGGACAAAATCCTGCAAGCAGCTAGGGAAAACAGAAGTGCTACTTACAAAGTCAAGCAAGTCAGCTTAAGCTCAGATCTCTCAGCAGAAACAAAGCAAGCAAGAAGGCAATGTGGAGACATATATAAAACCCTGAAAGAAATAAACAGTCAACCAAGAATCCTTTATCCAACAAAGCTATCAATCAAATACGACGGTGTAATCAAAACATTCCAGGATACACAGAAACTAAGGGATTTTGCCAGCACCAATGTTGTACTACAAAACATCCTAAAGGGAGTTCTGTGCAATGAGAACCAACAATAAAAGACAACATCCACAGATTGATATATGTGGCAACACCTTCCAGAATTAAATTGATGGAAGGAATTGTCGATAACAGAACAAAACTATAAGAACAAACTCAGAAAATCTGGGAGGGCAGTCTATGATCAAAACATTTACAATGTAAAAGAAGTAAACATGTAGGAACAGAGATCCAGATGGTGATAAGGTCAGGTAGATTACAGGACAAAATAGACTGCATTAAATGGAGAGAACAGTTAATGGACTATAAGGCAACCTCAAAGAAAATTAACACTTCACAACATACCAGGAAAATGAAAATCCAACAAGAACATGGAAACATTAAAATTATGAGGAAACTCACAAGGAAGAACACAAAAAGCATGAACCCAACATAGGAAGACACACATAACAAGGAAAGCAGAACACCACAACAAAATAAAAACATAATGGTGGCAAACAATCCATGCCTATCAATAATTACACTGAATGTAAATTGATTAAAACACCAGCTAAGAGACAGAGGATGGCAGAATGGATAAGAAAACAAAATGCTTCAATATGCTGTCTGCAAGAGACACATCTCACACACAAAGACAAAAACAGATGAGAAGTTAAAGGATGGGAAAAAAATATATATACCAAGTTAAATGTAATAAAAAATGAACAGGAGTGGCTGTACTAATCTCTCATAAAATAAACTTTAAGGCAAAAACCAGCATAATAGATAAACATGGACATTATCTCATGATTAAAGGGACAATTGAACAAGATGACATAACAATAATAAATATCTATGCTCCCAATGAAA
>NW_006408629.1:1420420-1421828 GCF_000296735.1 Chrysochloris asiatica
CCATCAAAAGAAAAGAAATAATAAAGATTAGGGCACAATAAAATGAGATAGAAAACAGAAAAACTATAGAAACAATCAACAGGACAAGCAGCTGGTTCTTTGAAAGGATTAACAAAATTGACAGACCATTGGCAAACCTAACAAAAGAAAAGAGGGAGAAGACACAAATAACACGCATTAGAAATCACATAGGCAATGTCACAATGGAACCAAACGAAATAACAAAGATAATAACAGAATACTATGAAGAGTTGTACTCCAACAAATTTGAAAACTTAGAAGAGATGGATACATTTTTAGATAAATATGACCAAACTAAACTTACACACAGTAAAGTAGAAAACCTGAACAGACCCATAACAAAAGAAGAAATTAATCAGGACATTAAAAAACTTCCAACCAAAAAAAGCCCAGGCCCAGATGGCTTCATTAGTGAGTTCTATCCAACATTCAAGGAAGAACTGTCACCAAATCTACTCAAATTATTCCAGAAGATTGAAGAGGATGGAAAACTTCCTAATACATTTTATGAGCAAGCATAACCCTCATACCAAAACCAGGGAAGACATCACTAAGAAAGAAAATTATAGATCAATATCCCTCATGAACCTAGATGTAAAAATTCTCAACAAAATCATAGCCAACAGAACCCAGCAACACATCAAAAAGATAACACATCAGGATCAAGTGGGATTCCTATCAGGGATGCAAGGATGGCTCAACATTAGAAAAATGATCAACACAATCCACCATGTAAATAAGAAAAAAGAAAAGAACCACATTATCGTATTGATTGATGCAGAAAAGGCATTTGACAAAATCCAACATCCATTCCTGATAAAAAAAACTCAACAAAAATAGGAATTCAAGGGAAATTCCTCAACATAATTAAGAGCATATATACAAAACCAAAGGCTTACATTACTCTCAATGGATAGAAACTGAAAGCCTTCCCTCTGCAAACAGGAATCAGACAAGGATGCCCTTTGTCACCACTCCTATTCAATATTTTGCTGGAAGTCTTAAAAAGAGCTATAAAGCAAGATAGGGAAATTAAAGTCATCCAAATTGCCAAAGAGGAAGTAAAACTCTCTCTATTAGCAGATGATAAGATCCTATATGTAGAACACCACAAAGACTCAGTTAAAAAGCTACTAGACTTCATTGAAAGAGTCAACAAAGTGGCATGATATAAGATCAACATACAAAAATCAGTTGGATTCCTTTATACCAAAAAAGACAACGTTGAAAAGTACATAAGGAAAGCAATGCCATTTACAATAGCTACACAAAGGATGAAATATCTAGGAATAAATGTAACCAGAGAAACAAAGGACTTACACAAAGAAAATGGCAAAACACTACTACAAGAAACCAAAAGAGACTTACAAAAATGGAAAAATGTATC
>NW_006408629.1:1423338-1430748 GCF_000296735.1 Chrysochloris asiatica
TGGGAGTGAGGGAAAGGTGGGGCAAAGGGCAGGGATAAACACAGGATAGTTTGGGTGCTAGAGAGAGGGAGGGGAATGGAAGAACAAAGCGGATGGGAGAGCAATTAGGCAGGTTTGCATGGACTAAGTGGTACAGAGGCAAATAATGATGTATGCACAACCTTGGAACAACAGGTCTCTGGGATACAGGGATTGGGACATGGTTAGAATGGGGAAAGTGGTGAAATAATGTTAAGATGCTTGGCCATCTTTTGAATCTTGGTTTCCCTTGCATACCATTATAAAATAGACACTGGGGTGGGGGGAGTTAAGGAATAGCCAGAAATATCACCATAGAAAGCTTGTAAGTCCATCTTCTGCCTATAACTGATTGGAATACCTACAATTGGGCTACAATGTGCCCAGTGAAGGAGGCTTCCTGAGGAGCTTCTGCATTACATCAGACTATAGGTGGAATCCTGAACAGCATCCTGAATCTTCAGAGGTGGGAAATTTCCCCTTGAAAGGATGAGCAGACCTGCCTGGAGTGGCTAGAAGAACAGAAGACACTTCTTGAAAGAAAGACCAACAGGAAAAATACAAAACAGCAGCCTGACTAATTACTACAAGAACAAGCAAGCTGGTTGCCCAGAAGACATCAAGTCAAGTGGTTGGATCCCCTCAGAGCAAACCCCCTTCCAAGACTAAGAGTCAATGGGAATACACACTCTGATTGGTGACCACGTTCGCCACTGATAAGGGGAAGTGAGATAAAACAGCAATGAAGCTGCGTGCTAAGCCTTACAATGTTCAGTAGACTCCTGTGAACCCGTGTGGAGACCTTGTTGGCCAGCAGTTTGGCAAAAGCTGGGGTCCCTTGGGCCCAGAGTCAGTGACCTAGCCACAGAGCACTAGAGTGGAGAGTGAAGCATCCAGCTGATAAGAAGAGCGGGCATATGCACTATAACTCCCACACTTGCAGATAGAATCCACTTGACCTGTCTTCAATGACTGGATAATCAGAGCTCAACTGGAAGAAGAAAGAAGAGGAAAAAAAGAGGAATATGATACAATTTGATGAACTTGACCTACGCTTATGGATCCAGTAGCTCAAAAGAGGGAACAAATATTTACAATGAGGATCATGCCCACCCCCTCTGTACACAGACTAGACAGGGCTCGGCAACTTGGACATTGTCTACCCAAAGTGAGGGGGGGGGGACTACAAAGGCAAGATTTGACTGGCTTTCAAGCTTTCAAGAGGTAACCTAGATTCAGAGGGCCTGGAGGAAGGTAGAATCTCCACTGAGTAGTATCCAATCTGTCTAGGCAGGGCTGATGAAAGGAAATGATGACAGGTCTTTTGATACAATAGTGAATAATTGTTTTCAGGGCTGATTGTGAGGGTTGGAAATGTAAAGGTGAGGGTTGGAAATGTAAAGGTAGCAAGGAGAGGAGTTATTAACTTTGCAGTCTAGGAGCAGAGGTCCCTGGGACCATCAAGGGAGAAGAGCAGAGTGCGGAACCCTACCCAGAGAAGCAGTGATGCCAGAGATGGAGGAAGAGACAATGACATGGAGAGATAAAGCAGCTGGGGACTTTAGACCTAGAGAGGGAGAGGGGCTATGTGCTGATTACCGGGGGGCAGGCTTGTAGGGTATACCCTTTTGTTGGTTGATGATGCATGGTGGGGATTGTAACCATGGCAATGAAATGATATACGACAGGATGAATGTAAAGCTAATGTTCTCCCATAAAAATTATCACATAATTCACAATAAAACAATAATAAAAAAAGATGCAATGAGAAAATGTTGAAGACAAAGCATCTAGTGGGAGACCATCCACATGAATTTTCAAGGAAAAACTTAATCCTTGTCCCTTAATTTAAGAGGACTAGTGATTAACAATGGATTCCTGGTGTGGTGATGTGGGCTAATGCATCATACTACAAAGTCATTTGAGCTGCAAAGTGGTTCAAGCTCAACAGCTGCTCCTTGGAAACCCTATACAGGGTTGCTATGGGTCAGAATCAACTCAATGGCACTTAACAACAACAACAGTGATTAACAACAAAAACAATAACCAGCACCATAGATTGGTTCCCTACTGATTTAATTTACACAATTCTGATTGCAATTGAATTTGATTAGACTTTCTCAATACAGGAACTAAAACACGTGTGCTCCTATCAGCTGCAGGCAAGAGCAAAACATCCCATGGAAAATTTAAACAAGTGAAATCAAGATTTTGAAACATTTCCTGGAAGAATTGTAATAGGAAATGAAACATGGCATTTACACATACAATTCTGAAGAAAAAGTACAATCAAAGCAATGGCTTCAAACAGGTGAAAGTGGTCAAGAGATATAGGAGCATAAGGGGAACACTAGATTTTTAAGTTTCTAATTATTTGCTAAATAACTTCATCTTTGTTTTGACAAAGAACAACACAGAGTGTCCTTGTTTTTCAGCATTTATGAAATCTACAATGGATTTTGTTTCATTCATTTCTTTTGATTTTTAGTCCTGGTGTGGCACTATAGTATACATTCTATACTGATAACTGAAAGGTCAACTGTTCAAAACCAGTAGCTGTTCCTCAAAAGCTCTATACAATATAGCTATGAGTCCAAAACAAATCAAGGGCACTTACAACAACAACAAATTAAAAGTAAAAATATAATGAACAGCTTCTTCTCTCCTTATGGCTGGTCTTTCTCCAATCATGCATTTCTTTTGTTTCACAAATTCAGCTCTGTAACAGATTTTCTACATTCCTTTTTTTTTTTTTTTTTTTAAGTTTTATTGTGAATTATGTGATAGTTTACATGGGAGAACATTAGTTTTACATTCATCCTATCATATATTGTTTCATTGCCATGGTTACAATCCCTTCCATACATCACCAATCATCTAAAGGGTAAATCCTATAAGCCTGCTCCCCGCCTCCTCCCCCCCTCCCCCACCCGTCGTCAGCACAGAGCCCATCTCCCTCCCTCCCTGGGCCCTGAGTCCCCAGTCTCTCCACACCATCATCTCTGCCTCCATCTAAGGGATCGCTGTTCTCCCTTCATCAGATTTTCTAGATTCTTAATTTAGTTTTTCTTACCAGGGAGACCTGAACTAAGTGTAGAACTGACCTAATAAAGCACTCACCTTGTGATGCTTTGTCAGATTTCCCTTCTAGGTTGGACCGTCCCTCTTAGTTAAGTTTCCTATGTACCTCTCTTGTGCACAGCCCATCAATTCTATCTGAACATGACTAAATCTAGAGTATGGATAAGAATCAACATCCTTACTGATTCATATGTGATGAGATGTAGGTTTCTGCTAAAATATTTCTGACCCCTGGTGTTGCACTGTAAGTTAAACACAGGACTGGCAATCAAAAGGTCAGCAGTTCAAACTGACCAGCCATTCTCAGAAACACTATCCAGGGCTGTTATGAGTCAAAACCTACTCTAATACACACAACAAATAACAGGAACTAGACCAATAAAATATTCTATAACACATTACAACACTATAGAAGTTTCCCCAAATAAGAACTTTGTCTATAGCCCAGTAAGTACCTCTACCCTCCTACCAAAATCTGAGTCCTGTTCCAATTAAGTTAGTCTGTTGTTTTCTTCTGTTCTCTTCTTATCTCTCTTTGTCAATAATAGGAAATTGATTGTTTTCCAAATTCAGGGAATTTTAACCCTGAGAAATCTAGAGTAAGACCAGTTGATTAAAATGATTGCTGTAGTTATTGTTATGTGCCATCGAGTTAGCTCTGACTCATAATATGACCCAGTATAGGGTTTCCAAGAACTGTCTGGTGAGTTGAACTGCCAATAATGTGGTCGAGTGCTAATCCTACATTGCCACACCAGGATTCTGGTTAAAATAGTTGTTGTTGCTGTTGTTAAGTACCATGGAGTCGGTTCCGACTCATAGTGACCCTGCACAGGGTTTCCGAGGCTGTAAATCTTTACGGGAGCAGAATGCCTCATCTTTTCTACCGCGGAACAGCTGAATAGTAGGAAACATTAAATCCTGCTCTTTTCTTCTAACATGGGGAAAACCCTCCCAAATATATACCTCTGATACTTAGTAGAGAACACTATAGTATGCAAGTGTTTCTTCGAATAAAGTTTCTATGCTACAGACAGGCATTTCCATACAACTAGATTGAGTTTCCAGGCAAACATTCATGCAAATAAGTTTATCAAGCTTACTGTGAAAAACTATGGGAAGCCCTACTAATGGTAGGGTATTACCTTCTGATAACCACACTATTTATACTTATCCAGAAAGGCAAAGAACCAGAGTGCTCCATTAAGTTGTCAATCAGAACTTATGAAGAAGCACACATTGTATGAAACACGTTTGAATGTGGAAGGCGTGAAAATTATAGGATTGTAAGAATGCTAGTCAATTTTCTTTTTTCCTCTAAAAAGGAAGAGTATTCAAACAATTATCTTTTTTTTATTCTGAAGTCCTGAATATAGCAGATTCCCACAGGCTCTTCATTTCTGTACTTTGGCAATCATAGCTCTTGAAAAATATATGGCTTGATGTCTTACATTTCTACACTTTGAATTTATAGAGGATGTCTGTACTCATTTTCTGATCTTTAAATGATATTTTCTACAATAATAGCTCATTTAAAAAGACAACCTATCAATATATCTAAAAAAATGAAGAATGTAAACAGACTTTTCAGAATTGCAGTGAATGAACTATATTTATACTATTGGGTCCAGAGAATTCTGGTGTGGTGATGCAGGATAAATACTGGACTGCTAAACAAAGGTTGGCAGTTCAAACCCACCAGGCATTCCTTGAAAACCCTATACAGGGTCTCTACGCATTGTAACCAAATCCACAACACTAAACAACAAACTATTGGGTTGATATGATTCAGAAACAGCCCGATGATGCTTTACATGTTTAAGTGTATCTATAGGTTTTTACTTCAAGAAAAACTGTAATACCATGTTTATTACAATTACCTATATACTAATGGAAAAAAAAATTGGATATTATTGTTGTTGCTGTTAAAGGCCATTGAGTCACTTCCAACTCAAAGCAACCCTTATAGGGTTTCCAACTACTGACCTTGCACTTAGCAGACCAATGCTTTTCCTACAGTTCCACACAGATATTGTTGATATAATAAGGTATTCTTATATTTTATTATTCATAATTTTATTGAGAAAATATGTGCTAATGCAAATAATTTACATATATGACTAAAACATAAGGTACAGTAGTAATTAATATAAAAGGATTCAGTAATACATAAAGATGCTAATACATCTACCGCTTCACATACCAATGCCAACTCATTTCATTGGAAGACACTAAAGGTGGAAAATCAAATGTGCTAATTAATTAATTTCATTTTTAGTTAACTTGAAGGTTACCTATAAAAAGGTATTCAGGTTGAATGTGAGCAATAAGAAAGAATGGTTCTGACTAAAATATTGAAGAGTAGAACATATACAGGAAGGAAAGAGTAAAAGTGTCAGCCTGCTTAAAAGTATAAAAGTTCTTCTTTTAGTCTTCACATCAAGTGTCAATCCTATCCCCTATGTGTACAGGGTTGATAGGGATGGGCAACTTAAACATTGGCTACCTAAAATGCAGGGTGGTGGTGGTAAAAGGGTCTATAAAGGGACAAAATGATTGGCTTACAAGTATTCTAAAGGGAGTTTAGTTTCAGAGTGTGTGTGGGGAAATAGAATCCCCATTGAATAGTTTTCATCTTGTCTAGATGGGTCTGATGAAAGGAAATGGGGTTAAGATTCTTATGATTAAATAGTGAATAATTGCACTTCTGGTTTTGGAGGCATAGTCAGGTAGGACAGGCTCCATGGGGGAGGGGTTGAAAACCCAGAGAAGCTGCTTTCACAGAACAGTTCCAGGACTCTGGATCAAGCATAAGGTGCACGATGTCAGTTTCCTGCACCCATCAATAGAAAAATCACTGTATAAAGGAAAATATTGTCATTTAGGAATCAATTGGGACACAGGACTCCCTCTGAGGCCACCCTGCCAAGGCTGAGTTCAGAGGATAGGGCCGCTGCTGGACCACCAGAGTGAATTGACACTAAAATCCTGCATAGCGACATTTGCAAAGGGAGGTGTGGGGGGATTCTATGCATTCTTTCCTCTCTTCCCTGTTGCACCTTCTCTGCCCAGCCTGGAGACCTTCAGGTGGGTGGGCACACACCCCCCCAAGGGTCCAGCATGAGCCCACAGTTTTCCGACAGCACAGAGAAAAAGAGTCTCATTGGCCCCATGGGCTAATTTTTTGGCGGCTGCTTATGACATCTGCCTCTGGGAACCAGTCTTTAAGTGAACTTGTACTGGACCCTTTACTCATACCCAGCAAGAAAAAAGCAGGTCTGGCTTGACAGACAAACTATATGAACACTCTGTAAAAAACAAACATAAAAGGACACAGCTGTTTCCAGAATTACACTGTGCAAATGCAGATACCTAATTGATCTTCAGAGACAAAAATAATAGACAATATTTCTTCCATTAACTTCTCAATATCTATCTGTGCAGCTCTATGGTGGTGACTAGAGGAGGAGCCTGAGCGAGTGGACACCCCTCATCCACTGCTGAAGGATTCTATGGTACACGCACACTACATTTGAACCAAAGGTGACTGGCCAGTGGGCTATGGTTTTATTCTGTTTTAGAGTGGTAATTTTTATCTCTGCTTTTATATTCCTTCTGTTTTTGGACCTTTTGATCACACTTTTTTCTTGAAGGTGGGGGATTTTCTCCCTGCATTACTCAAGAAGAGAAAGCAATCATGGCCATATAGGCAAGCTACAAACATACCCTGTAACATCACATCATCTGGACAAAAGCCAATACTAGTTGCTAGACACTACATGTGAAAAGGAAAGCATATCTCCTTATCATATCCACCAGGAGACACTCAGTAATCTTAACAACACAGAAACAAACATACATTAAAGCATTAAAAACCCACCTAACTAATGAAAATGATCAATAAAATACAACAAAAGATCTCAAAATATGCCCCCAAACAGAAAAGAGTAATTGAGACATATGAGCTGGAGGCAGACAAAGGCTTTCCATAAGAGGAAGAGTAGACCTTGGATTTGCCTGAGAAGGAATTCAGAAGAATGATATGGAAACAAAATCAAATGGTGCAAAAACGGGTGGAAGAAAATAAGTAAGAAGTCAGGAAAGTACTACAGGAGCAATCAAACAAGATCGATACAGCATTGGAAATAATTCAAAAAATGCAAAAAGAGGTTCTGATGATTAATAATAAAATATCAGAAATGAAAAATGCACATAAAGGGGAAAAAAAGAGCAGAATTGAAAACATTGAAGCCAGAACCATTGAGCTGGAAGTCAAATCTTTTAATACTGCTATAGCGTAGTGGTTACAAA
>NW_006408629.1:1433221-1434019 GCF_000296735.1 Chrysochloris asiatica
ATCCAATCAGAACAAAGAAACATGAAGACTAAGAAGAAACCAATAAGAAATAGTACAAAAATCATGAACTCATTACAAGATGGCCTGTAGAACAAAGGAATGAATAGTTCTACAAAAATTAATATAATGGCAAAAATTAATTCATACCTATCGATAATTACATTGCATGTCAATGGATTAAATGCACCAGTGAAGAGATAGAGAGTGGCAGAATGGATAAGAAAACAAGACTTACTTAAAAAACAAGATGGTGGATCGGGTGGATGTGCAGTGATGAGCTCTCCCATGAACAACACAGAATACAGGACCAAGAAGGCTCAGGGGATGGTCCCAGAACTCTGAACCACATATAAAGGAATATTTAGAAGGTTGGAAGACCTTCAACTGGGGAGTTTGTGGCAGAAGCAAGAAATCCATTGCTTCCTGGTTCGGGACACTCAGCTGCTCCAGGAGCTGCCATTTTGTGTGGAGCCAAGTGGAGAAAGGATCAGAGCAACCACAGACTCCTGACAGAGCCACAGAGATAGAGATGCGGGCATTCTTTTTTTTTTCTTTTTGGTATCTTTTCATTGGTCCCTTGCTGTCTGCATACCTCCATTCTGGTAACTATAGGGGTGCCCTAGATAATGGACACCCCAGCCCCACCCTCAGAGGATTCTAATACACATGTGCAGAGATCTCCTCGAAATTTAAAGAAACAGTTTCCACTTAAAAGCAAATGGCCAACAGATACTAAGCCCAAGAGCAGGCCTTGAACTTTCTTATTTGCTATTTGTTCTGTTTTTTTTTTTTTTTTTT
>NW_006408629.1:1453721-1460119 GCF_000296735.1 Chrysochloris asiatica
TATTTCATCCTCACTGGCTTTAGTGATTGGTGCATAAATTTGAATAGTTGTGGCATTAACTAGGCTTCCCTGTAGACGCATGGATATTATGCTATCACACACAGCATTGTACTTCATGACTGATCTTGATATGTTGTTTTTGACAATGAATGCAACATCACTCCTCTTCAATTTGTCATTTCTGGCATAGTATACTATGTGTTTGTCAGATTCAAAATGGCCAATAGCAATCCATTTGAGCTCACCAATGCCTAAGATAACCATGTTTATGCATTCCCTTTCATTTTTGACATCTTCCAATTTTCTTAGATTCATACTTCATTCATTCCCTGTTCTGATTTTCAGTGGATGTTTTTACAGCTAGTTCTCTTCATTTTTAGTTGTGCCCCATCAGCAAATGAAGGACCCATGGACTTTTTCTCCTATGGGCTTTTCTCCATTCATGTCATCATGGTTAATTCTACTTTGAGGAGGCAGCTCTTTCCAAGTCACATTTTGAGTGCCTTCCAACTGGAGAGGCTCATTTTCTGGCATTATATCTGACAGTGTTTCTCTGCTATTCATAAGGTTTTCAGTGACTAAATATTTGGAAGTAGTTCATCCCTCTTTCTTCCTAGTCTGTCTTTGTCTGGAAGCTCATCTGAAACCTGTCCAGCATAGGTGAACTTGCATGTATTTAAAATACCGGTGACATAGCTTTCAGAATCACAGCAACTCACAAGCCACCACAGTACGACAAACAGACAGAAGAGTGGTGGATCAAAAAAGTAGAAGACAATAAATGCTGGCAAGTTTGTGGAGAGACTGGGACCCTCATACATTGTTAGTGGGATTGCAAAGTGTTGCAACCACTTTGAAAAGCAATATGGCGCTTCCTCAGAAGGTTGGAAATAGAAATACCTTATGATCCAGCAATTCCTCTACTTGGTATTTACCAAAAAGAAACACGAGCCATAACATGAGTCGATGTACGCACACCAATGTTCGTGGCTGCACTATTTACAAAACCAAAAAATGGAGACAGCCTAAGTGCCCATCAATTGAAGAATGAATAAACAAACTGTGGTACATACAGACAATGGAATACTCTGCTACCTTGGAAGCTGCCAGCCACCACATAGCATGGATTAACCCTGAGGACATTATATTAAGTGAAATTAGTCAGTCACAAAAGGAGAAATACTGCATAGGACCATTATTGTAAAATATTAAGAAAAAAAACCCATCCCAAAAGGGGGAAAATAAAATTACTTGTATAATTGCTGATCAGCAGAATTTATGTGATGAGCTAAGGGAAGGGAGGGCGGGGAAGATAGAACACAGGGTAGGGAATAGACACAGGATAACTTGGGTATTGGTGAGGTGGGGGAAGTTTCCCAAGAAGGGGCAGGGGAATGAAGAACAAGCAGATGGGAGAACTGTTTGGTAAGTTTATATGGGCTAAATGGGACAGAGGTAAATGATGATGTATGCACAACCTTGGAACAGCAGGGCTCTGGGATACAGGGATTGACACATGGTTTGAATGGGTAAAAGAGGGAATAATATTAAGATGCTAGGCTGTCTTTTGAATCTTGGTTCTCTTTCCTACCATTGCAAAATAGACACTTGGGGGCGGGGGGTCTGAGAGAAAGGAATAGCCAGAAACATCACAATAGAAAGCTTGTAAGACCATCTTCAGCCTATAACTGATTGGAATACCTTAAAGGGGCTAGAAGTTGCCCAGTGATAGAGGCTTCTTATGGAGCCTTTACATTGCATAAGACCAGATGTGGAATCCTGAACCCCATACAAAATCGTCTGAAGTCGGAAATTTCCACTTGGAAGGACAAGTAGACCAGGCTGGAGAGGCTCGAAAAACAGAAGATACTTCATGAAAGAATGACCATCAGGAAAAATAAAAAACAGTAGCAGCAGTCTGATTGACTACTACAAGAACAAGCAAACCATTTGCCCAGGAGCCATCAAGGCAAGTGGTAGGGTACCCTCAGAATAAACCTCCTTCAAAGACTGAGATTCAAGGGTAATACACAAGCAGGCATGTGGTCTGGTGACCACATTAGCCACCAATAAGGGTAAGAAGGGAGAAATTAGCAATGAATTTGGGAGCTGGGTCTGAGCACATTCAATAGACTCCTGTGAACCCAGGTGGAGACCTGGTTGGCCAACTATATGGCAAGACCCAAGGATTCCTGACTCCAGAGGCAGTGACATGGCCACAGAAGACTAGAGTTGAGAGTGAAGCGTCCAGCTGATGTGAAGCGAGGGGAAATGCACAGGAACACCCATGCTTGCAGACAGTACCCACTTGATCTAGTTTCAATGCCTGAATGATCAGAACTCGACTAGAAGAAGAAAGAAAATGAAAAATAGTGTCACCTGCTACAATTTGATGAACTTAACCTATGCTTATGGATGTAGTAGCTCAAAAAAGGGAACAAATCTTTACAGCAAGGATTACTCCCACCCCCTTGCTATGCAGGGTTGACTGGGATGGGCAACTTGGACATTGGCTGCCCAAAATGGGGGAAGCTACAAAGGCAAGAAGTAACTGGATTACAAGCTTTCAAGTGGGAGCCTAGTTCCAGATGGTGTGGAAGAAAGTAGAATCTCAGCTGAATGGTTTCCAATCTGTTGGGACAGGGTTTCCAATCTGATGAAAGGAGATGGGGACAAGACTCTTGTGGTACAATAGTGAATAGTTGCTATCAGGACTGACTGTGAGGAAGATATTTTGTAACAAAAGGAGGGGAGTGATTGATTTTGCAGTCCAGGAGCGGTAGTCCCTGGAACCATCAAGTGTGAAGAACGGAGTGCGTGACCCTAACCAGGGAAGCAGTGATGCCAGAAATGGAGGCAGAGACAATGACATGGACAGATGGAGTGGCTGGAGACTCTGGACTCAGGGAGGCAGAGGGACTGTGCGCTGATGGTCATGGTGCAGACCTGTGAAGTATATCCTTTGGTTATGTGATAGTGCATGGAGGGAACTGTAATCATTGCAGTGAAATGAAATATGATACGATGAATGTAAAACTGATGTTCTCCCATGTAGACCCACATAATTTACAATATAAACTTAAAACAAAGACAGTGAATAATTGTTATCATAATGAATTGTGACTGTCACAACTGTATAAGTAGACGTTTTGTAACAAAAAGGGGGAGTAATTAATATTACAGTCCAGGAACAGAGGATCCTAGGGCCAGCAAGGGAGAAGAGCATGGACGCAATGTGGGACCTTATCAAGAGAAGCAGAAACACCAGAGATGGAGGCAGAAATGAGTACATGGAGAGATATAGCAGCTGAAGATTCTAGACTCATAAAAAGAGAAAGGCTGTGTGCTGGTGTTCAGGAGGCAGGTTTGCATAATGTGCCCTTTGGTTGCTTAAATGATTATTTATTCCTAAGTGTTTTGGTTTACAGCCACCCCCACCCAAAAAACAAAAACTGAGGGAACAGAAGCTAATGCTGTTGACTGTTGATGTACGGAGGAGATTGTAATCATTGCAATTCAACGATGAGTGTAAAACTGATGTTCTCCCATGTAAACTATCACTCAGTTCATAATACAAATGTGTATTTATAAAGGTCTCCTTTAATGACTCAAACTGGAGTGATTTTCTTTACCCTGTCATTGAATGTGTCAAATATATGAGGGAAGAATCTATTATATGTTAAGATGACAATATATTTCCATGCAGACTTCATAGAAAATAAAGTGAGAAACTAGTAATATAGAGAGGAAAGGGATGACTAGAGGAACATTTAAACTAATGGTTTTGGGTGTTTTATTAGGACTTATTGGGGGTTTTCAGGAGATGAGGATGCATATAACGATATAGGATCACAAAAGGTCCAGGGACCCCAATGGAATCAAAGAACAAAAATATAGCAGGATCAGAAATTACCACAGGTAGGGCTGGGTCCAGGGCTCACCAATGGATCTCAACAAAGTAATTTCTATATCCGCACACTAAATCTTCATCTTTGCTGGCACTCAGCTACTCTTTTAGTGTCTGCATTTCCCCTGACCAAGTATTTTTTTTCTCCTATTTTCCTCGTGTCTTCATATTTTTTGTAGCTCATGGCTTTAATTTGTTGTTGTATGCCATCTAGTCTGACTCATAGTTATCATATAGGATTGGGTAGAATTGCCCCATAGAATTTCCTACACTGTAAAATGTAAATTTTTGACACATATAGTTCACTAAGTCTTTTCTCCTGTGGAGTCACTAAGTGAGTTTGAATCACCAACCTTCCATAAGCAGTCCAGTGCTTAATCATTGTGCCACCAGGTTTCATAATTTCTTCCTACATTTAGCTTATTTGTAAGAAGCCATTTTTCGGCTCTTTCTTGAACTACCCAATTAGTCTTACACTTCTTATCCTCTACCAAATTGTTCCTACCACATGAGTTCAAGTAGCTATGAAGAATAAAGAAAATCATATGTCTTTCTTGGTTTACCCCTTCTAGGACTGTGGGTGGAGCCTTTTACCTTAGAAGGGACTTTCAGCATAGTATATATTATGATGAACAAATCAAGACAAAGAAGCATAAGTGAAAGTACACTATTTGCTTTGATGCTTGAACTTTTTCTCATACTTACAATATGGTTCTCACTAATATCTTTCCACATAATAGTCTTTTATTGTCAGTGACTATGAAATCCACTATCATCAAGTTAACTCTGACTTGTAGCAGCCATATATGACAGACTAGAAATGCTTCCAAGACTAGAATTGCCTTATCTTTCTCTTGTAGTGTGACTGGTAGGTTTGAATCTCTGACATTTGAATTAGCAGTAGCTGTTATACCAGAGTTCCTCCTCAATGGCTTGTTGTTGTTATTTTTGTCAAGTGCCATCGAGTCGGAAACAACTCATAGTGACCCCATGGATGGCAGAACGAAACAATGTCAGATCTTGGGCCAACCCCACCACCGCTGCCACAGTTGACGCCATCAATGATGCCACCTGGCTGATCCATCTCATTGGGGATCTTCCTCTTTTTCTCTGACCCTCCATCTTACCCAGCATAACATCCTTCTCCAGCAATTGTTCTCTCCTGACAATGTGTCCAAATTATGAGAGATGAAGCTTAGCCATCCTGGCCTCCAAGGAGCACTCTGGCTGCACTTCTTCCAAAATAGATCTATTGGTTCTTTTGGCAGTCCATGGCACTTTTAGTCTAGGAGTCATTATATTCTTATTTTATCCAGAACTTGACTTGGAAATACAATAAAATTCTCATAAGAATGAAAAGATAAAGGATGTGTATATAGGTGTATATAGTTTTTTTTTTTTTTTCTTTTTTCTACATTGTTGCCCAGTAGGTTAATTCATAATTCTGTCCAACATATATCATTCCATTTCAAAGGTTTGAGTTTATGTAGAGTTTGGTATTTCTCAATGAAGTTTCTGGAAATTAGAAATGGCAATTTCTTCTAATGATAATGTACTTCTTAAAATAGAAGCCATTGAAAACCCTACTTAGCAAAGTCCCACTCTGGTACATATGTTATGGGTCAGAATACATTCTACAGCAACCACTAACTTTTTAACATTCCAAATTTTATGCCATGAATTCCTTTATTGAGTTTTCTATTGTCATTACTCCAATTAACTTAATGAAACTAAATGGAAAATAGTGGTTCTAATTCAGTTGCCTGGTCATTAATTTTAGTTTCTAATTTGTTCATAGAAATATTAAAAAAATAACATAAATCAAAATTATTGAAATGTTGACTATAAAAACCACATACTCCCAAATTATTTTAGTTTTGGTTGAGGATCTCTGTTGCACATGGCCACTTTAATATTTGGTAGAAAAGTGTTTTACTAGATTTTATGGACAAGTCTTTAAAAAGTGTTTCCCCGCCTCCTGACCCCTTCATATTAAGCCAGAGCACTAGACTCATTCGTGGCTAGGTATTTTAGTGTCCAGCACCTTTGTTTCTGTTATTCAGTTTTGACTCATAGCCACCCTGTGAAGGGTTTCTATGACTGCATACCTTTGCAGGAACAAAACACCTCAAACAGATGACCTGGTCTACAGCCCAATACTTATTGTACAGAGCCATTGTGCTCTCTCAGTATTGTAAAATACTAGTAAAATTTATTACTATATCTTTAGTAAGTAAATGAGCTAGTCATTATTTAGTAGCTTCATATTAACCCACAATATTATTCATGATATCTTGTATTTCTTCTTGCATATGCGAAATGTTGTATTAGTGTAATTTGTGTTTTGGAGTGGCTTAAGGAGCTCTGGTAGCATAGTGGTTACGAATTGGGTTGCCAACCTCAGGGTCAGCAGTTCAAAACTACCAGCTGTTCCACAGGAGAAAGATGAGGCTTTCTGCTCCCATAAAGATTTACAGCCTCGGAAACCCTG
>NW_006408629.1:1462744-1483034 GCF_000296735.1 Chrysochloris asiatica
AGGTTGGCCCAGGATCGGACATTGTTTTGTTCTGCTGTGCATGGGGTCGCTATGAGTCGGTTCCGACTCGATGGCACCTGACAACAACAACAACATATATATATATATGTTGTTGTTGTGTTGTTGTTGTTAAGTACCGTGGAGTCGGTTCTGACTCAAAATGACCCTGCACAGGGTTTCCGAGACTATAAATTTTACGGGAGCAGAAAGCCTCATCTTTCTCCCTCAGAGCCACTGGTAGTTTAGAACTGCCGACCTTGAGGTTAGCAGCCTGATTCGTAACCACTACCCTACCAGAGCTCCATATATATACATACATAGCTTTCAAATTAAAAAAAATCTATGACATGACCATTAGGAGTTTCATGCCATTTGAAAATACACACTTGTGAAGCTTCAATGTTCTTAGAAATTAACCAGGAATCTTGTAATAGTTAATATTCTGAGTCAGCTTGTCTCTAAGCTATAATTTTTGTGGATTTGCCAGACTTTATCACCTTCCATTTCATGATCTGACATGAGAAGCCAGTAAGTTGACAGTGGCGACGTCTACCTCCAATATACAAACAGATGTTCTGGCAAGCTGCCTCTCTCTCTTCAACCTGTAATCTTCTTGTCATCTGACCTTTGTTCCTTAGTAGGTAAGCCTGCAGAAGTTTTCTCCTTTCAGCCTGACATAAAGATTTTTGATATTCCATCTCCAAAACACCATGAACCAAAAACGTTTGTTCTATCCTGAGTATTTGTGATCTGCAACCCTGTATGGTAACAGAGATCTTCAACCTGTTTCCTAAGCCTCGGATGTAGAACTTTCCAGTCTCTACATTTGTATTTGTGAGGAAACTGCCATTTTATTACAATTGTGTGAACCATTTTAATCCAATTTCTCTATATGTATTTATACGTAGATTTCACTATAGTTGCTCGCCTAGAGCAAACTGATGGAGAATTCAGTATTTTTTCCATTATTCCAAAAATATGTTCCCACCTATTTTTCTGTTTCTTCTGATGATTCAGAGGTAAGCTCAAGATAGTTTGTTTTCAATTCAACAATATAGGAAGACAGAGATTCTTTGTGTAGTAGGTACATTCGTATCTCTTTTAAAACCACATGTTTCATTCCAGAAAATCAACCAGTGTTTCTACCAGAACCAGACTATGTGGGTAAATAATAGCAAGAGATTGACATCCTTTCCTGTTCTGCTGCTTCAAAAAAAAAAAAAAATGAACAGTATAGATAAACTCAATAAAATGTCATGAGATTTATGATATATTAATTTTATTGCACCTTAGATCTACCTCTTTAATGTTTGAGGTTGATTTTAAAAGAAATCTGACATTAGGGTAAAGAGTATAAATAAATAATTATTTCAGCTAAGATTATCCCTCTGTTAAGGTTTAACTTTTGTAGAACAGGTCTGATTGCATAGAACATCAGTTAACAAACATTTGTATAAAGCCAATTTTGTTCACAGCACAGGAAATGTGCTGTGGAGAATATCAATCAATAACTGTAAACCAGGATAGCTGAAATATAAATACATGAAATAATTAATCTAACAGGTAAACAAGCAACTTTTCAAGCCTGTCAGCTATAAAATCCAATGATAAGAAAAGCATGGATTGTTACTTTCTTAGCTGTCATGTAAACTTAGCCATTTGTATGTTGTTGCTGTTGTTGTTGTTATGGGCCATCAAGTTGTTCCCAAATCATAGTCACCCTGTATAGGGTTTCGGAGGAGCAGCTGGAGAATTTGAACAACTGACCTTGTGGTTCAGTATATTATCCCATAGTATCACACCAGGACTATACTCCATGCCATGTGGCATAAGGAATATGCACACAATGTAGATTTTACCCATTCAATTAATGGTGATATGAAAAAAACCTAAAATTATCTTCATAACCAAAGTTAATGTTGCTAAAATCTATACATATAGTTTGTGATCACTATAGTTTTATTCTTACCATCTGTCAGCTTGTCATACTGTGGTGATTTATGACTTGCTATGATGCTGAAAGTTAGTCCACTGTTATTATACCAGCAAGGTCACCCATGCTAGACAGATTTCTGAGGAGCTTCCAGACTAAAACAGACTTGAATAAAGTTCAAGAGATCTATTTCTAAAAATTAGGTAATGTCTTTTGAGACGGTTTTAAAGTGTGTTGTTGTTGTTAAGTGCCGTAGAGTCAGTTCTGACCCATAGTGACCCTGTACAGGGTTTCCAAGGGTGTAAATCTTTATGGGAGTAGAAAGCCTCATCTTTCTCCCACGGAGCAGCTGGTAGTTTCGAACCACTGACTTCAAGGTTCACAGCCCGATTCGTAACCACTACGCTACCAGAGCTTCCTTTTAAAATGTGAGACCTCTTTAAAGTGTTAAAAAGCACAGATGTCACTTTGACAACTTAGGTGTGAATGATGTAAACCATGTTATTTTCAATCATCTCATATGTATGTGAAAGTTAGACAATGAATAAGGAAGACCATAGAAGAATCGAGGCATTTGAATTTTGGTACTGGTAAAGAATATTGAAAGTACCATAGGCTCCCAAAAGAACAAACAAAAATGTCTTGGAAGAAGTACAGACAATATTTGAAGCTGGATGGTAAGACTTCATCTTGCATACTTTGGATACATTGTCAGATGAACTGGTACCTGGTAAAGGGCATCATACTTGGAAAAGTAAAGGTTTGATGAAAAAGAGGATGGTGATCAATGAGATGGGTTGACACAGTGGCTGCAACAATGGGTTCAAATATTGAAATGAAATGCCTTTCAACTTCTACTTTACCAAGCATGATGTCCTTTTCCAGGAACTGGTCCCTTCTGATAGCATGTCCAAAGTACATGAGTCAGAGTCTCTGAGTCCTTGCTTCTAAAGACCATTCAAACTCTATTTCTTCCATTACAGATACTCGGTTTTTCTGACATTTCAGTGTTTTGCACCAATACCATAATTTAAATGAATCAATTCTTCTTTGGTCTTTCTTATTAATGGTACAAATTTCACATGCATACCAGGCACTTGAAAACATTATGAATTGAGTCAGGCATACCTTCATCCTCAAATCTTTGCTTTTTACTTCTTAAAAGAGGTCTTATGCAGCAGATAAGTTATCTGATTTCATATTACTAGACAAAAATGTTTGCTAAGTGTGAATGCATCATTTAAATTTCAAGATGTTTGGAAAATAAATTTGTTCTAGAAAAGAAAAGAGATTTTACCTTAAAGAGGAGTGAAACTAAACAACACAAACTGATTATCTGGGTGGCGTATAACACATGAAGAATTACAAAGTTCTACCTCCATGCAGTGACCTTTTATAAGGCACAGGGAATGAAGGAATCTCCTCCAATAACCACAGCTGATGGCAGTAATGTGTTACACATCCATGCCAGATCTATAAAAATAGGGAGAGTACTATACTGTGGTAAATATGGGAGCTTAGGCACTGTCTCTGAGGTCTTTGTACTATGACATCATAACCAGTCATTAAGGGGCATGCCTGGGAAAGCTCCTCTGGTGGAGTTTTAGTTCACCATGTGTATGTGTATATATATAATATATATATATATATTTATGTTATTATGTGCAGTGGAGTAGGTTCCGACTCATAGTGACCCTGTACAGGGTTTCCGAAGCTGTAAATCTTTATGGGAGCAGAAAGCCTCATCTTTCTCCCGTGGAACAGCTGGTAGTTTCGAACTGCTGACCTTGAGGTTCACAGCCCGATTCATAACTACTACGCTACCAGAGCTCCTATAGGCATTTTAGCCATCAGAGGTACATGAGGCACTCAAGAAAAAATGGCATCTGAAATCTTAAACCTAGGCACAATATGGAGTTAAGCTCTACATTGCTGGAGTAATTTGTAGGCAAAAAGCCTTTAGATTTCATGCTCTAAAGCTTTCCTTCTGTTTGGTTAGTGATTGAAGGTAATCATATAAATGATCAAAACCTAGATTTTGCTGAGCTCCTAGATGACGGACGATGGTAACAAAGTCATTATACTCACAGTGGTCTTTTGTCAGACACCATCTCTTTCTTCACCAGGGCTTCAAATGGAGTGACGTCTCCAACAAGGGCATCGTAAGTGGAATTGAGCAGTGCTAAATATGTGTTTCCTTGTTCAGAGTCATCTTTTTCACCCTAACACAATGACAGGCCAGGCCACCTCTAAGCAAAATGCAAATTAAAAATATCATTATTCTTTATGAAGATGACCTAACCTATGCTCCCATGGTCAGCATATTTACTTTGTGAGAAACTACATAAGTACAATTTATACAGTATCCTATAATTCTAATAATAAAAGCATCTCTAATTTAGCCAGATGGTACAGATTGAGAAATATTAACAAAAGAATATATATATATAAAGGAAAAAAAAAACATTGTTTAAGACACATGAAAACTAATTATACAGCATAATAAAACTAAAATTAAAACAAAACTGTTAAAAAGAAAAATTAAGGTCAGGTATAAGGCAATGATTTCAAATAACATTCACTGTTGTGTTAAGGCTTTCTTGAGTTGCTTCTGACTCATAGCAACAGTATGCACAGCACAGCAGAACAAAACATTACCCAGTCCTGCGCCATCCTAAAACTCGTTATGTCCATTGCTACTGCCACTGTGTCAATCCATCTTGTTGGCGTCTTCCTGTTTCTTTTCTGAACCTCAAATTTCCCAAGTATGAGGTCTTTTTCCAGGGATTGGTTCTTCCTGAAAACATGTCCAAAGAATGAGAGATGAAGTTTCATCCTTCTCACTTCTAAGGAATATTCTTCAAAAACATAATAGTTTGGTCTTCTTGCAACCCATGGTATTTTCAATATTATTTAAATTAAACACTGCAATTCACATATTGATTCTTCTCTGGTCTCCTTATTCATTTCCCAGCTTGCATACACATATGAGGTGACTGAAAATGTCATGGTTTTAGTCACATGCACCTTAATCCTCAAATTGACATCTTAAATACTTTAAAAGAGGTCTTTCACAGCAGATCTTCCTAATGCAATGTCTTTTGATTTCTTGACTACAGCTTCCATGTGTATGATTGTGGATCCAAGCAAAATGAAATCATTGACAACTTCAAGCTTTTCTCCAGTTATCATAGCATTATTTACTAGTCCACTTATGAAGATCTTTTATCTCTTTACATTGAGGGTCAATCCATACTAAATGCTGTGTCTTTGGTCTTCATCAGTAGTATTTTAAGACCTCTTCACTTCCAGTAAGTAAGGAGATATTATCTGCTTATAACAGGTTGTTAATGGTTCATCCTACAATCTTGATGCCATGTTCTTCATACAATCCAGTTTCTCAGATTATTTGCTCAGCATACAGATTGAAGCAGAATGGTGAAAGGATACAACACGAGTACACACCCTTCTTGATTTTAAACCATTCAGTATCCGCTTGTTATTTGCAAATTACTGCCTCTGAGTATATGTACACATTCTTCAAGGGTACAATTAAATATTCTGGAATACCCAACCTCCCAATGTTATCTATAATTTGTTATGATCCACACAGTTGTATACCTTAGCATAGTCAATAAAATATAAGTGATCATTTTTCTGGTGTTCGCTGTTTTCAGCCACACTCCATCTGATGTCAGCAGTGATATTCCTAATTAAACATCCTGTTCTGAATCCTGCTTAAATTTCCAGTAGCTCTTTGTGGATGTACTGCTACAACCATTTTCTGAATTATCTTCAGGAAAATTTCCCTTGTATGTGATATTAATGATATCGCTCTATGAGTTCCACATTCCGTTAAGTCATCATTCTTTGTAATGATTATAATATGTATCTTTTTTCAGTTGTTTGAATGGGTAACTCTCTTCTAAATTTCTTGGCATAGATGAAAAATGAGTGTTCCCAGCACTATTTCAGTTTGTTGAAACATTTTCATTTGTATTCCATCAATTTCTGGAGACTTGTCATTTTGTCAATGTCTTCAGTGCAGCTTGGACTTCTTCTTCCTTCAATATCATCTGTTTTTGATCATATGCAACTCTTAAAATGGTTGATAATCAACTGATTCTTTTTGGTGATGGCTCTGTGTATTCCTTCCACTTTCTTTTGATAGTGTTCATTAAGGCAACAACCTATTAGTCTATAAAGCTTGAATTATTAGATATAGTAATGAATAATATGAAAATATATATCAAATTCAAATTTTTTTACCAGCCCATAAACCCAAATTGCTAAGTTGAAGTGACCTCAAAAGCAATAGACATTTGAATGGAGTCCAAGCCCTTAAGATCTTGGAAATAGTTGTCTTCTGTGTTTGCCCACTAGGACATTTCCAGCCTTAATTTCAAAACAAATATTTCAGTTCCTTTAAGCTGTGATAAATGTGTTTAAAGTTGAATACAGCAAAGTTCCATTTATCATAGCAGGGTTCTAACTGAGTCTCTGATACCTTCTCTAATATATAGACTAATGGGGTGAAATCAGGTATGCTTGTGGATACATTTTTTTCTCTCCTATGAAAACTGTTACAACACTTTGCAAAAACAAATATAAAATTCAGGCAGTCTAGGTCACCAAAGGCAGGAGAAAAACATTTTGTTCAAATAATTCCGTTAAAAATATATAATCAGCAATAAAAGATAGAGTACATCTTATTATAGGAGATTTATTTAAAACATCTTATATGTTCTTGTCATGGACAAACTGCCCTTCTCTGCCAATAGTCATGACTCATATTCTGAGAAACAGACAAAATAACAACAACAAAAAAATTCTTTCATATTTTTAGTTTACCCCACATATTGTTCTTTCCTCTGATGACGAAAGTTCTTAGAAATGCTTTTATCACTGTAACTTTAGGACAAAGCTATATTGGATGAACCAAATTGGTTTCCTAGAAAACTGACTTGAGCTAAGGTTGGAAATCTTCTTTAAGTATTTGGATTCAAAATATGCAATAAAGTGTGACATTTTGATCATTACCCTTAGATGGAAATTTCATAATAATATTGCTTTGGAGACTAAATAAAAAAATCACTGATAACACTGTTCCAATTATAAATGTTCACTATTGACTTTTTTTTTTTTTTTTTTTTTTTTTTTTTCTTTCTGAATTCGATGTTTAGAACAAAAAAAGAAAAAAATCAGTTTAACTGTTTTTTCTGAATCATACTTCAAATTAAAATTGCTTTAGGTGTCCAGAGCAAAGAGGTCAGTTTGAAGACAAAAGTGCACCTGACCCATGCCATGATATTTTCAGTCCCCTTCTATGCATGTAAAAGTTGGACCATGAATAGTGAATACAATAAAATAATTGATGCATTTTAATTATGGTGTTTGTGGAGAATATTTAAAGTACCATGGAATGCCAGAACAAACAAATCTGTCTTAGGAGAAGTGCAGTCAAAACGCTCCTTAAAAGCAAGGATGGTGAGAATTTGTCTCCTGTACTTTGTACATATTATCAAGAGTGACAAACTCCTGGGGAAAGACATCATGCTTGGAATAGTGGAGGATCAATGAAAAAGAGGAAGAATCACAATGCGATGAATTGCACAGTGACAAAAGCAATGGGCTCCAAGGGAACAATTGTGAGGGTGGTGCAGGGCTAGGCAGTGTTTTATTCTATTGCGCATAGGTTCAGTATGAATTGGAACTCTTAGACATCCAATAACAACAACAATGATATTAATGAGCACAGTTTCCATCTGCAGAATATATCTTGAGTCAATCTCTTTTGATAAATAAAAGGAGAAAGAGATTAGTAGAGTTCAGAGAGAACTATAACCACCGAGAAAGAAGAGCTGGGAGTGGTGTATGTACATTGGACTACAGGCTCCTTAATTCTGAAGCTCTTAGATAGGAGAAAAGACACATGGAGCTATCCAAGGAATATTGGCCCAACAGATGCTTTTTCCAGAGCAATAAAAAAGTTAAACCTTCCCTAAAGCCAGCTTTCCAAATTTGAACTTGTAGCTTCTAAGCTGTGAGAGCATAAATTATTTTCTGTTAAAATCAAAATTAAAATTTCTTTTAGGCACCAATTTATTTTCAAGAATCAAAGTTTAAAAGGAGTAGAGCAGAAGCATTAACAATTCTATGCTGGTGGTCTAAAATGAAACACAAAACCAGGACCTGAAAATCTCTGTATTAAGAATAGTAAATATTGTGAGCTTTGTCTAATACTTAAGCAGTATTGTTGTTATTAAGTGCTGTTGAGTGGGTTCTAACTAATAGTGTCCCTGTACAAGGTTTTTGAGGAATGCCTGGTGCATTTGAACCACTGACTTTGTGGTTTGCAATCCAGTGCTTAACCTACAGAGCCACACCAGAACTCCTAAGCAGTATTAGTAACAATTATTTTCTATAAACCTCACTTTGTATATGAGCATGAACACAGAGCATGAACATCTATTAAAACATAAAACTTTTCTTGGAGACACCTAGGAAGGAAACTTCGTGTCATTTACCTCTGTAACATTTTAGTTTGAATTGCAATCTTTTCTAGACATGATTATTAAATCTTGTTAAATTTGTAAATAAAAGTTTTAATCTGAAAGTTTCAAATATAAACCATTAGTTGGATAATTTAGGACAAAATGTCTTCTTATACCAAGAAAAATTTTGTTGTTAAGTGCTATCGCGTAGGTTACAGCTCATAGTGACTCTGTATAGTTTCCAAGGAGTGACTGGTGGGTTTGAACTACAAATCTTAGGGTTAGCTGTCCAGTGCTTATCCTGCAGCACCATACCAGGACTCCCCTCAGAGAAACAGAGCCTCAAAATACTTATAATATATTAATACAAAAAACATAAAACATACAGTGATGTTTTAACCTATTCAGTTGCTTATTTCTGTTCTTGCTGATTTTTTTTGCATCAGGTATAATTTGTGAACACTGTTACTGTTTCCTTCCAGAGTCCTGGAACGCTTGATTTAGTCTGGTAGACTCTAAATTCAGTAAATCCAGTATAGTCCATCTTTCTGCTGGGAATTTTTGTCAAGCATTTCAATTTCTCACCAAAGTGTTTCAGCAAAGCAAAGCCTGTCTGTAGATGACAAATTTAACATGGCTGTGCTTATTTTGTAATAACGTTTTTTAAAAGTACTAGAGTTGATGGAAATTACAGAATAATCAAAAAACAAATACAGTTAATTAAAATTCAGAAGACACCATAAACAAAATTATTCCACAACACTATGATTAACCTTATTTCTTGGAAGCTTCAGTTATAATACTATATTACCAAATTAATACCATTTAAATTAAGCTAATAGAAAAACAGCTGGCATCAAATGAAATTGAATTTTGATTAAGTTGGCAATTAAAGTAACTAAAATTGTGAATACACCAAAAAGTTTCTTTTGGTGGAACCTATAGTGATTTTCTGATAAAAATTTGAGCATTAGCTTTTTTAAAAAACACTTGGAACAATGAAAGTCAATCCACTCTTGTCCTAGAAGTCAAATTCAAATTAAAATATATTAATAACAAAAAAAAAATGTGTTAATATAATGCCAAGAAAGCCAATTTTTTGTTTTATTGTTGTTAAAATGAAAGCTTCTAAAATTTCTGAAAGTAAAATACTAAATTTTAACCAGAGGTTATAACTTTGATTATGCTAGATAATTTCTGTTCACTGAATTTTTAAGCATTGCTTTCATTGCATAGTTTATAATATAATTCCTTAAATTAAACAAAAATGACACAATAATTCAACAGACTTTAAATGCCTGCAACCTTGCTCTGAAAAGCAAAGTTATGTGAATTATAAATTATAATAAATATTTGTTAACTCAGTTTAACACTAGTAAATTTACCTAAAAATCTTGAAATACTCATAGAATGTAAAGTATATTTATTGCTCAAATAACTCTTAATTGAAATGCTAACTGAAAGGTTGATGGTTCAAACCCACTAGTCACACCTCAGACACCCTATACAGGGTCACTATGAATTGAAACTGTCTCAAAGGCAGCAAATATTCTAAAGTTTTCTTTATACTTTTCCTACTTTTTAAATCTAAATTTGACATTTTAGGATTCTTTCAAAATGCCTACTTTTAATCAAACCTAATGAATATATCTCTCTCATGGCAACTGTGGTGAACAAAACTGAGCTGCTCCTCAAAATCACTGAGTCTGAAAGTCTTTATGAGAGCAGACAGTCTCATTTCCCTCTCAGGGTGTGGTTAGTGGACTCTAACTATTAGCTTTGTGATTAGCAGTGCATTGTCTAATCATGAGCACCACTACATCTCTTTTCACACTGAAATGGGGTTTTCTTTAGCTTTCTTTAACATTATCACTGAGTCATTTGAATTCAGACTGAGTTTCCCTCTGAATCTCGGGCTTATAATTAAAGACAAAAATCCATGCTTGCTAATTAATTTTGCAAATGTTTAGACTGATTCAGGTGATTTTGAAACTATGGGCAGCCACATTCTTTTAGGGGAACAGTACTTTTCCCCAATTTCAGGACTAAGAAAAGAAGTGTAAAAGGAAAGTTATTTTGTAATACCTACTTCAAATTATTTATGAAGATTTTGATATAAAGGTTTTTGTAAACATGAAGACCCGTTGAAATGACAGCACTTTCTTAACTGTTTACAGTATCAAAATAATTTAACTCATATATACACATGTGTGAACAAAAATCAAAACAGAAAACTCAAAAAATATATTTAATTTAAATATTGCAGTTTGTATTCCATCAGTTATTGGTGACTTGTTCCTTGCCAAAGTCTTCGATGTATCTGTTTTTTTTGTTTTGTTTTTGTTTTTTTTTGTAATGTTGTATTGTGAATTATGTGATAGTTTACATGGGAGAACATTAGTTTTACATTCATCCTATGTATATCGGTTCATTGCTATGGTTACAATCCCGTCTATGCATCATCAACCAACCAAAGGGTATACACGACAAGAAAAGTCTTCAATGTATCTTGGACTTCTTCCATGGCTCCCTCTACCAAAATAGTCCAAACTAATGACTGTGAGACATCTTGGGGAGGCAGTGGAGGTAGAGAAAAACAAACAGAATTACTTCCTTTAAAATGCTTTCAGGGAATCCCAAAATCAGAGTATGAACCAGAATCATCTGCTAGAGAATAGACTGAATTTACAACAAACAGTAACAGAATTTATCTCAACCACCACATGTATTTTTGTCATAAAAGAAAGACACAAAAACCTTTTAGACAGGGTTGTTGCTGTTATTAGTTGTCATCGAGTCGGTACCAACTTTTAGTGACCATATGCACAGCAGAACAAAACAATGCCTGGATCCTGGGCCAACCTAACAATTGCTGCCACTTTACCAATCCATCTCGCTGGAGGTCTTCCTCTTTTTCTCTGACCCTCCACCTTACCAAACATGATATCGTTCTCCAGTGACCGGTACCTCCTGACAATAGGTCCAAAGTATGAAAGACGAAGTTTGGCCATCGTGGCCTCCAAGGAGCACTCTGCCTGCACTTCTTCCAACACACATCAGTTTATTCTTTTGGCTATCCATGGTACATTCAATATTCTCTTCTAACACCATCACTCAAATGCATCAGTTCTTCTATGACCTTCTTTATTTACTGTCCAACTTTTGCATGCATATGAGGTTATTGAAAATATCATGACAGGAAGAAACACAAAAATAAGAACTAACAAAACTTAATAGTAGCTTCTGGATGCCTTGAAATGCAGGCTCAGAAATTCAAGAGTGTTTTCCTTGCAGATTAACAATCTGGTCCATTGAGTATGGTGGGGTTGTTGTTAACTGCTGCCTAGTCATTTTTGTCTCACAGTGACCCTGTATAGGGTTTCCTAGGAGCAGCTGGTAGGTTTGAAATGCCAGCCTTGCAGTTAGCAGTCCAGTACTTATCCTACAGTATCATACTCTCTATTTCAGTGCTTTTCAATCCATGGCCCCCAAGAGATCCACCATATAAGAGACTTTGAAGTCCTATATATAACTATGCCAAATGTTCTAGAGGAGAAAAGAGACCCTGTCTTTAAATATATAAATATTGTAAAGACTTCTTATTACATTGTAAGTAGGAATAAAAACAAGCAAAACAAACATAGATCATCCTGGTGAGGAAAACTATTAGGAAGTTAGACCAGAGAAAATAAAAATATCTCATGTCACAACTCACACAGCTTGTCTCAACAGAAAAATTACAACATCCTCAGCAATAAGGAGATCCTCATAAGGAAGACAATAGAAGAATTGATAGTTTTGAGTTATAGTCTTGGAGGAGAATGTTGAAAGTGCCATGGGATGCCAAAAAAACCAATAGATCTGTTTTGGAGGAAGTGCAGCTAGAGTGCCCCTTGGAGGCCAGGATGGCCAAACTTTGTCTCTCATACTTCAGACATATTGTCAGGAGGGACCAGTCGCTGGAGAAGGATATCATGTTTGGTAAGGTGGAGGGTCAGAGAAAGAGAGGAAGACCCCCAACGAGATGGATTGGCCAAGTGGCAGCATTGATGGATTCAAGCATGGCAACAGTAGTGAGGTTGGCCCAGGATCAGGCAGTGTTTCATTCTGCTGTATATAAGGTCACTATGAGTTGGTTCCAACTTGATATCACTATAAATAGCAACATAGGGGTAGGGAAAGGAATCGTTGTAAAGGAGAAGTTAGAATCAGAAAAGCATATTTAAACAAATTCCCCAAATTAACTGCTAGAACACTTGAACCAGGAGTACGGCTCACACCCCTGACAGAAAGATATATAAAGGAAAAGCCAAATTTTATTAAGGGCTCCTCAGTCATGAGGGGAAAGTCTGTTCTTATTTATCTTTAACATTGTCTATGTTTAATAAATCCTTTTATCTTCCTAAGATTCTTGTCTTTCTAACTTCTTTTGTGTGGAGTGAGTTTATTATGCCTTCTAAATTCTTTGGAAGGATAATAACACTATTTCAGGGATAGCATTTCAACTGTGACTAAACTATCTATATATCGATGCCATGATGAATTCCAAAGTTCTATTTCCATACAGTGGGCACAAAGAACAAAGGAATCTCTTCCCATAATCACAACAGTCCACTGTACTGTGTTACATCCTAATGTGGGAACTAAGGAAGCAGGGAGGGAACTATTGTAAATAGGGGTGCTTACAGACTTTGTCTGAAACTTGCTAGTTTTGGTAGCACAACTAGCCATTAAGGGGCATTGTAGAAAGGCTTCTGTGAGGGAGTTAATGGTCTCTTTTACCTGGTCAGGGAAAGCAGTCAAAAACCAACTTTCAAATACACTTTGCTTTTGATTCTGGCAGTTTGGCCATCAAAGGTATATGAGATACTGAAGAAAAATTGGCATTTTTGTACTTAAACCTAGACACAAGATGGAATTAAGATCTGCCCAACTGGAGTCATTCACAGGCGCAAAGTTTTCAGATTTTATTCTCAAAAGCATCTTGAAAAGAAAAATAACTTAGTCAGTCAATTTCCTATTACATGCAAATTCTTGAACAACAATTTTAACTTTTTTTTCATAAGACCCCCTAGCAAATCAGTATTTTCAGCATAGTTTATTGCATATATTTGCATTAAATGTTGACATACATTAGTTTATGATAATTATTATCATATTGGATGTCTTAGTGAAAGAATATATAAAGTGTAAAAAGGTACAATGACTTAGAACCAAATCAAGAAAGGAATACATTTGATTGTCTTACTAGACTTCCAAAATTTCATACATGAAATATTTGTTCCTACTTATAGTTCAACTTAATATACTAAATTCTGTCAAGAAAAATCTTGTGATTTCAAAAATGTCTGTTTATAATTCCTGATGATTTTTTTTTTCTGCTCTAGAAAATTCAAGGTATGCAAATGAACACCTAACTTTTTTTTAAAAGGAATAATCTTAATTCCTTTTATTTAAATGATTAAATTGTCAATTAAAATCTTGGTATTACGTAAGGTTTATCTTTCTATTACCTGATGCACAGTATGTTATGAGACTGAGCAAGAATGAATTAATAATTTGAGGTTGTGATTTAGAATTGCTTGTCAAAGACTGAGAGCAGAGCTTTTCCATGATATTCCTTTCTGTGGTGCTATATTTGGCAGGCGTTGTTGTCCAATAAAAATCTTTTCACTTATGCTACATATGTTTTCTTTAATTGTGTTTTGCATTTATCCTAGATCTGTGACTTTTTTGTGTGAAATACTACTCTCTTCACTGCATATTCGTCATTGTGTATAGCAATGTGATTCAGCATTTTAACTTTGATTTTTTTATAAACATCCAATCTCATCAAGATTTGCTATTGTTGTTGTTGTGTGCTGACTATCAGACTTCAAAAATCAGCCTGAAGATTAGGATATGGATTTTGGATGTTAAAGGTGTTGTCCAGATTTTGACAGTTCCAAAGGAGATCCCTGTATATTTCTTAAAGGTGAGTGAATGGATTCTTTATACTAAGTGGTATCTGAAAAGAGGTAAACATTTAGAGTAATATATAGCAACAGATCCTCTGATTACAACTATGATGGACAAAACTGGGATGTCTGTTTCATTTTCTTTCTAATTTTTTTTTCTGCTTTCTTAACATTAAAAAGAAAAGAAAAAAGATGTACCGTGTATTCCTGGAATAATCCTTTAATTGTTCTGAATTATTTATCTTTAATGTTAATCTACATATTTTTCAGGATCTGCCTGAGCAGAAAAATAAACCAAAATGTTTTTTTCTTTGGATGTTAAAAATTGCAGAAAATATTGAATGTTTTGTGGAGGAAGGAAAGAAGGGATAGAGAGGTGGTTTGAAATAAGAATGTCCCTCTCCCCTCTGACAGTGCATTCAAGAGAAGAAATAGTCCTGGATTATTTTTCCCCCCTCTCCTTTTTCAAGAAAATCATCTTTAGTTACTCATTTCTTTCTCCCTATGGTCAGGTTGGCTGCATCTCCAAACACTTGTAAGTACTGTATGTTCTGACATATCCTGAAGTCATGCATTAGCACCTTTTCATTCAGCAAAGGGTGAGAACAGATATCTTTTGGCAGCTGACAGCAGGGTGCAGGCAGAAAGAAGGGGAAGGAAGCTGGAGGAGGAGGAGGACACAGTGGTGGCCTAGTGGCTAGCAGGACTAATGCACCAGCTGTGAATAACCCGTTTTTCCCCTCCCACCTACCCAACAGATGTCTCTCTGTCATTGTCATGTCCTCAAGCTATCCCAGTAAATGATTTGCGCATTGCAACTGAGTCACTGATGTGGCAATTGAACCTCTTTGCAGTTCAGAATTGTTGATGTGTGCACAGAGGACCATGTGGTTGTACTGTATGCATGTAGGAACTGGAAAGGAGTGGGGAGGGGCTCAGAGAGTATCACCCGAAAAAGAGAACTAGAGAAAGGAAGTCTGAGTCAGATTGAATAGTGAAATGTCCAAGATTGCCTTGCTTTGCCTGAGAATTAAATGGAAGAGCACATTAACGTCTACCTCTAGTTGGACTTTGGCTCTCTCAGGCATAAGCAGTCCCTTGCTACTCTAGTAAATATACATAACACTTTGAAAGATTAAAAGATGAAGAATGCAGTGACCTGTATTGTATATATGCTTTATTCTGTAGAAAGAATGTTAATAAATATACTCTGAACTTGCAAAGTTTGCCAATATAAATAATGTAGCATTTCAAAGTCTGCCATTAAATGTAATTCAATTTTTCAATGTAAAAATATAGTTCAGTTATAAATTGGAGTCATGCTTGACATTAGTTGGGCATTAGGAGATATTAATTAGATACTGCTCACTTCTTCTCTCTGATTTCTTTATATTAAATGAATTATCAGGAAAGAAGAATTTGCAAGCATGCAATTTAGAGAGTTTTATTCTCAAATACAAGCTGCCTTGTAATTTTTAGTGGAGAAATAGATGCTTTTTTTCAAAAATCTTTTCAGTGATCTGTGGAAAACATGCCCTCCCCAATAGGAACACAGTATGGAAAAGCTAATCCATTTTAAAACTTTGTAATGATAATAAGCTACAGTGAACAAGTAGCCTAGGGAAAAGATAGTAGTAGTCACCTTTAAACAGAAAGAGGATAGCAAGTAATTGTACATTTTTACACTAGGCTGATGACAACATTTCCTGTGACTTTGAACTTACTTTGGCTGTCACAAGCCTGGCATGCATTCTGCATATCAATTAGGCAGTTGTATTTCTTGTATGACATTTGCAGCACAATGGAGAAATGTACTAATGTGGTCTTTGTATGTAAGCAGAACATTTATGTGTAAATAATTGTACTTCTTAGGAAAGATGTTGGTTTTAACCTGCATATGGAACTGTTAAGACCTTTTAGATCTTAATACCTCATGCAGTTTTCCTTTATTGTTGCTACACTTGTTTAAATCAGTCTTCCTGCTACTTTGGCATGTTTCCTACTGACTTTATGGTTTATGTATCTGTGCTGTGTGTGTGTGTTTTCTAGCAGTTAATTGTTTAAACTGAGATTCCAGAAATAGTTCTTTAAAGTGTTTCAATTTCATTTTTCTTGAAGATTTGTCAAACTGTTACCTTTGTTTTGTTTTTGACCAAATTCTGCAATTAGAAGTAGTTTCTAAAAGCATTAATATTGATTTCACAAAAATTTTAAAGTATCTTGGATGTGTTTTATTGCTTATTTTGTTGCTTTTTAGTCCTCATCACTTGGGATTGGAATTCTTAGGAAAATAGTAGAGAAAAAACTGATTTTTAATGTTTCCAATTTAAAATGTACCCTGGATCTATGCTTTTTGGCTTTCTCCCAAACAGTTTATTGTTTGAATATTTTGTTTTTATTTTAGAAAAAGTAATCTAAAGTGCTCTCATGCTGGAGAATGTGTGTACTCATAAATACTTTTATGATCTCATTTTCTAGCTGAAATCCTCTTCCATCTTATGCTCCAGGATGAATATTTCTATTAGGCTTCATTTTAGGGGTAGTTGGACATTTACCTGATTTGAGATAGGATCTCTTGGAGTACCCAGCCATGATTATATTATCTCTTAGTAAATGTTTGTGTTTGTAAAAGTCTGAAATTTCAGAAGCAAATCCTCAGAACTGTCTTTTGAGTCAACTTTGTGTAGGTTCAAACCACTATTTTTATAAAATAAAGAGTAATCATTTGTTCCACTAAAAAAATCTACAGTTAATTAAAATTCATCTTTAAAGACACAAATCATAGATGTAACAAAAGTTTACGAACTATTGTGCCTGCAGGAATATTCTTGTTATGTTCAGTTGAGACACGGCAACACTATTGTCTAACTTTTGATATTGCATGTGAAATTCATTGATAATCAGCTTCAGGAATATTCAGAGGAATAATCAGAGGAAATACATTGAAGGGGTGATTCTGTTGTTGTTGCTACTAAGTTCCACCAATCCATTTCCCACACTTAGTGAACCTATGCACAACAGAAGGAAGCACTGCCCAGTCCTGTGTCATCTCACAATTTTCGTTATGTGTGAGCCCATTGTTACTGCCAGTGTGTCAATCCATCTCTTTGGGGGTCTACCTCCAAATGCTTCCCTCCAAACAGCATGTCCACAGCAGGAGAGGCAAAGTTCCCCCATCTTCACTTTCAAGGAGCATTCAAATTGTTCTTCTTCTGAGACAGATTTGTTGTTCTTCTGGAAGTATTTGATACTTTCAATATTCTCCTCCAACACCCGTAGTTCAAATGCATAGATCTTCAACAGTTTTTCTGATTCACTGTCCATCTTTCACATGCATATGAGGTGATTTAAAATATCATGGCTTCCTCAGGCACAGCTTAATCCTCAAAGTGAAATATTTGCTCTTTGACATTTTAAAGAGGTCTTTTGCAAAAGATTTGCTTAATGTAATAACTTGCTAGATCTCTTGACTGCTTCTTCCATGACCATTGATTGTGGATCCAAGCAAAATAAAGTTGTTGACAACTTCAATCTTTACTACATTTATCATGATGCTATTTTATAGTTCAGTTACGAGGATTAGGGTTTTCTTCACATTGAGGTGTACATCATACTAAATTCTATAGTCTTTTATCTTCCTCAGTCATTGTTTCAAGTCCTCTTCATTTACAGCAAACAAGGTTGTGTCATCTGTATATCACAAGGTTTTAATGAATCTTCCTTCAGTCCTGATGCCACTTCCTATTCATATTATTCACTTTCTCAAATGTTTTTGGTCAACACATGGAATGAATAAATATGATGAAAGGATACAAAGTTGACACATAATATTTGTAGGGTTGTTTTTTTTTTATGTTTTGTTGTGATAGTTTACATGTGAGGACATTAGCTTTACATTCATCCTATTGAATATCATTTCATTGCCATGGTTATAATCCCTCCATGCATCATCAAACAACCAAAGGGTATACCCTGCAAGCCTGCCCCCTGGTTGTTAGCACACAGCCCCTCTCTCTCTCTCTGGATTTAGAGACCCCAGTTGCTCCATCTCTACGTCATCATCTCTGCTTCCATTTCTGGCATTACTGTTTCTTTGGGTAGGGACCCGCACATCGCTACTCTCGCTTGATGGTCCCAGGAACCTCCAATTCTGGACTGCAAAGTCAACCACGTCACCCCTTTTGCTATAAATGTCTATCTTTACATTTCCATCCCTCATAGTCAGTACTGATAGCAATTATTCACTATTGTACCACGAGAGTCCTATCCCCATCTCTTTTCATCAGCCATGCCCAGAAAGATTGGCTACTACTCAGTGGAGATTCTCCCTTCTTCAACACTCTCTGGGTCTATGTTCCCTCTTGAAAGCTTGTAAGCCAGTCACTTCTTGCCTTTGTAGCCCCCCATTTTGGGCAGCCAATGTGTCCAAGTTGCCCATCTCTGTCTACCCTGTGTACTGAGGGGGTTGGAATGATTCTCGCTGTAAAGATTTTTTCCCTCTTTAGAGTTACTGCATCCATAGTTTTAGGTCAAGTCCATCAAATTGTATCAGATTACTCTTTTTTTCCCCCTCTTCTTTCTTCTTCTAGTTGCGTTCTGATAATCCAGCCATTGAGGCCTGGAATAGTGGGTATTATCTGCAAGTGTGGGTGTTCTTGTGCATATGCCCTCACTTCTTATCAGATGGACGCTACACTCTCCACTCTAGTCCTCTGTGGCTATGTCACTGTCTCTGGGCCCAGGAGTCCCCAGGTCTTACTATACTACTTGCCAACCAGGTCTCCACCCGGGTTCATAGGAGTCTATTGAACATGGTTTGACTTAGCTCACAGCTTCATTGTTGTTTTTCCCTCACCTCTACTTAACGGTGACCAACATGATCACCAGTCAGACTGCATGCCTTGTCGTGTATTCCCCTTGAATCATAGTCTTGAAAGGAAGTTTGCTCTAAGGGGACCTGACCACTTGCCTTGATGTCTTCTGGGTGAGTAATTTGATTGTTCTTGTAGTAATAACTCAGACTGCCATTTTTATTTTGTATTTTTCTGGTCAGACTTTCTTTCAATAAGTATCTTCTGTTTTTCTAGCCTCTCCAGGATGTTCTGCTTGTCTTTTCAAGTGGAAATTTCTCCTTCAAGTGGAAATTTCCCACCTCAGAAGATTCTGGATAGGGTTCAGAATCCCACCTATGGTCTTATGCAATGCAGAGGCTCTGCAGGAAGCATCCTTCACTGGGCAAGTTGTAGCCCCACTTAGGTATTCCAATAAGGAACTCTGGTATTATGGTGGTTACTAATCAGGTTACCTCAGGGTCAGCTGTTTGAAACTATCAGCTGTTTAGTGGAAGAAAGATGAGGCTGTATATTCCCATAAAGATTTATAGGCTCAGAAACCTTGTACAGAGTTGTTATGAGTTAGAACCGACTCCACAGTACATAACAACAGCAACAAAAACAAACATTTATAGGCAGAAGACAGACTAACAAGCTTTCTATGGTGACATTTCTGGCTATTCCTTTCTCTCCCCATCAAGTGTCGATTTTAAAATTGTATTCAAGGGAAACCAAAAGACAGCTAAGCACCTTAACATTATCCCCCCGCCCTTTTACCCATTCAAACCATGTCTCAATCCTTGTAACCCAGAGCCCTGTTGTTCCAAGGTTGTGCATACATCATTATTTACCTCTGTCAGACTTAGCCCATCCAAAAACTGTCTAATTTTTCTCCCATCTGCCTTGTTCTTCCATTCCCCTCCCCTTTCTTGTGTATTGCCTGCCTAACCAGCACCCAAACTATCCTGTGTCTATTTGCTACTCTGTGTTCCACCTTCCCCTCCCTCTCCTCACAAAATACCCCACATCCTGATAACCAGCAAAGAACCACCCCCTCCTTTTTTAGTATGGGTT
>NW_006408629.1:1487529-1496865 GCF_000296735.1 Chrysochloris asiatica
GGCATCATTGATGGACTCAAGTGTGGCAGCAGTAGTGAGGTTGACCCAGGATCAGACATTGTTTCGTTCTGCTGTGCATGAAGTCGCTATGAGTCAGTTCCCACTCGATGGCACCTGACAACAACAACAACAACAATGTTTTATCCTGTAACCTACCTGACCTTGTCACCATCTTTATCCCTGTTCCTGTGTTTAACGTCTTTCAGAATGTAATAGTTTTGATCATAGATTGACCTCCCAGATTCTCTGAGTTTGTTCTTATGGTTTTGTTCTGTTCTCTACTCTTCCATTTATCTACTGAATTCCAGGAGGTGCTGCCACGTATGTCAACCAATCTCTGTTTGTTGTGTGTTCTTGTTGGTTGTCAGTCCACAGAACTCCTTTTTAGAATGTTTTGTAGTGCAGGTTTTGGCTTTGGTAAAATCTCTTAGCTTCTGTTTACCCTGGAATGTTGTATTTGATTGATAACTTTTTTGGATAAAGTATTCTTGGTTGGCAGTTTTTTGTTTTTTGTTTTTTGTTTTTTTTCTTTTAGGGTTTTATATATGTCTTTCTATTGGCTTCTTGCTTACATAGTTTCTGCTGAGAAGTCAGAGCTTAAATTGATTGCTTGCCTTTCTGTGTAACACCTCTCTTTTTCCTAGCTGCTTTCAGAATTATCTCCTTATCTTTGATTTTGGAGAGTTTGATTATGATATGTCTTGCTGATTTCTTTTGGAGTCTATCCTTCCTGTAGTTCATTGAGCTTCTTGAATGCTTATCTTTTTGTTTTTCAGTGATGTGAGAGAAATTTTCTTCTAGCACCTCTTCAACTATCTCCTCTGTGGACTTGTGTGATTCTTCCTGTTCTGGAATGTGGATAATTCTTAAGTTATTCCTCTTCATGCTTTCCAACATGAATCTTAGACTTTCTTCTGAATTTTTTATCCTTTTTTTCTGATTGCTTTTCTAGCTTAGTAGTATTGAGAGATGTGTCATCCATTTACTTGTTTTGCCTTCCTTCTCTTCAATTCTACTCTTTTGCCCTTTCAGTGTATCATTTATTTCTGATATTCTATTATTAATCATTTGGGCCTTTTTCTGTAGGGTTTGAATTGTTTCTAATATTGTATCTATCTTATTTGATTTTTCCTGTACCACTTTCCTGACTTCTCCCTCATTTTTCTCAACTCCATTGTAAAGTGTTTTGAAACATTTTATAATCATTTCTCTGAATTCCTTCTCAGGCATTTCCAAGGCCTGCCCTTCTTCCAGGCATTTCTAGGTCTATGTCTGGGTCATTTGTCTCAAACATTTGATCTTGTGTCTGGACATATGCTGATCTGGTCATCTGTTTTTGCTTCTTGGACATGTTCAGTGGTTATTTGTGACCTTAATACTTAATTGAGTATGTGTCTTGGTATTTTTTTTTTTTTTTTTTGCTTTCTGATTGCTTCCAGGTAGATGTAATCAGCAGGTGTGCTTCCCTTTTCACTCTTCTTATTGCTTAACTCAGAGTTACTTTCACAGGTGTTGTCTGCCTCCCTGGTGTATGGCAGTTGGTATTGGTTCTTGCCTGGATTGTGAGGTTTTATTGAGTGTGATTGTAGCTTGACTTTATGGCAGCAATTGTTGTTTCCTCTTCGGTAATATAGGGAGATAAAGAGCCCCCTAAAGGCAAAAGGGAAAGCAAACAAACAAACAAACAAAAAAACCAAAAAAACCCCAACAGCTATAGCAAAATAAACAAAAAAAATCAGATTGGATACTGTAGTCTATAATCGTACAAAAGGGAGAGGTGAAAGTAAAGCAAAAAAAAAAAAAAAAAAATCTGTAGCCTAATATGAGTATGACTTTAATATCCTTTTTCAGCTTCTTGCCTTCAAGGCCACCTGGTAAATTTCAAGATGTCATTGCTGGTTGTTATGCTGTACCTCAGGATTTAATTTTTGGGCTGTTTTGTTTTTAAACTCTCTCCCTCTCCACACCCCCTGTTCTGGCCTTTTCCCTACTAATAAGGTACTCTGGTAGTGTAATGGTTACAAGTCGGGCTGGTAACCTCAAGGTCAGCAGTTCAAATCCACCAGCTGCTATGCATGAGAAAGAACTAGGATTTCTGCTCCCCTAAAGATTTTAACCTTGGAAACCCTATGCAGGGTCACTATGTGTTGGAACCGACTCCACGGCACACCACCATCAAATAGTTCAGGACTGACTGTGGCCATTTTCCCCTGCTGGTTTAAAGTGGTGATGGTCTCTTTAAATGCTGAGAGGATCTGTACACATGCGTGGTAGAAGAACCCTTCAGTGGTAGTGTTGGTAGTATCGACTTGCTCAAGCACCCCCTCTAGTCACCAGAATAGAGGTGCACAAACAGCAAGAGGCCAATGGGCAGACACCAAAAAAAATCAGAAAAAATCAAAGAATACTGTCCACCTTTTCTCAGACATTCCAGCAAGCATTAGTCTATAGTGGATCTTCTTGCTCCCCTGCTTGGTCTTGTCATTTGGTCTCCCCCAAGTTGTTAGCTCCGGGCTGCTGAGCCCAGCAAATTCTAAAGTTTGACATTTCTTGCTTCAGCTACAAGTTCCACTAGCTATAAGCCTTCAAAGTTTTAAAATATTCCTACATATATGGTTCCGAGTTTTGTAGCTCTCCCCTGAACTTGCTTCACCTGGTATTCTGTGGTATTGCTGATGGAGATCTTCACTGCACCTCTATCCTATTCAGCATCAAGCCCCGCCTCTCCTCACCTTTCTTAGTGTTGAACCATTCAGTATGCCCTTGTTATTACCAATGACTACTTTTTGGCCTATTTACTGATTCATCTTACACAAAATAAAGTGTTCTGGAATATCTATTCTCTGTAATATTATCCATAGTTTGTTATGATCCACACAGTTCAATACCTTTGCATAGTCAACATATCATAAATACACATCTTTCTTGTACTGTTCACTTTCAGACAAGATCCATCTGATATCAGCAATGAGAGTCCTAGTTCCACATCATCTTCTGAATCAAGCTTAAATTTCTGGCAACTCCATGTCAGTGTACTGCTGTAACCGTTTTGATTATCTTTAGCAAAATTGTGCTTACATATGATATTAATGATGTTGTTCAATAGCTTTGTATTCCATTGGGTTGCCTTTCTTTGAAATGGGCTCAAGTATTCACTTCTGATCCAATTGCTATAAATTTCATAGCAGTGATAAGTGAGTGAATTCAGTGCTTCATCAGTTTCTTGAAACTTTTAAATTGACATTCAGTCAGTTGAATTGAATTGAATTGTTTTTCATGAATACATTGAGTGTAGTGTGGAATTCTTTCATCCATACTATTGTTTCTTGGTTATATGATACCTCTTGAAATGACTGGTCATCAAACAATTCTTTTTGGTATAGTGACTCTGTGTTTTTTTCTTCATCTTCTTTTGATAAATTCTGCACCATTCAAGATTTTGTCAATGTTGTTGTTGTTGTTAAGTGTCATTGAGTTTCCAAGGAGCAGCTGGTGAGCTTGAATTGCTAATCTTGCAGTTCAAACAACTTTGCCATCCAGAGCATTAATCTACAGCGCTACACCAGGATTCCTTCAACACTGCAACCCGAAGCTTGAATTGTTTTTTCAGATCTTTCAGATTGAAGAATGTTGGATGTGTTATTTGCTTTTAGTTTTTTAACTTCAGGTCTTTGAAGATTTCATTACAATACTTGATAACTTTGTCTTCTTAAGCTGCTCTTTGAAATCCTCTGTTCAGCTTTTTTAATTCATCATTTCTTCCAGTCATTTTAATGTCTCTACATTCAAGAGTAGAAGCTCTGGTAGCATACTGGTTACGAGTCCAACTGCTAATCTCACGGTCAGCAGTTTGAAACTACCAGCAGTTTTCCAGGAGAAAGATGAGGCTTTCTGCTTCCATAAAGATTAACACCGACAGAAACCTAATACAGGGTCATTTTGAGTCGAAACCAACTCCACTGAAAATAACCAATAACCAATCAAATTTGAGAGTAAGTTTCAATCTCCTGACATCCATTTTGTTCTTTTTTCTTCTTTCTTATATTTTTAGTGACTTTTTCCTTTCTTTATCTGTACTGTTTTTTGTGTCATCCCACAACTGTTCTGTTCTTAGACCATTAATATCTAATGCATCAAATGTGTTTTTAAGAAGATCTCTAAATTCATGCAAGATATAATCAAGGTCTTTTTTTTTTTTTTTTTTTTTGTCTCTCATGGCATTGCTTTAGCTTTTTTCAACTTCAGCCAGAATTTGCATTATATGAGCAATTGATAATTTGTTTCACAGTCAACACCTGTTCTTGTTCTGACTGATGACACTGAGCTTCTCCATGATCTCTTCCCACAGATATAGTCAATTTGAATCTTGTATAATAATATAAGGAGCTCTGGTAGTGTAGTGGTTGCGAATCAGGCTGCTAACCTCAAGGCAGCAGTTCGAAATTACCAGTGGTTCTGTGGGAGAAAGATGAGACATTCTGCTCCTGTAAAGATTTATAGCCTCGGAAACCCTGTGCAGGGTCACTATGAGTCGGAACTGACTCCATGGTACTTAACAACAACAACAACAAGGTCCATATGTTTTGTCACCTTTTATGTTGTTTAAAAATGTTTTTTGTGATGAAGAAGTTGTAGTTCTTACATTATTGTATCACAAAATCTCTAACATCATTGCTATCACCAAGGCCATAGTCTAAGTACTGATGATCCATTCTTTATTTCCAACTTTTGCATTCCAATCATCAGTAATTCTCAATACATCTTTTTCTTTTAAGTTTTTATTGTGAATTGAGTGAAAATTTACAGGGCAGATCATCAGTTTTACATTCAATAAATCATATACATTGTTTCATTACAATGGTTATACTCCCTTCCATGTATCCTCAGTTAACAATATTTCTCTCTATTCATTTTAACTCTTTTTTTAAAACAAAAACAAAAACAAAAAAACATTCAGGCATATATAATAATTTAAACCACCAAAGGGAATATTCTGCAAGTCTGCCTCCTGGCCACCAGCTCTCAATCCCTCTGTTTCCATGAATCTAGAGTCCTCAGATGCTCCTTCTTTCCATGTCCCCATCTCTGTCTCCATCTTTGGTGTTGTTGCTTCTCTGGATAAACTCTCACATTCCGCTTGTGCTCTTCTTCCTTGATGATCTTAGGGTCCTCTTTTTCTGTACTGTAAGATTAACTACTCCCCGTTGTCTGTTACAAAACGTCTACCTTTAAAGTTGTGAAAATTGCGATTAGTCATGATAACAATTACTAACTATTAAACTATAACAATCTTATTCCCATCTCTTTTCACCAGATCCATCTAGACAAGATGAAAAATATTCAGTGGGGACACTATCTTCTCCCCAGACACATAAACTAAACTCCCTTGTAAAACCTTGTAAGCAAATCACTTCATGCATTTATCACTTCCTCATTTTAGGTAGTCGATGTCTAAGTTGCCTGTCCCTATCTACCCTGAATACAGAGAGGATTGTTGTTGTTGTTAGATGCCATTGAGTCGGTACCGACTCATAGTGACTTATGCACAGCAGAATGAAACACTGCCTGATCCTGGGCCAACATAACTACTGTTGCCATGCTTGAGTCCATTGATGCTGCCACTTGGCCAATCCATCTCGATGGGGGTCATCCTCTTTTTCTCTGACCATCCACCTTACCAAACATGATATCCTTCTCTAGTGACTGGTCCCTCCTGACAATATGTCCTAAGTAAGAGAGACGAAGTTTGGCCATTCTGGCCTCCAAGGAGCCATCTGGCTGTACTTCTTCCAGCACAGATCTGTTGGTTCTTTTGGCAGCCAATGGCACTTTCAATATTCTCCTCCAACACCATAACTCAAAAGCATCAATTCTTCTACAGTCTTCCTTATTCACTGGCCAGCTTTCACATGCATATGAAGTTATTGAAAATACCATGGCTTGCGTCAGGTGCACCTTAGTCCTCAAGCTGACATCTTTTCTCTTCAACACTTTAAAAAGGTCTTGTGCAACAGATTTGCCTAACGCAATACGTCGTCTAATCTCTTGACTGTTGATTCTGTGAGTGTTGATAGTTGATCCAAGAAGAAAGAAGTCTTTGACAACCTCATTCTTTTCTTTATTGATAAGAATCAATGTTGTTTATTGGTCCATTGGTGAGGATTTTGTTTTCTTTACATTAAGATGTAATCCATACCGAAGGCTGTGCTCTTTGAGCATCATCAGTAAATGTTTTAAGTTATCTTTACTTTCAGCAAGCAAGATTGTATCATCTGCATATCGCAGGTTGTTAATGAGTCTTCCTTCAATCCTAATGCCACATTTTTCTTCATATAACCCAGCACCTCAGATTATTTGCTCAGCATACAGGTTGAATAAATATGGTAAAAGAATACAACTTTGTTGCATACTTTTCTTAATTTTAAATCATTCAGTGTTCTCATGTTCTGTTTGAGCGACTGTCTTTTGGTCGAGGTACAGATTCCTCATGAGCACAATTAAGTGTTCCAGAATACTCATACTTCTCAATGTTGTCCATAGCTTGTCATTATCCACACAATCAAAAGCCTTTGTGTAGTCAATAAAGCACAGCTAAACATCTTTCTGATATTCTCTGCTTTCAGCCAAGATCCATCGGACATCACCAATGAAATCCCTTGGTATCCCTTGTTCCATGGCTGCTTCTGAATCCGGCTTGAACCTCTGGAAGTTTTCTGTCAATCTTTGCTTGCAGCCATTTCTGTATAACTTTTAGTAAATATTTACTCACATGGGATATCAAAGAGTTTGTCTGATGTTTTCTGCATTCCGTTGGGTCACCTCTCTTTGGAATGGGCGCAAATATGGATCTCTTCCAATCAGTTGGCCAAATAGATGTCTTCCAAATTTCTTGGCAGAGATGAGTGAGTGCCTCCTGTGCTGCCTCAGTTTCTTGAAAGATTTCAATTTTTATTCCATCAATTCCTGGTGCCTTGTTGTTTGCCAATTCCTTCAATGCCCCTTGAACTTCCTCCTTCAATATCATAGCTACTTCTTGAAATGGTTGAACATCAGAACATGGACTATATGAAGTATGAATCTAGAAAAATTGGAAATTGTCAAAAATCGAGTGGAATGCATAAACATTGATATCTTAGGCATTAGTGAGCTGAAATGGACTGTTATTGGCCATTTTGAATCTGATGACCACATGTTTTACTATTCCAGAAATGATAAATTGAAGAGGAATGGTGTTGCATTCATTGTAAAAAAGAACATATTCAGATCAGTCATGAGGTACAATGCTGTCTGTGATAGCGTAATATCCATCCGCCTAGAGGGAAACCCAGTTAATACCACTATTATTCAAATTTATGCACCAATCACTAAAGCCAATGAACAGGAAATAGAAGAATTCTACCAACTTGTTCATCCCAAAATTGATCAAACAAGCAATCAAGATATATTGATCATTACTGGTGATTGGAATGCAAAGGTTGGGAGCAAAGAGAAAGGATCAGTAGTTGGAAAAATGGCCTTGGTTATAGAAATGATGTGGAGAACGCATGATAGAATTCTGAAAAATCAGTGCTTTGTTCCTTTCAAATACCTTCTTTAGACAGCATAAGAGACAATTATAAACATGGACCTCACCAGATGGAATGTATAGAAATCAAATTGACTACATCTGCGGAAAGAGACGATGGAAAATCTCCATATCATCAGTGAAAACAAGGCCAGGAGCAGACTGTGGAACAGACCATCAATTACTCATATGGAAATTCAAACTGAAGCTGAAGAAAATGAAAACAAGTCCAGGAGAGCCAAAATATGACCTTGAATATATCCCACCTGAATTTAGAAATCTTCTGAAGAACAAATTTGATACATTAAACACTAAAGACCGAAGACCAGAACAGTTGTGGGATGACATCAAGAAATTCATACATAAAGAAAGCAAAAAGTCATTAAGAAGACAAGAAATAAGGAAAAGGTCAAAATGGATGTCAGAAGAAATAGTGAAACTTGTTATGTAGCGTAGAGATGGTAAAGCAAATGGAAGAAATGAGGAGGTACAAAAGATGAACAGAAAATTTCAAAGATCAGCTCGAGAAGATAAAACCAAATATAACAAATTGTGCAAAGATCAGGAATCAGAAAACCAAAAAGTAAGAACACGCTCAGCATTTCTCAAGCTGGTGGTACTGAAGAAAAAATTCAAGCCTCGACTTTCGTTATTCAAAGATTCACTGGGAAATTATTGAATGATGCATAAAGCATCAAGAGAAGATGAAAGAAATACACAGAGTCACTCTACCAAAAGGAAATGGTTAATGTTCAAGCACTGATAATTTATGTGAAGTCTCCTACTCTTTTTGTTGGTATTTTGAGCTACTACCTCCATGAGTAAAAGGAGCTTTGGTAACATAGTGGTTACAAATTTGGCTGCTAACCTCGAAGTCAGCAGTTTGAAACTACCAGCTGTTCCATGGAAGAAAGATGAGTCTTTTTGCTCCCATTAATATTTACAGCCTTGGAACCCCTGTACAGGGTTACTATGAGTCAGAACCGTCTCTACAGTACTTAACAACAACAACAACACTGCCATGAGTATAGGTCAAGTTCATCAAATTGGAGCAATTTTCCATCATTTCCATTATCAGTTTTAAAAATCTTCCTTTAGTTGATTTTTGATTATCAAGCCATCGAGGATCGTTCAAATGGACACTATCTTCAAGTTTGCATGTCTCCTCTCACTTCATATCCAGTGGATGCTTCATTCAATTCTCAATACATCTTTTTAAAAAATTATTTATTGTGAATCATGCAATAGTTTACATGGAAGAACATTAGCTTTACATTCATCCTATCGTATATTGTTACATTGCAATGTTTACAATTCCCTGCAAGCATCATCAAACAACCAAAGGGAGCACCCCACAAGCCTGCCCCCTGGCTATTGACTGACAGATCCGCTCCCTCACAGAGTCCAGTGTCCCCAGCTGCTCCGTCTGTCCACATCATTGTCTTTGCCTCCATTCCTTGCGTCGCTGCTTCTCTGAATAGGGTCCAGCACTCTGTTCTTCTCCCTTGATGGTCCCAGGGACCTCTACTCCTGGACTGCAAAATCAACCACTTCCCTCCTTTTATAGAAAATGTCTACCTTTACATTTGCAACATTCACAGTCAGATGTGCAGCCATCATTCACTATTGAACCACAAGAGTCTTATCCCCATCTCCTTTCATCAGCCCCTTTTAGACAGGTAGGAAAACACTCAGTGGAGATTCTACTTTCCCCCACAACCTCTGTAACTAGAGTCCCTCTTGAAAGCTTGGAAGCCAAGCATTTCTTGCTT
>NW_006408629.1:1497570-1500057 GCF_000296735.1 Chrysochloris asiatica
GTCTGCTTGTCCTTTCATGGAAATTTCCCACCTCAAAAGTATCTGGATGGTGATCAGGATTCCACCTATGGTCTTATGCAATGCAAAGGCTCCATAGGAAGCCTCCTTCACTGGTCAAGTTCTAGCCCCATTTGAGGTATTCCATCAGTTATAGGCTGCAGACTTACAAACTTTCTATGATGATGTTTTAGGCTATTTCTTTCTCTCCTATTTAAGTGTGTATTTTACAGTAGTAGGCAAGGGAAACCAAGATTCAAAAGATACCCAGGCATCTTAACATTATTTACCCTCTTTTACCCATTCAAATCATTCCTCAATCCCTGTATCCCAGAGTCCAGTTGTTCCAAGGTTGTACATAATTCATTATTTACCTCTTTTCACTTTGTCCATACAAACCTGCATTATTGTTCTCCCATATGCCTTGTTCTTCCATTCTCCTCCCCCTTCTAGTGTATTGCCCACCCTCCCAGCACCCAAACTATCATGTATCTATTCCCTATCCTGTGCTGCACCTTCTGCTCCCTCCCCTCATCCCATCCCATAAATCCCGGTAACCAGCAAAGAATTGTATTTTTCCCTTTTAGTGTGGGTACTTTTTCTTAAGCATTTACAATAATGGTCCTATGCAGTATTTCTCCTTTTGTAACTGACAGATTTCACTTAGCATAATGTCCACAAGATTCATCCATGTTATGTGGTGGCTTGCAGCTTATTTGGTATTCTTCAAGATAGCATAATATTCCATTGTGTTTATGTACCGAAGTTTGTTTATCCATTCTTCCATTGATGGGCACTTAGGCTGTCTCCATCTTTTTGCTATCGTAAATAGTGCTGCTATGAACATTGGTGTGCATACATCTACTCGTTTTATGGCTACTTTTTCTTGTGGATAAATACTACTTGGTTATGATGTATTATTTTTTTGATGTGCTGTTGGATTCTGTTGGCTAGGATTTTATTGAGAATTTTTTCATCTATGTTCATGAGGGATACTGGTTTATAATTTTATTTGTTTGTGATGTCCTTCCCTGGTTTTGATATGAGGGTAATGATTGCTTCATAAAATGTATTAGGAAGTTTTCTATCCTCTTCTATATTCAGTAATAATTTAAGTAGAACTGGTGACAGCTCTTCCCTGAATGTTTAATAGAACTCACCAGTGAAGCCATCTGGGCCTGGACTTATTTTGGTTGGGAGTTTTTTGATGACCTGATCAATTTCTTCTTTTGATATGGGCCTCTTCTACTCTTCTGCTTCACTCTGTATAAGTTTAGGTAGGTCATGTTTTTCTAAAATTTATTCATCTCTTCTAATTTTTCAAATTTGTTTGAGTACAACTTTTCATAAAAGTATTCTGTTATTATCATTTTAGTTCCTTTGTGACATAGCCATTGGTTCCGTTGTGACATCGCCTGTGTGACTTCTAATATGTGCTATGTTCTTCACAATATCAGAGCAAATTATGAACTAAAAAACTACTCCACATTCACAATATTACCTGCAAGTGAATAGGGTCAATGGTAGGTACACCTTTTCCCCTTGTTGTTAAGTGCTGTCTATTCTGACTCATAGTGACATTGCATAGGGTTTCTAAGGAGTGACTGGTGGGTTTGAATCACCTAACTTGCTGTTCAAAACTGACATTGAGGTCCAGGGCTTATCCTACAGTGTCAGTGCTAGAAAATTGTTGTTGTATGTGCCGTCATGTAGATTCCAACTCATAGTGACCCTGTATAGGATTTGTGAAGAAGCAGCTGTTGGGTTTGGACTACGACCTTGTGGTTTGCAGTCCAGTGTTAATCCTACACAGTCACACCAGAAGCATCCAGGAAATTTTAAAGACATTATTTATTTGAGGGAGGACATATTATTTGTCTTTATAATACTAAATGTAAACGCCATTTTTGCTATTAAAATTTTAGTTTTTATATCTTTTTTCTGCTAAGTTTTTTATGCACTAATATTTTATTAAATTTTTTGAAATCTGTCAGATCACTCCTTTCTTGCTGCTATGTGTAACATTAAAGAAAATTTACTTCTATATATTAGAAATCAACTTAACTATTGTTGTTGTTGTTGTTGTCAGGTGCCATAGAGTCGGAACTGACTCATAACGACCCCATGCACAGCAGAACGAAACAGTGTCCAATCCTGGGCCAACCTCACTACCACTGCCACACTTGATGCCATCAATGATGCCACCTAGCCAATCCATCTCGTTAGGGGTCTTCCTCTTTTTCTCTGACCCTCCACCTTACCCAACATGGCATCCTTCTCCAGCGACTGTTTCCTCCGGACAATATGACCAAAGTATGAGAGAAGAAGCTTAGCCATCTTGTCCTCCAAGGATCACTCTGGCTGCACTTCTTCCAAAACAGATCTATTGGTTCTTTTGGCAGTCCATGGCACTTTCAGTATTCTCCTCCAACACCACAATTCAAAAGCATCAATTAGTCTACGATCTTCCTTATTCACTGTCCAGCTTTC
>NW_006408629.1:1501296-1517773 GCF_000296735.1 Chrysochloris asiatica
GTTTTCTAACTCTAAATCTTTGCATATTTTATTATAGTATTTGGCTTTATCTTCTCGAGCTGATCTTTGAAATGTTCTGTTCAGCTCTTGGACCTCTTCAATTTTTCCATTTGCTTTAGCTTCTCTCATTGCAATTATTTAGTAATGTATTTGGTCAATTGTCCTTGGGAACCACCTTGGGGGGGGCGGGGGAGAGAGGGAATGGAGTAGGCCAGACTTTTAATACTATTTTGTCCCATTCTTGTATGTGTAGCCTGGTGTAATCCCTGGATACCCAGGAAGCTGAAGGCAGTCTGCTGACCACAGTTCAGTAGCTAGAAAAAGAAATTCTTTCTTGTTGGAAATTTGTGTGGAACTTCTCCATGCCCAGCCTGAGCCAACTGTAAAGCTTCAGAGAATATCTTCAAAAGGTGCAAGTAAAAATGGAATGAAAAGATAGCAGCATTTTTTTTTATTAGTTTTTTTATTATGAATTGAGTGAAACCTTACATGGGAGAACTTCAATTTTGCACTCATAGTTTCATTGCAATTATTACAGTCCCTACTGTGCGTTATCATTCAACACTATTTTCTTCTATTCCCTCTGTTTTTATTTATTTATTTATTTATTTATTTATTTATTTTTTTATGTACACAAAAAACATTCAAGAATAAATAATCATTTAAACAACCTAAGGGCACATTCTACAAGTTTTCCTCCTAACCATAAGCACACAACCTTTCTCTTTCCATGAGTCTACAGTCCTCAGCTGCTCCCTCTCTCCATATACTCATCTCTGCCTCCATCTCTGGTGTCACTACTTCTCTGGATAGGGTCCCACATTCCACTTGTGCCCTTCTCCTTTGATGGTCCTAGAGTTCTCTGTTCCTGGAATGTAAGATTAACTACTCCCTCTTTTTCATTATAAAACTTCTACGTTTACAGCTGTTACAGTCACAGTTAGTCATGATAACAATTACTCATTATTGAATCATAAGAATTTTATCCCTATCTCCTTTCACCAGACCCTTCTAGACAAGATGAAAAGTATTCAGTGGGGATTCTACCTTCCCCTGCACACTCTGAATTGAAAATCCCTCTTGAAAACTTGTAAGCCAGTCACTTCATCCTTTATAGCCTTTTTGAAACTCTCTTTTATGACTTTACTTTCTACTGTATTACCTAGGATTCACTTTTCCAATTCTCTTTTCAATGGCCACAAATCACCAACTACTTTCCCTTTCTAAATTTGTTTCCCACATACTGTTATCTCTATCTGAAATGCTATATTCTTACTCTTCTCACCAATGATTTTCCTTTTTCTTCTTATTTTTGTTTTGTTACTATGTATATTCTGTCTCTCCACATGGATATCATTCTGATTAATTATGTTCCAAACTGAGTATATAGAACTACACTCTGTCCTTTTCTCTCATTTCTCTTCTTATTAACTTTTTGAAATTCTGCAAATTTCTTTGTTTCATCTCTTTTCTAACAGATTTTATGTGAACATAAATGGTGTTATTCAAAAATGGCACAAATATCAAGAAGAACTTAGTTTAGTTGTCCTAATGTTGGTTTTCATTAAATATTTACTAAAAATGTATGTTTTGTTCAGGTAACCACCCAGGGTTTATGATTCATGACCCTTTTCCAAAGAACAGTGTTACTGTAGAATCATTGACATTTGCCTAGCCATGTGTCGCCTGCACTCCACCAATCTCCAAGCTTAAAATCCCACCCATGTGTATAATTTGCTATGCCAATAGATTTTAACCAGAGATGAATTTAATCACTGCATATTTGCAATGTCTGAAAGTATCTTTAGTTATCATAATTGATTAGAGAGGAAAAATGTGTAGGTTATTATTGGCCTTTAATGAGTTTTAGTCAGTGATGCTGCTAAATATTTTTAAATACACAGGGCAGGTTCTGAAAATAAAGAATTATCTAGCCAAAAATGTCAATTATTCCAAAGTTTAAAAACTAACCCTAGACTATAAATATCCCATTTCTACTGATAAGAATTACTACAAATTAAGTAGCTTAAAACACCACAAATCTTAACAGCTTAAAACATAACAACTTATGTTAAAGTTGTTTTATGAATTTACTGGGCTAAGATTAATCTGTAAGCACAGCTTCATTCCTTTTTGGAAGACTCTAGAGTATAATAAATTTTATCTAACCTTTTATTCTTACCTTTCCCAGATCCGAGAGATTGCTCAAAAATCTTCTCTTGTGATCTTCTTCCTTTATTTTCGATACTAACAATACTGTAATTCTCTTAACATTCTTATGTAGTCATATCTCCCTCTGAATACAGTCAAGAAATGTTTTCAAATTTTAAAGACCGTTGTGATTAGATAGGGTCCAGCCAGAATACTCCCCCCAAAATATGTCAATCTCAATTTCCTTAATTTAATCAAAGCAGAAAATTTCCTTTGACATGTAAGGACATATATTCCTAGATTGTAGCCATTTTGACGAGACACCTAGCATGTGGATTTATTCTTAGCAATGAAAATTGAACAGTAGTGATATGTGCTTATTCTGGGCCAGTCAGATTAATGCCAATAAAATCATTTCCTTATTATCTTTTCCCTTCTTATAGCAGCCTTGGATCTTGGCATTGAAAGTGAGAGCATCAAAAGACGAAAGAAGGCAGAGTCACTATGTAGAAATCAAGAATAAGTATGACACTGCTATCTGAGAATAAAATAACTAATAACATTAAAATAGAAATTTTGGGTTAATATATTACAACAGCTAGCATTGTATTATTGCTGTTATTACTGCTTTCATTACAGGAAATGGTACTTTAATTTATAACAAAAAAGTTTGTTCGTTTAAGAGTCAACTGAAAGGTAGTAAACAAATTAATATCAAAAGAAAGGCTTTTCTTCGAATTATGATATTAGACATTTTATAGAAGAAAATTATCTACTGTACCAAGACATAGAGCCTTTTGAGATTATTTTTTATTTAGCAGCACACAGAATCTAACTCACACAGTAAGTGAATGATAGAGTGAAATAATTAATGTGTAAATAAAGCAATACATATATTTGGAGTCCTGGTGTGCACTGCAAAATAATGCACTAAACTGAAAGGTTGGTTTAAGCTGCAAGATCAGCATGTCAAACCCATCACCTGATCCTTGGAAATCCTATACAGGGTCACCATGAGTCAGAACCAACTTGATGGCACTTAACAACAACAATATATTAGTTTTTATATTGCAAACAACAAGATTGGAGCTTTGAGCCCACTAGTTGGTTTGAGGGAAAAATATAATTTCTTTTTCTATTCTAGCAAAAATTTACAGACTCAGGGCCATTATGAGTTGCTACCAACTAAACAGCACTTAACAACAACAATAACAATGTATTACTTTTTATATTGCTCTTTTATGAAAATAAATAGAAGTCACTCAGTGAAGAACAGAAATTATGTATCATTGGTACATCTTCCAGGTATATCAACTGAGTTATTATTGGAGTTATGAACAAGAAATGGCTAAAATCTGACCAGAAAATTTTGAACAGGAGTAGCTGGAACCACAGCCAGAAATTAACCTCATCTTTTGCATAGAATCCATTATGAGAAGTAAACACGAAAATATTATGAAACAGTTATTTTCTGCACTCTGAACAGTATATACACTGTAGGGAGTGGAAACAACAAAAAAAGAAAATTCTAGGTCCTGATTCAAAGTATTATAAACTGCAGACTAAACAGGTTTGCTATGAGTCAGAACCAATTTAACAGTACTTAACAGCAACAAGATGCCATAACTTACGTTTTTTTTTTTTTTCTATTTCTCTTGAGTTGGGCATTTTATTTATTAAAATTATGTGATTTCCGAATTTGTAATAGATGATACATAGATGCTCACATAATTTATTTTGAGTCTCAAATATGAAATGAGAATGTAGGCATTTGCTTTGAAAAGCAAACATAACCTTTGCAAAAAAAGGTTGTATACATAGATGTTTGTATTTAGAGATGGCATGATCTGATTGACATAGTACTTTTAACCCTAAATATCTCAGATGTTTATTCTGAGAAGATAAATCTTAGAACTTATATTCCTAATTAAAGGTATAGTGTGTTAGACTTAACAGTGATTTTTGATAAAAATTTCTTACATATTTCAAAAATGTCTGATCACCAGACAGTGACAATTTTTATAAATATTTGAGTAACATCTGAGACTATTCAAATATTTAATGAAATTTCTAGGAAGGAGTTCATTGGAAATTAAGATAGATTAAATAATTTATGGAAAATATTTCTTTAAACATTTAAAGTGAAGCATATGTAAAAGATAACTGAAAGAGATTAGATCAATATACAGAATCAAATAATTACATGTGACTACTTCAATCAAGAATCAAGAATCCATATGAAATGAAACTGGAAATATATATAGGGAAATTAATTTTATAGAAATTAAACCTGCATTACCCATATGATTTAGAGTAATTCTATCAACTATGACATCAGAAAGTATTTCCAGTAGACTCATATGCCTGTGAAAGCTAGACAATGGGTAAGGAACATCATAGAAAAATTATGCATTTGAGTTACGATGTTGGGGAAGAATATTAAAAGTACTATGTACTCCTAGAAGAACAAACAAATCTGTGTTGGAACAAATACAGCCAAAATGTTCCTTTGAATTCTGTGTGGCAACACTTCATCTCTCATATTTCAGACATATTATCATGAGGTGCTGTTCCCTAGATAAAGACATCTTGTTTGGTAAAGAAGGTCAGCAAAAAAGAAGAAGACCCCCTACGAGATGGATTGGCACAGGGGCAACAACAATGGGCTCAAGCATAATTCGATGAATTACACAGGACCAGGCACTGTTTCATTCTGTTGTTCATAGGGTCTTTATAAATCAGAACCAACTCAGTAGTATCTAACAACAACTACACGAGAACAAATAATCAACAGTTTAGAGAATTCATAAAATAGAAGATGATTTCTTTGCTCATATAACAGTTTTGGTCAGTTAGCACCATTTCTCCAGAAAATAATTCAGATAACTTGGCTCCTCCTACCTTGTGCAATTCCTTAGAGTCTTACTGCCACTAGAATCAAGTTGTTATATACAGACAGTAAGAATGGGGAAGGTACCCTTGCTTGATAACCATTTTCATGACATATCACTTCTGCTTACATTACATGGGAATATAGTCTTAGCTGGTGTTGATTCTCAGCAACAATTCCATATTTTGTATTGGGGCTATTTCTACAACATTCATTTTGTTGTTGTTGTTAAGTGTCATTGAGTCTGTTCCAACACATAGCAACCCTGTATAGGGTTTCTGAGGAGTGACTAGGGGTTTGAACTGCAGTTGTGCAATTAGCATTCCAGTGCTTATCTTACAGCACACTAAGACTCCACATTCATGTTAAAAACAAGAAATCCTAAGAAACTATAAGAAGTGATAAAGATGTTAGGTATAGGTTGGGCATAATTAGATCAAAGTACAGAATTAAAGATAAATTATACATAGGAGAAAATTTATTCAAGAGCAGTTTGAAGCAATCCAACAAGTGAGGCAGTGGATATAGGCAAGTTGATAGCTGTCATTATGAAAAAACATATACTGATGCAAATGAGAATAACCAGTTAGTGCAACATTTAGGTTTGAGCTATGTTGTTGTTGTTGTTGTTGTTGTTACATGCCATCGCATCAGTTCTGCCCTATAGAGACCCTGTACAGGGTTTCCAAGGAGTTGCTGGTGATCTTGAACCACCAACCTTGTGGTTCAAACCAACTTTGCAGTCCAGCGCATTAACCCACAGTGCCACACCAGGACTCAAGGCCTGAGCTGTAAGAAGGATAATTATAGCTGGAAGGAATTTTGGATGCCCTTGCAAAGAAATTTCCTTATCAAGGCACTCATGAGCACAGAAATCATGATATGGTATATGGACACAATTACTACCTACAGGTTAGTAGGAAATCAAAACTGTAAAGGTGATCTTCAAATAAATACGAGTATTTTAGAAATTCAGTCCTTGAAACAGAAACTCAATTTCAGCAGACAGAAGAATCAACACCAAAGGAACGGGAATTAGTATTTTTAGTATAATTAACTTACTAAAATTGCAAAGGTATGAAACATGCATATGCATAGAATCAAGTAGACATCTTATAAATGAAAGTTTGGATTGTAATATGATACCAATAGATTAAAGCAAAAGTGGGCACAGCAAAAAATCTGGAAAGATCACTCTGAAGCAGTAAATTACCTCAGAGTGAAAAGGTACTCACCCAAAGGGTGAAAAAAAACAAAAACACATCAAGTATATAAAAAACAAACAAGGCCTAATGTCAAGTCAGTCCTGACTCACAGTGATCTTATAGGACAGGGTAGAACTTTTCCACAGGGTTTTCAGGACTTCAAATCTTTATAGAAGTGGATTGCTTTATCTTTTGTCCTCAGAACACTTGATTGTACTCATGAAGAACACATACATAGACTACGAGACTGTTATTAAAATAAAGCAAGTGATTAGTGAATGGTTTATATTCTGAAAGATGTGCATCAGGATTGTATCCTTTTGCCATAATTATTTATTATGTATGCTCAGTAAATAATCTGAGAAACTGAATTATATGAAGAAGAACATGCCACCAGGATTGTAGAAAGACTCATCAACAACCTGTGATACGCAGATTGCACAACCTTGTATTCAGGAAACAAAGAGTACTTTAAAAACTTACTAAAAATCAAATAATATAACCTTCAGTATGGATTGCACCTCAATGTAAAGAAAATGAAAATCCTCACAAATGGACAAATAAATTACATATTGATAAATGGAGAAAAGAGTGAAGTTGTCAAAGACTTCATTTTACTTGAATCCACAATTTATGCTCATGGTAGCAGCAGTCAAGAAGTGAATGCATTGCATTGGGCAAATCTGTTGCAAAACATCTATTTAAAGACTTAAAGACCACAGTATGGTATTTTCAATCAAATCATAAGCATATTAAAGTTGAACCATAGAACAGGAAGACTACAGAACAATTAATGCATTTGAATTCTGGTGTTGGCAAAGAACATTGAAAGAACTATGGACTGCCAGAAGAACAAACCAATCTGTTTTGGAAGCAGCATGGACTTATTGATCCTTAGATGGGCAATAGCTAAACTGTGCCTCTAGAACTTTGGACACGTTTTGGGGAGTGTATCAATGTATCCATGATGTTGTATCCATGGTGATGATGGTGGTGGTGTGCAGTGGAGTCAGTTCCAACTCACAACAATCATGTACAGTGTTTCCAAAGCTGTACATTTTTAGGGGAGTTAGAAAGCCTCATCTTTCTCCCACAGAATGGCTGATAGCTTCAAACTGCTGATCTTGAGGTTAGCAGCCTGGATCATAACCGCCACCCTACCAAAGCTCCTTGCATCAATCCATAGCACTATAGAATAAACACTGGACTGTTAATTGGAAGTTTGATGGTTTCTAAACCCACCAGCTGTTCCTTGGAACCCTCTACAGGGTTACTATGAGTCAGGACCAACTTGATGACACTTAACAACATCAATCCCTGGTGAAGGACATCATGTTTTGTAAATTGGAATGCCAATGAAAAAGAGGAAAACCACCAATGAGATGGACTGACACAGTGGCAGCAATAAAGGGCAGAAATATAATAATTGTAAGGATGCAGGATCAGGCAGTGTTTCAATCTGTTATAAATAGGATTGTTGTCTTTGTTATCCAGTACTGCTTTAACAGAAACACCATAAGTGGATGATGTTAACAAATAGGTACTTATTCTCTCACAAATTAAGGGGCTAAAAGTCCAAATTCAGAGCACCAGCATTGGAGAAGTCTGTTTCTTTGTTGGATCTGGGAAAAAGTCCTTGTCTCCTTAAAGCATCCATAGGCCCAGTATTCTTTGGAGATATTCATATATCTTGGAATCAATCATTCCTTGGATCTAGGAGTTTCACACTTCAGGGATCCCAGGTCCAAAGGATGTACTCCACTCCCAGCTCTTATATCTTGGTGGTAGCAGGTCCCTCCCTCTCTCTTTGCTCACTACTCTCTCATATCTCAAAAAAGATTGACTCAAGGTACAATGCAATCCAACAGATTCTATCTGGCCTCATTAGCACCGTAGAATTGAGGATTTACAACACATAGGATAATTGTATTAGAACAGGGCTTACCACATCAGATCACATCATGGGGTTGGTAGATATCATAGAGGTGATAACTATATTTTAACTGCTAAACCACTGAGAATTCTGACACACCCAAGTTAACATAAAATCTTAACTATTAAATAATCATGAATCAGAATGACTCAACTTCACCAAACAACAATAATTTATATTATACATTTTCCTTCATTTAGCTATTCAGTTATCTATTTTTTATTTAATTTTTAAGTGGTAATATTTGTTGTTGTTGTTGGTGGTGCTGTTGAGTCGATCCTATCTCACCACAACCATATATACAACAGAATGACATACTGCCTGGTTCTTTTCCATCTTCACAAAGCTTCCTATGTTTGAACTTAATGTTGCAGCCACCTCTTTGAGGGTTTTCCTATTTTTCGCTGATCCTCTGCCAAGCATGATGCCTTTCTTCAGGAACAGGACCCTCCTTTTAGGATGTCCAAAGTAAGTGTGATGAGGTCTCACTATCCTTGCTCCTATGGAGCATTTTGGCTGAACTTCTAAGACAGATAAGTTAATTTTTCTGGCAAGCCATAATATAGTATATCTTCTTCACCTACACCATAATTCAAAGTCATTCATTGTCTTTTTCATGTATATGAGTCACATTGAAAATACTATTGCTTGAGTCAGATGCATCTTAGTCTTCAAATCAAAGTGACATATTTGTTGTTTAATACTTCAAAGAGGACTTTTGCAGCAGATTTGCACAAAGCAATACATTGTTTGATATCTTGACTGTTGCTTTTATGAACATTGATTTTAGCTCCAAACAAAATGAAAGCTTGACAAGTTCAGTATTTTTTCTATGTATCGTAATATAGCTCATTGGCCCATTTGTGGGGATTTTTTTTTAATGTTGAGGCACAATTCATACTGAAATCTGTAATCTCTGGTCTTCAAGACCTCTTGTCTTTTAGCAAGCATAATTGTGTTGTCTCCATAGCACAGACTGTTAATGATCTGCCTTCAATTCTTATGTCATGTTCTTCCTATAGACCAGTTTCTTAGATTATGTAATTAACATACATTTGAATAAGTATGGTGAAAGATATAACCCTGATACACAGTTTTCCTGATTCTAAACCATTCATTCATTAGCCCTTTGTTGTGTGTGAAAGACTGCCTCGTTGCATAGGTACAGGTCCTAAATGAGCACAATTAAGTGTTCTGGAATTTCCATTCTTTGCATTGTTATTTGTAATTTGGTATGACCATGAAGTTGAAAGCCTTATAATAAAACATAAGTAAGCATCTTTCTGGTATTTTCTGCTTGTTGCCAAAATCTATGTGACATGAACACTGTGATATCTCTCCTTACATATCCCCTTCTGAATCCGTTTTAAATGTTTGACAGTTCCAGGCTGATGTACTGCTGTAACCATTTAAAAAAATATCTTCAGTACACCACTACTTGTTTTTGATGTTGACAATATGGTTAGATAATTTCTGCATTATTTGGATCACCTTATTTTGGATTAGGCACAAATATGGATCTCTTCCAATCAATTGTTGGCCAGGTAGTTGTTTTCCAAATTTATTGGCAGAGAGGAGTGAGTGCTTCCAGCTTTATATCCATTTGTTGAAATATCTCAGTTGATGTTTGTTCAAATATGAAAATCTTATTTATCACTAGTGCCTTCAATGCAGCTTTGACTGTTTTCTTCAACACCATTGGTTGCTGATAATATGTTACCTCTTCAAATGGTTGAACATAGATCAATTATTTCTAGTACAGTTACTCTATATATTCCTTCCAGCTTCTTTGGATGCTTCCTGTGTCATCAGTATTTTATGCATTGAATCCTTCAGTGTTGCAATTTATTCTTTAAATTTTTTGCTCAGTTTTTTTCAAATTGAGAAATGTCAAGTATGTTCATCCCTTTTCTTACTACCAATAATTGCACATTTCATTATAATATGTTACTTCTATCTAGAGTCACCCTTTGAAATCTGTTCAGGTTTTTACTTCATTACTTCTTCTATTCACTACTTGAATGTAGACTCAAGATCAAGTTTTAGAGTCTCTTCTGACAAATATTTTAGTCTTTTTCTTTTTCCCTGTCTTTTTAAATCCTACTGAACAAAAATAAGAGAATATAGATTATTGTTCATTTAGAATGGCAAAATAAGAATGATATTTTAATCTTATTTTAGTAATTCAGATGTTCAGTTTTGACTTATTGCCCTCAAACAAACTTGATATTACAAAAGAAGAAGAAAATACAGTGTCAAAATACCTCTTTCTCATGTAACATAATTTCCCTTTATTCTAACTATTATAAGTTTTATTTACTTCTAATAAAATTCATTATTAAATGACAAGGTGTCTACTCAGTATGTGTGCTTGCATATCTGTTAAACAATGGATATATATTAATATAGTAACAGAGCATTTTAGTAACTACTAAGGAAATCTTATTTTCATTCTCTATTAGTCACAAACATAACTCTAAAGTTTTAAATGTAAAATAAAACATTGCCCTAGAAAGTAAGCACTGATTAAAGTCACAGTGTACTCTTTTGTAGTGTTGTTTCTAATAAAATATTATCAGTGGTAAAATGTAAATAAAAAAAGAAAATTGCCTCATTCATCAAGTATTTTAAGCAGTTAAAATGAATGAAGTCTCCTTTGAGAAAACATCTGACTAAGCAAAATATGGTTATGAGTTTAGGAAAATGTTTAATGAACTTACTGGTTAAAATGCAGTTGTTATTTTAGAGCCCATTATTGTGTGTTTTAAATTAATTGAAGTATCTGAGCTAAGACTTTTTTTTTTCCATTCTTTTACCATCTAATGTGCAAGAATAAGTGATTATAGTAACTCATGTAGAAGCTAAGAAACTAAGATGTGGGGAAATTGGGTTGGCATAAGAATTTGCTTCTGTAATAGTGAGAATCCATAAATTATTTTATAATTATTATTGTGGTGTCAGTTTAAAGGCAAAGAACTTGCTGGTAAATATAATGTTATTTTAAGCAAGTTTATAACGTAAGTATTATAGCTGATATTGCCTTTTGTCCTTTATTGTTCTGAAGTACATCTATTTACTATCTGTTATTTTTGTTATTGTTAAGTATTGATGAGTTAGTTCCAACTCATGGTGACTGTTCATACGGTTTCTGGGAAGTGGCTGGTGGGTTTGAACTGTTGACCTTGCAATTCAGAGCTTATCCTACAGCATCACACCAAGACTCAGTATCACATTGAAGTAATTGGATTGGAGAATTGGAAGAAGACTCATTAATAGCATAAGTTATTTAGATGATATAACCTTGACTTCTGGAAATTAATTAGACTTGAAAGTTTTACTGAAGAAAAGACCACAGCTTTCAATGTAAAGAAACCAAAAGTCTTCACCATTGCAGCAGACAAATGTGCAACAAAATACCTTTTTAAATTGCTCAAAAACAAAGATATTAGCTTGACTATGTATGTGCACCTAATTAAGCCATGGTGATTTCAATATCTTCATATGCATGTTAAAATTGGACAATGTATAAGAAAGATCATAGAAGAATCAATGTATGTGAATTATTGTGTTGGCAAAGAGGAATATTTAAAGTACCATGGACTTCCAGAAGAACAACCAAATGCCTTAGAATAAGTATTGCCAAAATGCTTTTTAGAAGTGTGGATGTTAAAGCTTCATCTCTTAAACTTTTAACTATTATTAGGAAGAGCCAGACCCTGTAGAAAGATATCATGCTTAGTAAAGAGTAAAGTCAGTGAAAAAGATGATGACACCCAATGATGGAATGACACAATCACTGTAACAATGGGCTAAATCATAGCAATCAGTATGGGGATGATGCAGGACTATGCAGTGTTTCATTCTGCTGTGCATGGTATCAATATGAGACAGAACTGACTCATTGTCATCTAACAGCAATATAAAATGAAATGGTATTTATGTTCATATATTGAAATATCTTAAATCATCTACTCAATAATTGTCTTACCATGATAGTAGAAAGAGTCTACTTTAAAGATATATGCTTGTCTTTACTAATGACTTTAATACTTAAATTAAAACCTAAAACCCTGCTACAGGTAGTCCTGGTGTGGCATTGTAAGATAAGCATTTGACCATAAGGTCGGTTTGAACCACAGATTGGCAGTTCAAACTCACAAGCTGCTCCTCAGAAACCCTACACAGGGTTGCTATGAATTGACAGCACTTCACAATAACAACAAACTATGACAAACCAATCATATGCCTCACTGTTAATTGATGTTTCCCTATGCTTTCATGGAGAATATTTTGAATTTGCACATGGTAGTCTTTTAGTAGATACAATGCAGTGTTTGATTAAGTTAAATATCAAGTAATTCAAAATAGGAATTTAGAAAGATGAAATATTTTTGCAAGGACTGATCTTAAAAAGAAAAAACAAAAATCATATCAGGGATATATTGAATGAGTATTTTAAATTTGGGACTTTGATAGAACATATCACAAGGTATCTGAACATGGGGGTATCTCAGAAATTAATAGTTTGTGGTGGTGGTGGTTGTGTGTCATTAAGTCGGTTTCAACTAATAGCAACTCTGTATAGGGTTTCCAGTGCTATAAATCATTACTAGAGCAGTAAGCTCCATCTTTCTCACATGGAGCAACCAGTAGATTCAAACTGCTGACCTTGTGGTTAGCAGACCATTAAACTACCAGGTTCCTTAGTTTATGGAGAAAAGAATGTATTTTAGTCTAGAGCTGTCAAATAGTAGTTTTGAGATGTTAAGGAAGTCAGTGAATGTCTTTTTATTTTCTCTACTTCTTCATTTATAAAGTTTATGCTGCTAACTGAAAGGCTGATTATCTTGAACCAGGCAGTTATTCCATGTGAGAATGATATGGCAACCAGCTTCTATAAGGATTTATAACCTAAAAACCTTATAGGAGGGTCCAGTTTTGGTGGGAGCAGAGGCAGCGTCAGGTAGGACAGGCTCCGTGGGGGAGGGGCTGAAAAACAAAGAAGCTGCTTTCACGGATCAAAGCCAGATCTCTGGATCAAGCATAAGGTGCAGGGCATCAGTGTCACACACCCACCGGTGGAAAAAATCAGTGTATAAAGGAAAATATTGTGATTTAGAAAATCAACCAGGTCACAGGACACTGAGGCTAAGTTAAGAGGGCAGGGCCACAGCTGAATGGCCACAGTCAACTGGAGCTAAAATCAGTGCAGGACATTTGCAAAAGGAGGTGTGGGGGGATTCTACCCATTTTTCCTCCTCTTCCCTGTGGCACCTTTTCTGCCCAGCCCAGACACCTTGATGCAGGTAGATGTGCACCGGCAAAAGAGTCCAAAATTGAGCCCACAGTTTTTCCAAGGCACAGAGAGGAAGAAACCCATTGGTACCACGGGCTGAATCATTAGTGGCTGTTTTTGACGTCTGACTCTGGGACTCAGGCCTAAAGTAAACTTGTGTGGAACCCTCTATGCATGCCTACCCAGCAAGGAAAAAAAGCAGGACAGGCCAGACAGGCAAATCATACGAACACTCTGTAAAGCCCCAACATAAAAAGAATCAACTATTTCGAGAATTATTCTGTGCACATGCAGATACTTAACTGACCTTCAGAGACAATAATAGCAGACAATATTTCTGCCATTATCTTCTCAATATCTATCTGCACACCTCTAGGGTGGTGAATAGAAGAGGTGCCTGAGAGTGTGCACACCCCCCACCCACTGCTGGAGGTTTCTACAGAGCATGCACAATACCTGCTCATATCCACCAGAAGACATACAGCAAGCTTAACAAGACAGCAACAAACAACCATTTAAACATTAAAAACCGAACTAACTACTGAAAATGACACAAAAAAACACAAACAACATCAACAAAAAAACACACAACAAAAGATATCAAAACATGTCCAAAACCAGAAAACAGTAACTGTGACAGAAGAGCTGGAGGTAGACAAAGAACAAACTTTGGATATGACTGAGAAGGAATTCAGAAGAATGATTTGAAAACAAATTCAAATGCTCCAAAAAAGGGTGGAGGAAACTAAGGAAGAAGTCTGGAAAGTAGTACAGAAACAATCAAACAAGATTGATACAACATTGGAAACAATTCAAAACCTGCAAAAAGAGGTCCAGATGATTAATAATAGAATATCAGAAATGGACAATACACTGAAAGGGGAAAGGAGTAGAATAGAAGAGATGGAAGCCAGAACCAGTCAGCTGGAAGACAAATCTCTCAATAATGCTAAGGTAGAAGAGCTAGCATAAAAAAGGATTAAAAAAATCTGAAGAGAGTCTAAGATTCATGCTGGATAACATGAAGAGGAATAACTTAAGAATTACTGGACTTCTGGAACAGGAAGAATCAGAGAAGTCCACAGAAAAGGTAGTAGAAGAACTTCTGGAAGAAAATTTCCCTGACATCTTGAAGGATGAGAAGATAAACATTCAAGAAGCCAAATGTACCCCATGAAGGAAAAACCCCAAAAGAAATCACCAAGACATATAATCATTAAGCTCTCCAAAATCAAAGACAAGCACAGAATCCTAAAAGCAGCCAGGAAAAGAGAAGTGTTACCTATAAAAGCAAGCAAATCAGATCAAGCTCTGACTTCTCAGCAGAAGCCATGAAGGCAAGAAGGCAATCGGTAGACATATAAAACCCTGAGAGAAAAAAACTGCCAACCAAGAATCGTCTATCCTGCAAAATTGTCAATCAAATATGATGGTGCAATCAAACTTTCCAGGATAAACAAAGCTAAGAGATTTTGTCAAAGCCAAACCAATGTTTCAAAACATTCTAAAGGGAGGGAGTTCTTTGGACTGAAAATAAACAAGAACAGACAATAATCAGAGACTGACAGACACGGCAACACCACCTGAAACTCAGACGACAGCAGAGTCCAGAAAAGAACAAAATTACAACAACAAATTCAAAGAAGCTGGGATGTCAAATGAAGATAAAAATAATAACAATGTCACAGAATCCAAAATTATAGAAACAGAGATCCAAGTGGTGAGGAGGTCAGGTAGATCACAGGATACATACAGTATCTTAAATGGAGGGGAAAGTAAATAGACTGTTGGGTAACCTAAAAGAAAGTTAATACTTCACAACTTACCATGAGAATGAACATCCAAACAGAACAAGGAAACATGAAAATTAAGAAGAAACAGACAAAAAGTAGCACACAAAAAAAAATACAAACTCAGCACAAGAAGGCATGCAGAACCAAAAAAAAAAAAAGAACAGCACTACCAAAAATTAACATAATGACCACAATTAACTCATACAGTGGTTACAAATTGGGCTGTGAACCGCAAGGTCAGCAGTTCCAAACTAGCAGCTACTCCGTGAGGGAAAGATGAGGCTTTCTGCTCCCGTAAAGATTTACAGCCTTGGAAACCCTATTCAGGGTTGCTATGGGTTGGAACTGACTCGATGGAACTTAACAACAACAACAAATCAATAATTACATTGAATGTCAATGAATTAAATGCACCAGCGAAGAGGCAGAGAGTGGCAGAATAGATAAGGAAAAAAAAAAGACCTTTCAATATGCTGCCTACAAAAGACACACCTTACACACAAAGACAAAAACAGACTAAAAGTTAAAGGATGGAAAAAAATATACCAAGCTAACTGCAATAATAAACAAGCAGGAGTGGCAATACTAATCTCTGATAAGGTAAACTTTAAGACAAAAACCAGCATAAGAGATTAAGACGGACACTATCTCATGATCAAAGGTTCAATTGAGCAAGAGGACATAACCATAATAAATAACTACCCTCCCAAAGAAATAACACCAAGATATATGAAGCAAACCTTACCAGAATTGAGGAAAGAAAGAAATACATCACCAATTATAATGGGAGATTTTAATACACCACTTTTGAAAAGGGATAAAACAATCAGAAAGAAACTCAACAAAGTTACAGAAGAACTAAACAGCCAATCAACCAACTTGACCTCATAGATGTATGGAGTATTCAAACCAAAACAACACAATATACATTCTTCTCCAGTGCACATGGAACATTCTCCAGAATGACCATGTGTTAGGTCACAAAGCAAGTCTCCATAAATCTACAAACATCAAAATACTACAAAGCATCTTATCAGAACACAATGATATAAAACTAGAAATCAACAATATGAAGACCTAGGTATTAAAGTTGAATACATGGAAACTAAATAACATCTTGCTGAAAAGCAACTAGATAAAAGAAGAAATTAAACATGAATTCACAAAGTTTCTAGAAACAAACGAGAATGAAAACACAACATACCAAAA
>NW_006408629.1:1519303-1520664 GCF_000296735.1 Chrysochloris asiatica
CTGTACAAAGAAAACTACAAAACACTACTACAAGAAACCAAAAGAAACTTACAAAAGTGAAAAAATATACCATGTTCCTGGATAGGAAGACTCAATATCATGAAAATGTCAATACTGCCCAAAGCAATTTACACATATAATACAATCCCAATCCAGATTCCAAAGACATTCTTCAAAGAGATGGAATAAACAATTACAAAATTTGTATGGAAAGGAAAGATACCAAGGATAAGCAAAGCACTGTTTAAGAAGAACAAGGTTGGAAACCTCTCACTCACCGATTTCAAATTTACTACATGAATACAGTGGTCAAAACAGCCTGGTACTGGTACAAAAATACATTTATCAATGGAACAGAATTGAGAATCTAGAAATTAACCCATCCAATCATATAGCCAACTGAGTTTCAACAAAATGCCTAGGTATATTGCATGGGGAGGAGATAGTTTCTTTAACAGATGGTGATGGCAGAACTGGAAAATGATATACTAAAGACTGAAACAAGACTTTTACCTCATGATCTATACAAAAACCAACTCAACATGAATTAAAGACCTAAAAGTTAACCCCAAAACTATGAAAGTCATTAAAGAAAAAATAGGGACAAATGTTGTTGTTGTTGTTAAGTGCCGTCGAGTCGGTTTCGACCCATAGCGACCCTGTACAGGGTTTCCGAGGGTGTAAATCTTTACGGGAGTAGAAAGCCTGATCTTTCTCCCACGGAGCAGCTGGTAGTTTCGAACCGCTGACCTTAAGGTTCGCAGCCCGATTCGTAACCACTACGCTACCAGAGCTCCTTTCAGAGCATACACAGACTACCAAACATCTTGAAAACTACACAAACAATAGTAGATAAAATAGGTGATTGGGACATACTAAAAATTAAAAACTTATATGCATGAAAAGACTTCACCAAAAGAGTAAAAAGGGAACTTACAGAATGGGAAAAATATTTTGCAACTACACATCAGACATGGGACTTATTTCTAAAAAATGTAGGAAACTACAACACCTCTACAAGAAAAAGACATAAAACCCAATTAAAAAATGGGCACCGGACATTTCAGATACTTCACCAAGTAGGAGATCTGGGCAGCCCACAAACATATGAAGACATGTACATTATCACTAGCCATTGTTAAGTGTCATCAAGTCAATTCCGACCCTCAGCGACCCTGTACAGGGTTTCCAAGGAGCAGCTGGTAAGCTTGAACCACCAACCTTGCAGTTCAAGCGACTTTGCAGTCTGATGCATTAGCCCACAATGACACACCATGACTTCTTCTACTAGAGAGATACAAATCAAAACAACAATGAGATAGCATCTCACACCAGCAATAACAGCAAAGATCAAAAAAGTA
>NW_006408629.1:1522525-1525105 GCF_000296735.1 Chrysochloris asiatica
TCAGAATCACAGCAACTCAAGCTACCACAGTACGACAGACAGATGAGTGGTGACCGTTTGCTTTTATGTTGATACTGTCTCTTTAAATTTTTATGTCAATCTTGATACAATCCTGATATAATCAAGATGTTCTCTCCTGATACTATCAATCCTGATACAATCAATATGTGCTCTCCCAAGATGGCGGCTCCTGGAACCACTGAGTGTCTTGATCCAGAATACAATGGATTTCTGGATTCCCTTCAAATTCCCCAGCTGTAAAAGCTGAAGATCTTCTAAGTAACGAGATGTTTGAAGCAGCGATGTCTAACCACTACACAACCAGACCTTGCTCCTTCAAGATAGCAGATTGGATAGGCGTGTAGTTAGGAGCTCAGTCAACAACAGCATAGAACACCAGGCCAAGAGGACTTATGAGATAGTGTTGGAACTCTGAAACAAATATAAAGGCTGTAGGACTAGGCAGTGTTTTTTGTTGAAGAAAATTAAAACAAATTGACTGAATACAAAAATATGCCCTTGAATATATTTCACCTGAATTAAGAGATCATCTCGAGAACATATTTGATGCATTACACATTAAAGACTAGAGACCAGAACAGTTGTGGGATGGCATCAAACACATCAATCATATAGGAAGAAAGCAAAAGGTCATTAAGAATACAAGAAAGAAGGAATAGACCAAAATGGATTTCAGAAGACTTTGAAACTTGCTTTCCAGTATAGAGATACTAAAGCAAATGGAAAAAAATGAGGAAATAAAAGAGTTGAACAGAAAACTTCAAATGGCAGCTCGAAAAGTCAAAGTCAAATATTGTAATGAAATGTGCAAAATCTTGGAATTTGAAAACTAACAAGGAAGAACACACTCAGCATTTCTGAATCAGAAAGAAGTAAGGAAAAAATTCATGCCTCAACTTACAATATTGAAGGATTATATGAGCAAAATATTTAATGCTGAAGAAAACATCAAAAGATGGAAGGAATACAGAGTTACTGTACTGAAAAGAAAAAAAAAAACAAGTTGATGTCCAACCATTTCAAGCGATGATCAAGAGTCAATGGCACTGAAGGAAGAAATCCAAGGTGCACTGGAGACATTGGCAAAGAGCAAGACTCTGGTAATTGATGGAATACAAACTGAAATCCTTCAACAAACTATTGTAGTACTGGAAACACTCACTCATCTATGCTAAGAAATTTTGAAGGCAGCTACCTGGCCAACTAATTGGAATAGATCCAAATTAGTGCCCATTCCAATTAGAGGTGACCCAACAGACTGTGGAAATCAGAGGACAATATCATTAATATTGCATACAAGTAAAAATTTGCTTAAGATAATTCATAAACAACTGCAACAATACATTGACAGCAAAAACATACAAACAAACAGAGATTCAACTCGGAATTCAGATGAGGACATGGAATGAAGGATATCATTGCTGGGATCAGATAGATCTTGACTGATAGCAGAAAATACCAGAAAGTGTTTACCTGTGGTTTATTGACTATACAAATACTTTTGACTCTGTGGATCATGACAAGCTATGGACAACATTGCAGAGAATTAGCATTCTGTAGCACTTAGGAGGCAGTTATTTGAACAGAACAAGGAGACACTGAATGGGTTATAATCAGGAAAGGTGAGTACCAGAATTGTATTCTTTCACCATACTCATCCAATCCGTATGCTGAGCAAACAATCTGAGAAGTTGCATAATATTTAAAGGAACATGGCATCAGGATTAGAAGAAGACTGCCAGCAATGTGCAGATGATACAACCTTGCTTACTGAGAGCAAAGAGGACATAAAATATTTACTGATGAAGATCAAAGACCATAGTGTTCAGTATGGTTGTAGTTCAATGTAAAGAAAACAAATATCCTAACCACTTGACATCATGATAAATGGAGAAAAGATTGAAGTTGTCAAATACTTCATTTTGCATGTGTCTACTATCAACACATGGATATGCATTGGGCAAAATTGCTGTACAAGATCTTTTTAAAGTGCTTGCTGTTGTTACTGTCAATGAAAAAGAGGAAGATGCTCTATAATATGGGTTCGCATAGTTGGCTTAAGTTTACAACTATTATGAAGCTAGCGTAGGTCGGGGCAGTGTTTACTTCTATTGTGCATAAGGTTGCTATGAGTCAGAACCTGCTTCAAGGCACGGAACAACGAAAACAGCAATTTCTATTATGTTCTGTTTTGATACTCTAGGATAAGCACTAGAATACTAACCACAAGGTCGGTGGTTCAAACCCACCAGTCATTCATCAAAGGCACTTAACAACAACAGCAAAAACATTATATGTATCAGAAAGTGTCCCAAAATGTATTTATCCAATCATCAATATTTCTTGAGTACATGTGTGCTAAGCTAAGGCTTTCAATGCATCAGAATAAAGCATGAAACACAACCGTATATGTTGCTGTTATGTGCCATAGAGTCAGTTTCATGTCATAGCATCAATATATAAGGTTTTCTAAGAGTAGCTGTGGGGTTTGAACCACTGACCTTGTGGTTATCAGTCTAGTGCTTATCTTACAGCACCATACCAGGACTTCTCATAACA
>NW_006408629.1:1525205-1526493 GCF_000296735.1 Chrysochloris asiatica
GGAGTAGAAAGCCTCATCTTTCTCCCGCGGAGCGGCTGGTAGTTTCGAACCGCTGACCTTAAGGTTCGCAGCCCGATTCATAACCATTACGCTACCAGAGCTCATAACTTAGATTAGCTATATTAATTTAATATTTCTTTGATCGCTCAGATATCAGATATCAAAATTATATGGTAATATTTTCATGATTTGAAAAACATTATTTTAAAAATTTGATTTTAATGTATATTAGTAAAATTCATTATTTTATGTTGTTAAGTGTTTTCATGTTGGTTCCAACTCATAGTGACACTAGATATGGTTTCCAAGGATCAATTGGTGGGTTTGAACTGCCCCAAATTGCAGCTAGCAATCCAGCACTCATAGCACCAAAACAGGAATCCATGGAATCAGTATCAAAATCAAAATCTCGGACAGTTCCAAAACACACACGGACATATTTTTGATAAAACTTTGGGAATTTTCTAAAAAACAAAAATTTAATATATGAACATCACAAGTGATTCACAAATTATGAAAGAATAAGTTCTTTAAGCAGAGTCTTAAGGCATATTTAGTTTCAAGACAGAAATCATGGAAAAATGGCCTAAATTAAAACAAGAAGGAGAGGTACTGTCTTTGTTAGTAAATACAGGGGAGTCTTACATAACTGAAATGAAGGGTTAGGACTAACACCACTGCAGAATCACTAGATCATTACACTTTCATTCTCCTTTATGGTCTAATTATCTCTTGTCTGTGTGGTTCTCTGAAAACCTGCTCATTCTGTGGTGATGGCTGCTCAAGCCATGAGTCCATGTGATTTCACAGATACAGGGCCACATGGAACCAAAATTTTCTCATATTCAGATTCAAAATTTAGAGATAGAGAAGAATTCACTGTGACCAGGAAGATAAACTTGTTAGACATAGCTTTGCTCTTTAGGAAATATAGATAACATGAACACCTCCCATTTCTTTTCAATGGTGTCTGAGAAATAATAGAAATTGGTGGAGTAGTAATAACAACAATAATAATGCCAAGGTGGAGAACATGAGTTTTATGAATGTCCAGTAAGAAAATTTGTCAAACAAAGGTAGATCTGTCAGAACTATGGCAACTGAGATTGTACCTAAATTATGCAGAAGACACTAAGAAAATAAAGGTTCTGGATTCCTGGTGTGGCAGCGTAGGATAAGCATTTTATAGCTAACTACAAGGTCAGCAGTTCAAACTTATCAGTTGTTCCTCGGAAAACCTGTTAAGAGTCACAAAGAATCAGAACCTACTCGATGGTACTTCACAACA
>NW_006408629.1:1527153-1534114 GCF_000296735.1 Chrysochloris asiatica
TTGATAACTTCAATCTTTTCTCCGTCGATAAGAATGTTGTTTATTGGTCCAATGTTGAGGATTTGGTTTTCTTGACATTGAGATGCAATCCATACGAAAGGCTGTGCTCTTTGATCTTCACCAGTAAATGTTTTAAGTCTCTTCACTTTCAGCAAGCAAGGTTTTATCATCTGCATATTGCAGGTTATTAATGAGTCTTCCTCCAATCCTGATGCCACATTTTTCTTCATATAAACCAGGTTCTCAGATTAGTTGCTCAGCATAAAGGTTGAATAAGTGTGGTGAGAATACAACTCTGTCGCATACCTTTCTTAATTTTAAACCACTCAGTGCTCCCATGTTCTGATTAAACAACTGCCTCTTGGTCCATTTACAGATTCCTCATGAGCACAATTAAGTGTTCTGGAATACTCATACTTAGTGATGTTGTCCATAGCTTGTTATGATCCATGCAATCGAAAGACTTTGTGTAGTCAATAACCCATTTAAATTAATCTATATTGTTGTTGAGTGCCGTCGAGTCAATTCCAAACCATAGAAACCAAAAATAGGGTTTCTGAGGAGCAGCTGGTGAGCTTGAATTACCAATCTTGCAGTTCAAATGGCTTTGCAGTCTGGCACATTAACCCACAGTGCCACACAAGGACTGTGTAAATCATCCTTACTACATAAAGATTCCAACTGCCTATGTTAAAACAAACTAGTTAATATTTGAAAATTTGGGGCATGAACTAAGACCTACAGATTTTCCAAAGGAAGTTTTGGAGACAACCACAATAAATTTAAATAAGAGTTGAACCTGAACACATTGTTGTTGTTAAGTGCCATTGAGTCAGTTCTGAATCAGAGCCACCAGGTATAGGGTTTCTGAGGAATAGTTGGTTCGTTTGAACCACCAACTTTATGGTTCAAGTTGACTATGAGGTGCAGTGCATTATGCTGCAGCATCATACCAGGACTCCATAGTAAATAAAACTTATCTTTTCACCAGGGACTGACAATACAACTAGAAACTTAATGTCTAAAGTGAGTTCCTGGACAATTAAAATCATACTGATGGCATTAAACTTTTGAGATTGTTGGCAGCAATTTAAATAATTTGTTTCCTTCCCTATAGTGATATACACCTGTGTTATTGGGATCAGTCATTAAGTTAACCTCCAATTAATGTTGTATGCCATATTTCTATTTTGTTCAGAAAGAGAACTTGACATGTTTTGCTTTGATTTTGTTTCTTTGTGTATGCAGAACACCTATCTCTGAAAATACTTCATATTTCTTTCTAGATTTGTGTCCATTGTACAGAGTAAAAATGATAATGTTAGTACCATGAAACAAAATCTACTGGCACACACATATATATGTGACAACAAATTATCAAACATACACCAACATTAAGTCAATCTTGGTCCATAATTGCACAAATTAAATAGTTACATTTGATTCACAGAAAATAATAAAAATGAACTGTTTTGGTAAAAATAGTCATTAGAAGAATTTATAGTCTCAATATAAAATGAATATGTGTGTGTGTGTGTGTAGAGAATATATCATATACCAAAAATATTTATACTTTTCATATCACCCAATGATTCTCCTTTCATAAAATTATGACAGTTTTCCATTTTAACTTCCTATTAATGACTCTGAGTATGTATGTAGATATGTTTAGTTATTGTCAATGAAATATACATAGTCATTATTGTTGTAGTTGTTAAATGCCGTAAAGTTGGTTCCACCCATAACGACCCTGTATAGGTTTACCAAAGAGCAACTGATGAGCTTGAACCATTGACTTTGTGTTTTGAATGGATTTCAGGAAAGTTATATTAGAAAATACATGCAGCAGAGAGAGGTTCAATGTAGTTAAATTCCCCATTTTCAGTGACTAATTACTCATTTTGTAGTGACCCAGATCTTTGGCTTCTCCTCTTCTTTCCAGTGGTTTCCTGCCTTTGGCCATTTCACAGTTCATTAGCATCTCCAACATATGATGGACAGAAGTTTATAGCGGTAACTCACATCACTCAAAATTACAATGCTTCCTCACTGATGATATATAGTTTTGAGGAGCTATGCAAGAACCTTTTGCCCAAATTGAAACTATGAAAGCTTTGTGAACTTTAAATAATTGTATTCTCTGGGAACAGAAATACTCAAGTTAAATAATTTTGAGATAGTATAACTAAGCATATTTTAGATAATTTTTCACTTTTGACGTTTCCTCTCTCTGCCCTCTCTTACATAATTACCCTGGGTTCATTGTATAATATAGAAACATTACTGATACAGAATGTGGCTGGACTACAGCCACGGAAAAACCACATTGCATTAAGTTTAAAATCTGTCAGAAAATCACCAACAATCCACTTTCTTTTAAATCTGTTTCTCTTAAAGTAAAGGTAAGTGCAGTGGACTTGGTTCTGACTCATAGTTTCCCTGTATAGGGTTTCTAAGACTTTTAAATCTTTCATGGAGCAGAAAGCCTCATCTTTCACCCATGGAGCAATTGGTGTGTTCGAATGGCTGATCTTGAGGTAGCTGTCTAGTGCTTATCCTACAGCACTCACCAGAATGTTTTTAAGGATACAAATATAATCATTTCAATTAAAATTCAATACTGAACCTCAAACCTATCTCTCCCATTTTTGCTATATTACAATTTGAAAATACTTCATAGAAATTGCTTCTTGTATTTTCATTTTCATATCTGAGTTTCACATGTCATGTTTCTGATCACCAGGGTATTCATATTATGTTTTTAGTCAGGCAAAAACGATGCTTTACTGAACTTCTCAATCATCAAATATAATATCAGATCTAAACTCATTATATATAATATATATTAAATAACTCTGCCCCTAACTCACTGACTCCATTTAACATGATTTCCACTAGTCTTTCCTTACACCCATTAATTTATCTTCTAATTCTACTGTGTGCTCCCACTGACATAATTATTTGCCTCCTTCTAGACTTTGAATTGCTTCATCTGTTCTGTATTACTTCAGCATTTACAACTTCATTTATATAATGATGAAATTGAACCCATAATATTGACAGCATAGTGGTTACACATTGGGCTCCTCACCTCAACATCAGCAGTTTGAAATGTTTTTTGGTCCCATAAATATTTACAGCCTTGGAAGCCCTATACAGGATTGCTCTCAGTTGGAACAAACTGCTAGGTACACTACCACCGCTACCACTGGACTTCTGGGGTGGCACTGTAGGATAAGCACTGGACTATGAAACACATGGTTGGTAGTTCAAATCTACCAGCCACTCCTTAAAAACCCTATATAATGTTCACTATGAGTCCTGAACTGACTAGATAGTACTTAACACCAACTGCTAATTTTCTTGCTGATTTGCCTCAAATCTCTTGTCATTCTAAAGTATTAGTATCCGTATGAAAGTAATTTAAATTGGGTGTTTTTCTATTTCCCACACTAGTAACCTCTACCTTTTCTAAATGTTTGTTGATTTGCTTTATTTGGTTTATTTTCTTGTATCCTGCTGTTGTTGTTATGTGCCGTGGAGTTGGTTCAGACTCATAGCGACCCTGCACAGGGTTTCCGAGGCTGTTAATCTTTACCGGAGGAGAGCGCCTCATCTTTCTCCCGAGGAGCAGCAGGTAGTTTCGAACTGCTGACCTTGAGGTTTACAGCCCATTCGTAACCACTATGCTACCAGAGCTACTCTCTTGGAAAGTATTGTTGCTGCTAGTTTTTGTCCAGTGAATTTCCACTTGTGGTGACCCCATGAGCACAGAGTAGAACTATTTCTTTGGGTTTTCAGGTTGTGATCTATCAGAAGTAGATTATCAGGCTTGTTTTCTGAGGCACCTCTTAGAGTGTTCAAACTGCCAAACTTCCAGCTAGTAGTTGACATCTTAATTGGTTGTACCACTCTGGAACAATTTAGGTATTAGTTAATTAAATTAGGTAAAATGGGGTCTTTTCCAACATATACTAGTAAGCTAAAATAATCAATCTCTGCGATTTAGTAATCAAAATTTACTTCTCAAACTTAAGGTTATATTTCTTATAACCTGACTTAACCCAATTCACTTCTCACTTGCTTGTTCTTAAAAATAAATGTACTGTATAATCTTATTTTCTAGCGCTGTTTTGTTTTCTCATAAAGACAAGGTGATAAAACTTTTTAAGGAGAAATTAAATAAAGTAAACTAAAATAAGATTTTATTTTTTTTAAAAAAAGCATATTTTTAAAAACGGAATTCAATTATTGAGCAAAAAAGCAACAACAAAATTTTGATTAGGTACATGTTGCCACACAAAATAAATAGTCATCTATCAAAGTTTTCCTATTTATAATTTTTTTGCAAATCAATAAACACATATATATGCATGTTGGGAACACCGTGGCTCCACAAAATAAGCACTGGACTGCGGACCAGAAGATCCATGGTTCAAATCCTCCAGCAGTTCTGCAGTAGGAAGATGAGGCTTTCTGTTCCCACAAAGATTTAGTAAAAGAAAAATTTATACAGGCTTGCTATGAGTCGAAACTGACTTCATGGCACTTAACAACAACAACAACAACAACATATATATGTTGTTGTTGTTGTTGTTAAGTGCCGTTGAGTTGGCTCCGACCCATACCGACCCTGTACAGGGTATCTGAGGGTGTAAATCTTTACAGGAGTAGAAAGCCTCATCTTTCTCCTGTGGATACATTGTTATTGTTAAGTGCCTCAAATTGTTTCCAATTTATAACAACATCATGTACAACAATACAAAATACTGCCATGTCCTGTGGTATCCTCACAATCCTTGCTGTTTCAGCCTATTGTTGCAGACACTGTATCAATCTACCTTGTTGAGGAACTTCTTATTATTTGATATTCTACCAAGCATGATATTCTTCTCCAGGAACTGGTATCTGCTCCCCAAATTATGTGAAACAAAGTTTCACAATCTTTGCTTCTAAAGAAATAAATTTGCTCATTTTTCTGGCAGTTTTTGATAAATTCCACATTCATCACCAACACCAATAACAATCAATTCATTGGGATCATCTATTCTTCAGTTTTCCTTATTCATTGCCCAGCTTTCTGAAGCATATGTGGTGAAAGATGTAACCTTTCCTGATTTTAATTTTCTCAACATGCCATTGTTCTGTTGGAATGACTGTTTTTGGACTATGTACAGATTCTGTATGACAATAATTAAGTGCTCTATAATTCCCTTTCTTCTGAATGTTAGGATCCGCATAGTGAGTGTTATTTCCATGATCAATGAAACACAGTTAAATATCTTTCTAATATTCTTTTTTTTTAGCTAAGATCCATTTGATATTTGTAACAATATACCTTACTCCATCTACTCTTTGGAATGTGGTTTGAATTTCTGGTAGTTCCCTAATGATATACTATTGCAAACAGTTTTTTTGAATTATCAACAGCCAAATTTTACTTGTGAGTGATAATTTCTACATTCTTCTGGCTCACCTTTCTTCAGAATGGGTACAAATATGAATATCTTCAACCCATTTGGCCAGACAGCTGTCTGTCAAATTTCCTGGCATAAACAAGTGAGCACTTCAAGCATTGCATCCATTTGCTGAAACATTTAATCTGGTATTCCAATCCATTCCTAGGGCCTTGGTTTTTTTTTTTTTTTTTTTTTTTTTTTTCCTATTTAGCTTCTTCTATGGAACTTCTTCCTTCGATGTCACCGTTTCTTAATCATATGCTACCTGGGTGGTACTGTGGTTTAATGTGCCAGGCTGCAAAGCTGTTTGAACTGCAAGGTTGATGGTTCAAGCTCACCAGCTGCTCCTTGGAAACTCTATACCAGGTTTGGAACTGACTCTATAGAACTTAACAACAACAACAAGAAGCTGCTCAATGGTTAAATATCAACCAATTATTTTTGATGGTATGACAATACACAGGTATCCTTTCCATTTTCCTAGATTATGCTCATACACTAAGGTCTTATACACTACAAAGGCTCCACAAGAAGCCTCTTTCATTGGGCAAGTTCTAGAACTGCTTTTAGATATACCAATCAGTAATAGGCCAAAGATGGGCTTACAAGCTTTCTGTAATCAAGTTTCTCTATAGTTCCAGATTAGCACAGACTCAGAAGAAAAACAGATGACTTGTGAATGTTTAGCTACTAAAAACCTTATGAATAGCTGTGAAACATTGTCAGATAACACCAGATTATTGAATACTGAAACATGATAAATAACACCAGAATATTGTTATATATATAAAACCAGGAAATAAACTCCTCTGATTACAAGGCACTACAATACAACAGGGGAAGAGTTGCCTTCTCAGAGCTGTGTTACCTGGGATGATATGAGTGCAATAAAACTTTTGGGACCTTCATTTTCTGATAGGGCACAAGTCAAAATGAGGAGAAAGACATGTAGACATCCATTAATAGATACGACATGTAATTTACAAAGTATGAGTCTAGGAAAATTAGAAGTTGCCAAAAATGAAATTGAATGCATAAATATCAATATACTAGGCATTAGTAGCCTGAAATGGACTAGCATTGGCCATTTTGAATTTGACAATACATGGTTTACTATGCCAGGAAGGACATATAGAAGAGGAATGGCATCACATTTATCATCAAGGTCTATATTGCAGTTCAATGATGTCTGTGATAGGATAACATCCATGAACCTACAAAGAAGAGCAGTTAATACCACTATTATTCAAATTTATAGCACAACCACTAAACTCAGTGATGATAAAATTAAATAATTTTACCAACTTCTTCAGTCTAAAGTTGATCAAACATGCACTCAAGATATACTAATAATTACTGGTGATTGAAATACAAACACTGGAAATCAATAGAAAGTATCAGTAATTAGAAAATATGGCCTTGTTGATAGAAATAATGCTAGAGATATTATAATAGAAGTTTTTAAGGCCAATGACTTAATCATTGCAAATAACTTTTTTAAA
>NW_006408629.1:1534504-1535045 GCF_000296735.1 Chrysochloris asiatica
CAATGAGAATAGAAAACTTTAAAAGGCAGCTTGAGAAGACAAAGTCAAATAAAATAATCAAGTATTTAAAGAGCTGGAGTTAGGAAACCAAAATGGAAACACATGATCCGCATTTCTCAAGCTAAAAGAACTGTGGAGAAGTTCATGCGTTGCCTGGAAATACTGAAGGATTATTTAGGCAAAACACTGAGGGATACAAAAATCATCAAAAGAATATGGAAGGAGAGAACAAACTAGATGGCGGATTGGGTGGAAGTGCAGTAAGGACCTCTGTCAGCAACAACACAGAATACAGGACCAAGCAGGGTCAGGGGATGGTCCCAGAACTCTGAACCACATATAAAGGAATATTTAGAAGGCTGGAAGGCTTACAGCCAGGGGAATTTGTAGCAGAAGCAAGAAATCCATTGCTTTCTAATTCAAGATGCTCAGCTGCTCCAGGAGCCACCATCTTGGGTGAAATCAAGCAGGGGATGGATCAGAGCAGTCAGTGATGCCTGACAGAACCATGGAGATAAAGGTGTGGACATTCTTTTCTTTT
>NW_006408629.1:1537362-1538034 GCF_000296735.1 Chrysochloris asiatica
CTGGCTACTACAAGAATAAGCAAGCTGCTCGCCAGAAAGACATCAAGGCTAGCAATCAAGTTCCTTCAGGACAAACTCCCCTCTAAGACTGAAACTCAAAGAGAATACAGACACAAGCATGTAAACTTTCTGGCGACCACATTGGTCTACTGGTGAGTGGAAGAGGTGGAAAGGCATCAATGAAGAAATAGGCTGAGTTCAACCCCAGTCCATTGAATTCCGTAGACCTGGAAATGAGAGAGAGAAGAGGAAGGGCTGGTTGGTCCAAAGTATGGTGAGACCTGAGGACACTTGAGCCCATAGACAAGAACTTAGCCACAGAGGGCTAGAGCTGAGAGTGAAGCTTCCAGCTTCTATGAAGTGAGGGGAGATGCACAAGAACCCCTAAACTTGCATACAGTACCCTTTTGACCTAGGCTCGATGTCTCTATAATCAGAACTTGGCTAGAGGAATACTGAAAAAAAAATTATTATTACTATTTTTTTTTTTTGCAGGGGAATAAAGGAAGCAAGGGTAAATTGCTTCAATTTGATGTTCCTGATCTATTCTCAGAGTGGTAGTTACTCTAAATACCATCAGAGAGGGAAAGAGTCTTCACATCAAGTATCAATGCTATCCCCTCTGTAAACAGGGTAGATAGAGATGAGCAACTTAGACATTGGCTACCTAAA
>NW_006408629.1:1540274-1541180 GCF_000296735.1 Chrysochloris asiatica
GGAGAACATTGGTTTTATACCATTGTTTCATTGCAATAATTATAATCTCCTCCGTGCATTCAACAGTATTTGCTTGTATTAACTCTGATATTTTTTGGGGGTGGGGGAAAGGGTGTACACAAAAACACTGAGGGATAATTTAAGTGACAAAAGGTCACATTCTGCAAGCTTGACTTTCCTGGCTGCCAGTACATACCCTTTCTCTATCCATGAGTCTAGAGTCTTTAGCTGCTCTCTCTCTCTTGCCTTCACCTCTGATGTCGCTGCTTCTCTGGATAAGGTCCCGCATTCTGCTTGTGCCCTTCTCCATTGATGGTCCTAGAGTCCTTTGTTTCTGGACTGTAATATTAACTAATTTCCAGTTTATTGTTACAAAATTTTCACCTTCACTGTGGTGACAGTCACAATTAGTCATGATAACAATTACTCACTATTGAATCATAAGGATCTTATCACCATCTCTTTTCACCAGACCCATCTAGATAAGATGAAAACTATTCAGTGGTGACTCTACCTTTCTCCACACACTCTTAACCCAAACTCCCTCATGAAAATTTGTAAGCCAGTCACTTATAATATTTGAAATATTTAATATTTGAAATATTATAATGAAATGTGTAAAGATATGGAGTCAGAAAACTTAGACATTGGCTACCGAAAATGAGAGGGTGATAAGGGCATGACAAGTTTTCAAGAGGGAGTTTGGGTTAAGAATGTGTGGGGCAAGGTAGAGTCCCCATTGAATAGATTTCATCTTGTCTAGATGGGTCTGGTGAAAAGAGATGGTGATAAGATCCTTATGATTCAATTGTGAGTAATTGTTTTCATGACTAATTGTAATTCTCACAACAGTAAAGGTAGAAAGTGTGTAAAAATAAATGGGAGAGTAGTTTATCTTACAGTCCA
>NW_006408629.1:1541775-1553084 GCF_000296735.1 Chrysochloris asiatica
AATGGATTGACAAAATAGCCGCATCAATGAGCTCAAGCGTGACAACAATTGTGAGGTTGGCGCAGGACAGGGCAGTGTTTTGTTCTGTTGTGCATAGGGTTGCTATGACTCTGTACTGCCTCGATGACACCTAACAACTAAAACAATGCCGAAGTTGTCCGTCCCTATCAACCCTGTATACAGAGAGGATAGGATTGATACTTGATGCGAATACTCCTTCCCATTCATTTGATATTTTGAGCTACTACATCCATATGTACAGGTCAAGTTCATTAAATTGTGACAAAAATTGTTTTCTTAGCTTCCTGTAGTCGAGTACTGGTCATCAAGCCATCAAGGCTAGGTCAAGTAAGTATTCTCCGCAAGTTTGGGCATTCTTTTGCATCTCCACTTACTTCATATTAGCTCGTTGTTTAACTCTCAGTTCTAGTCCTCTGTGGCTAAGTCCTTGTCCATGGGTTCTGGAATCCCTAGGTCTCACCACACTTAGGACCAACCATGCCTTCCTCTTCTCTCTCATCTCCATATCAACAGGAGTCTATGGAACAGGGTTGAACTCAGCCTATTTCTTCATCTCTGCCTTTCCTCCTCTTCCACTCACCAGTAGACCAACGAGGTCACCAGCAAGCTTACATGCCTGCTCATTCATTCCCTTTGAGTTTCAGTCTTGAAGAGGTTTGTCCTGAAGGGACTTGATTGCTTGCCTTGATGACTCCCTGCGAACAACTTACTTGTTATTGTAGTAGCGAATAAGACTGCCATTTTTGTTTTAGATTTTCCGTGCTGGTCTTTCTTTCAAGAAGTATCTCTTGCAGCTCTAGATATTTCAGACTGTCTGCTTGTCCTTTCTAGTGGGGATGTCCCACTTCAGAAGGTTTTGGATGGGTCTCAGGATTCCACCTATGGTCCTATAACTACAAAGGCTCCTCAAGAAGTCTATTTCTCTAGGCAGGTTCTATAACCCCTTTTAGGTATTCCAATCAGTTATTGGCAGAAGACAGGCTTACAAGATATCTGTAATCACGCTTCCTGATATTTCTTTCTATCCTACATAAGCGTCTATTTTACGATAGTAGACAAGGGAAACCAAACTTCATAAGATAGTCAAGCATCTTAGTATTAGTTCCACTTTTCAGTCTATGCCTTGTTCCCTGTATCACAGAGCCTTGTTGTTCCAAGTTTGAGCATGCATCAGTATTTACCTCTGTCCCATTTAGCCCATGCAAACCTGCCTAAGTGTTCCCCTATCTACCTTGTTCTTCTATCCCTCTCACCCTTCTTGTGTACTGCTTTCCCCAACACCCAAACTGTGATGTGTCTATCCCCTCCCCTGTGTTCTTCCATCGCCTCCTTCACCTCCCCCACACACCACTACCAATAACCCACAAAGTTTTGTTTTTTGTTTTTTTCCTTTTAGAATGTTTATCTTTTCTTAAGCTTTTGCAGTAATTGTCTTATGCAATGTTTGTCCTTTTGTGACTGAATAATTTCACTCAGCTTAATGTCCTCAAGGTTCATCCATGTTATGGGTGTTGGGGTGAGCTTGAAGCTTTCTTGTTACTCTTCAAGGTAGTGTAATATTCCATTGTATGTATGTACCAAATTTTTGTGTTTTTTTTTATACATTCTACCATTGATAGGCACTTAAACTGCCTCCATCTTTTTACTATTGTGAAAAGTGCTGATATGAGCATTGGTGTGCATATATCTATTTGTGTTTTAGCTCATCTTTCTTGTGGATATGTATCAAGTATAGGAATTGCTGGATCCTAAGGTATTTTTTATTACCAACTTTCTGAGGAAGTGCCATATTGTTTTCCAGAGTGGTTGTACCATTTTGTATTCCTATCCTCAGTGTTAGAGGGTCACAGTCTCCCACATCCTCACGAGCATTTATTGTCCTCTGCTTTTTGAATTTTGTTGTTATTGCTGGTGTGAGATGATAGCTCATTGCTGCTTTGATTTGCATCTCTTTAATGTATAGTGATCGTGAACTTTTCTTCGTATGTTTGTTGGTTACATGAATGTCTTCTTTGGTGAAGTGTTTGTTCTTGTCCTGTGCCAATTGTTTTATTGGGTTACTTCTTTTTCTTTTAGAGGTATTATAGGTTCCTATACATTTTAGAAATTAGTCCCTTGTCAGATGTGTCATTGCAAAAGATTTTTTCCCATTCTGTTACCTCCCTTTTTACTATTTTTGTGAAATCATTTGATACATGTAAGTTTCTAATTTTTGTATGTCCCAATCATCTATTTTGTCTTCTTTAGTCTGTGTAATTTTCACAATGTTTGGTAATCTTTGTGCTCCTTGTATTAGAGCCCTTAAATATGTCCCTTTATTTTCACTGATGACCTTGCTAATTCTGGGATTCACCTTTAGGTCTTTAATCTATGCTGAGCTGGTTTTTGTATATGGTGTGAGGTAAAGGTCTTGTTTCCATGTTTTGCATATTGGTTTTCAGTTAGGTAGCACCATCTGTTAAAGAGACTATGTCCACACCATTCAATGTACTTACTTTTGGGCTTTGTCAAAGATCAGTTGGCTGTATGTAGATGGGTTAAGGTCTAGATTCTTGATTCTGTTCCATTGATCTATGTATATTTCATTGTACCAGTACTAGGGTGTTTTGACTTCTGTGGCCATGTAGTAAATTTTTAAATCAAGAAGTGAGAGGCTTCCAACTTTGTACTTCTTCTAAAGCAGTGCTTTGTTTATCCTTGGTCTCTTTCCTTTCCTATTAAAGTTTGTAATTGCTTTTTCCATCTTTCTAAAGAATGTCATTGGAATCTGGATTAGAATTGCATTATATGTGTAAATTGCTTTGGATCATATTGACGTTTTGCAATGTTAAGTCTTTCTATCCAGAAACATGTTATATTCTTAGATTTTGTAAGTCTCTTTTGGTTTCCTGTAGTAGTTGTTGTTGTTGTCAGGTGCCATTGAGTCAGAATGGACTTATAGCGACCTCATGCACAGCAGAACAAAACAATGTCCGATCCTGGGCCAACCTCACTACCGCCGCCATACTTGACGCCATCAATGATGTCCTCGCACCTTAGACCTCAAGCTGACATCTCTGCTCTTCAATACTTTAAAAAGTTCCTGTGCATATTTGCCCAATGCAATACGTCGTCTGATCTCTTGACTGCTGCTTCCGTGAGTGTTGATAGTTGATATAAGAAGAATGAAGTCCTTGACAACTTCAATCACTTCTCCATTGATAAGAATGCTGTTTATTGGTCCAGTGGTGAGGATTTTTGTTTTCTTTACATTGAGATGCAATCCATACAGAAGGCTGTGCTCTTTGATCTTCATCAGTAAATATTTTAAGTCCTCTTCACTTTCAGCAAGCAAGGTTGTATCATCTGCATATCTCAGGTTGTTAATAAGTCTTCCTCTAATCCTGACGCCACGTTTTCCTTCATAGAACCCAGCTTCTTGTATTATTTGCTCAACATACATATTGAACAAGAATGGTGAAAAACACAACCCTGTCGCACACCTTTCCCAATTTTAAAACATTCAGTGTTCCCATGCTCTGTTCGAACAACTGCCTCTTGGTCCAGGTACAGATTTCTCAGATATCTGTGGTGGGGGTGCTCTTCTGAACCTTCACCCACTCCGTCACTCCCCAAATGGCCACTCTGGGATCTACTAGGACCGGCAGATACAAAAACACCAGTTTTCTTGCTTCTGCTACAAATGCTATTGACTGTAAGCCTTCAAAAGTTCTAAATATTCCTTTATATGAAGTTCATAGTTCTGGGACCATTCCCTGAACCTGTTTTGGCCAGTATTCTGTGTTATTACTGACAGAGGTTTGCACTGTACTTTTCCCTAATCTGCCATTAAGCCTGCCTTCTTTTCATCATGTTTTAATGTTCAATATTCTGCTGTTGATAGAGTTTCACTGCTATTCATAAGGTTTTCAGTGACTAAATATTCAGAAGTAGTCAGTCTCTCCTTTTTCCTTGACTGTCTTCATCTGGAATTCAGCTGAAGCCTGTCCACCATGAGTGACCCTGCTGTTATTTAATATACCCATGTCATAACTCCCAGTATCACAGTGACATGCAAGTCACTACAGTACAATAAACTGACAGATGAGTGGTATTGGTATAGTGGAGGGTCAGTGAAAAAGAAGGAGACCCCCCAGCCTGATGGATTGCCACAATGGTAGCAACAATGGACTCCAGTGTAGCAGCCTTTAAGTGGATGGAATAGGACTGGACATTGAGACATTCTGTTGTAAATAGGATTCCTATGGGTTTAAACCAACTCGACAATACATAAAACAGCAACAAATCATCTCTTTCTACAGATGTAGTTGACTTTATTCCTTGTATATTCCATCGTTAGGGTACATATGTGTAGTCGCCATTTATAGTCATCATTACGTTGTAAATGTAATCATTATGTAATTCATCTCACAAAATTCTATCATGGGATTTCCAGCATCTTTTCTTTCACCAAGGACACATTTTCCAACAAGTAATCCTTCTTTGTTTCCAGTTCTTATATTCCATTCTTAAGTAATTATGAACGTGTATTGATTGCATGTTTAATCAATTTCTATTTGAAGAAGTTGGTTAAAATCTTCCCTTTCTTCTTCTTTTTTCATTAATGATTGGCGTGTAAATTTGAATAATAATCATATTAACTTTTCTCCCTTGCAGGTATATGGATATTATTCTAACACTGTCAGCATTTTAATTCAGGATATATCTTGAAATATTCTTTTTTTTACAATGAATTTGATACCATTTATCTTCCATTTTCATTCTTGGTAGGGCTGTGGTAGTTGTGTACCATGAAGCTCTTCCAACTCACAGCAATCTTGTAGAGGGTTTCTGAAGCTGTAATTCTTTGTAGGAGCAGAAAGCCTCATCTTTCTCACTTGGAGCAGCTGGTATATTCAAACTGCCAACCTTGTTGTTGACATCCTAACTCATAACCCAGTATGCTACAAGGGCTCCTTATACTCTTGACCTATAAACATTATAAATAACTGATTCAAAATGGCTAACACTACTCAATTTTAGCTCACTATTGCCTACAATATTGATCTTTATGTGTTCCATTTCATTTTTTATAATGTCCAATTCTTTTAGATTTATATTTTGTACATTATATTTTATAATTAGTAATAGATGTTAGCCATTGTTTCTTTTCATTTGAGTCATGCTATATCAGCATATGAAGGTCCCCAAAGTTTTACTCTATCGACATCATTAAGGTCAATTCTAGTTAAGAAGCTGTAGGATAATCACTGGACTACAAACCACAGAGCTTTTAGTTTAATCTCATCAGATACTTCAAGGAAGAAAGACAGAACTTTATGTTGCCTTGGAGATTTACAGCCTCAGAAACCCTATACATGATCACTATGAGTCAGAATCGATTTGATGGCAATGGGTTTTTTTGTTTGTCTGTTTTTTGTTTTTTAATTCTATTTAAGGAATCATCTCCTTCTCAGTTGTATTTTGAGAATTTTCCAATCAGAAGGGCTCATCTTTCTTTTCTATAGCAGACAATATTCTATTGTTATTTATGATGTTTTGATTGCCTGATTTTTTTAGAAGAAGATTTTTAGTCCTTATTTGTAGTCTGTCTTTGTCTGGAAACTCCATTGAAACCTGTTCACTATGGATGACTCTGCTTTTATTTGAAATATCAGTGCCATAGTTTCCAGCATGCCAAAAATACACAAGCAACTACAGTATGGCAAACTGACAGATTAGTGTTTATGACTATACATAATGTAACTAAAAATGAAGTCTGGGTATCATTATAAAATTTTCTTTCCTGATAACTATTACTCAATTCCTAGAAATGTTAAAAATAAAATACCACATTCTTGAGCCTAATTTATTTCCATGTTTCAGCATTCAATGCTAAAACATCAAAACAAAACAAAACCCTCCCTTCATTCCCTATTAAAGTATTACATCCAGTCAGATTTGTCTTTTAGCAAGAGTTTAAAAACTCAAATGAATCCAAGGACCATGAGGCAAGAGACCTCGTAGTGTATAGGGAGTGGTGAGGAATGCAATGAACTCTGAAGTACATAATAAGCAAATAAGCAAGCTAAAGTTGTTCAAAACAAGCAGATTGTAGTAATGACATATTCTCCACATATAACTATCTAATTGTTTCTAAAAGAAGATAGCATCTTGTATCTTCATGTTTTATCCTAAAAAATAAAAATAACCCTCAAGCTGTATATTGTTGTTATTGTTAAGTGCCATCAAGTTGGTTTCGACTCATAGTGACCCTGTATAGAGTTTCCAAGTAGTGACTGGTGAGCTTGACCACTGACCTTGCAGTTCAAATTGACCTTGCAGTCCAGTGCACAGTGCCACACCAGGACTCTGTCAAGTATATATTCCGTGAGGTATATACATGAGGATAAAAAAGTATCTGCAAATTGGATTGTTGTTGTTGTTGTTAGGTGCCATCGAGTAGATACCGACTCATAGCAACCTTATGCGCAGCAGAACAAAACACTTCCTGATCCTGGGCCAACCTCACTACTGTTGCCACACTTGAGTCCATCGATGCTGCCACTTGGCCAATCCATCTCATCAGGGGTAAGAGTTACTAATCACGGTGTCCAGTCACTGGTTCATAGTATCTACTTTGCATTTCTAGTACTTAGTGAACTGACTCCACAGCACACCATGACCAGTACTCAGTGGAGATCTATGTATAACAGAAACGAAAGTTGCTCAGTCCTGCATTACTCTCTCAACTGTTGCCGTGTTTGATTCTGTGATTAGAGCTATGGTGTCAACCCATCTCACCAAAGGTCTCATTCATCCTTGCTGCTCCCCAACTACACCAAATATGATTTCCTCATCCAATCTGATGATGTGACCAAATCAAGCCTAGTGGACAGCAGCCTGTTGTAATGATTTATAAGGTTTTCATTGGCTAATTTTCAAAAGTAGACTGCAAGTTCTTTCTTCCCAGTTTATCTTATTCTGAAAGCTCCACTGAAACCTGTTCACTGCGAGTGATGGTGCTAGTGTTTGAAATACTGGTGGCATAGTTACAGCATCACAGCAAAACACAAACCACAATAGTAGGTCAAAGTGACAAAAAGGTTGTGGTTCCAATATCTTGTTTTTAAGTGCTGTCAAGTCAGTTTGACTCACAGTGACCCTGAGTAGGGTTTCTGAGGCTGTAAATATTAGCAAAAACAGGAAGCCTCCTTCTTCTCCCAGGAAGCATCTGGCAGTCAATGAACTGGTGGCTTGTAGTCCAGTGCTTAACCTAGAGTCACTGCACTCCTTCCCAGTATTTTGTCAACCTTTAATTATTCATTACCACAAAAATGTGTAGTTATAGACATCTTGACTCCTGTATTTTAGATTTTAAAATAGTCTTAAATTTGTTTTTGAACCAGCTTAGTATAAAGTTATTCTAAAGACATAAATACCTCAATACATTTCCAGTCATGTTTACTTACAGAAAAATCAACATGAATCAGAAAAAGGAAAAGTAGTAAGAAGTTTTTGGGGGGAGGGTCAATAAAAAAGAGGAAGTGGAAAAGATGTAATGTAGAAGAATTTAAAAACACCCTGTAGTAAATGTACTTACTGATTTAAAATAAAATCTGTTATAATTATTTTTAAATGTTTTGATATGAAACCAAGTTTACTTTAAAATTAAAAGAATTGTTTCACTTGTTTCATGTGCATTGCCAAGTCTGAAGGTGATTTTAATACCCAACATTTTTAGGTTTGAGTCAGTAGTCAGCAGTTGAAATTGACATGCGAGACTTATAAGTCCCAGATGCTAGCTGCCAAATGCCTTTTTGTTCTTGTTTCCTTGGAAACAGAGGTTGGTTTCATGAAAACAAGGTAAGTACAACTTTTACAGCAGGGAAGTAGAACACCCTTTTGTCAGATTTTAGCTTGTTGGTTAAGACCTGTAAGTTCAACTTTCCAGAACATGAAGAACTTGAAATTTAGTTGAGACAGAAAGAAGCTTATAGCAAAGCAATGGTATTTATGTTCCTCCCATTTAAAATGCAAACATTACCAACACAATATTCAACAAATTATCAAAATTCAATCAATCAAACTTTTATCAAGTCAAAAACATTTGAGATCTAAGTGAAAATTTTTAGACAAAGCACATGCAACAATCAAATGCATTTTGACATCTTCACTAATGCCAAAGAGACTATCATTGAGAGATAATGCAGGTCAGTAGTTCTCTGACAAAATTTATGTCTGCTGTCAGGAGAAGTTAGTTCACCCAGCAGTGATTTGAGGGATGTTGAGGAGGAGTGGTATTGGAAAAAGTTAATTTTCTTCAAGTAGTGTTTTCCTTAAGTTCTTCAGGTAATTCTAACAGATCTCATTCCCTCTGCCTTTAAAAATCATTGATGTGATGAAAACCACCTCATTTTAGAAAAAAGGAAACCAAGACACAAAAAGGAAAAGTTATTTCTAGCTAATGGCAAATCAGACAGAAACTTAGCTCTGCCTTTACCTCTATTTCTATTTTATACAATCCAATGTATTGCTGCATGAGTAATTCTTTCTAATTACTTTTGGTCATTTTCTTTTTCTTTAAGTGATATCAGTGAAATATAAAGAAAGTCCATCCATTATGCTACATCATGATCTTGATAAAATATGTTGATTTTGACTCTTACTTTTTGAATTTCAACAATTTCCCATTTCTAAAGATACTCTGGCTAATTTTCCCATGTTATACCCAATAAGTTATAATAAGCACTGGAATATTAGCCTCAAAGTCAGTAATTCATTCCTATTAACCACTTTTGCAAACCCTACACAGCATGGCTAAGAGTCAGTATCAACTTTACAGCACATGACAACAATATATGCACATAAAAGATAGACAGTATAACATCTAGAAGAGCATATAATTTTATTTAAAGTATAATTTTAATCAGAGGTGATACTTTGTTTGACTTCCGCTTTGTTAACTGAATTTATTTGGGGAAAAAAAATAACCTTCTAAGAGTTGAACCATATTGTGTGGCAAACCTTTGTATCACCAAAATAGATTTTAGGCCAAAACAAAGACTGTAAAACCTCATGGTTACATCTGTTGTCTATTTAGGTATCTTAAAAAAAAAACAAAAAAACATATTTACATACTAAATATTTTAATGTCTTTATCTCTGTCTCAGTAATGACTTGGTAAATTGCCAGTTTTCTTTGATATTTTAAGACAATTATATCTTTTAAAAATCCGAATAAAGCACAGAACTTAAAAAGCTAATTTCTATTTCAGGGAATCAAAGAACAGTGATTAAACACAAGGTTCCTTAAATGATGTTCTATTACAGCCTTCATGTTTCCCATCACACTACATATGGTCCAATTGTTTACAGATTATAAAAAAAAATCCCTGCTCAGATGTTAAAACAAGATGTTTTCTTCACTTTCAAATGGCAGGCTGACTGCCAATTTTTACAATTAGTTATTCTGTGCAATGAAAAATGAAGAAGTTTAATTATCACAATTTTTTGTGTTTGGACATTACTTTGTGATGGGCTATCAACATGAGGACTGACAGAAATGAACTCTGGTCTGTAACACTAAGAAAGACCCTTGGGAAGACAGCTTTTAACAAAAGTACTAAGCATGAGGAGATGGCAAAATAAGAAGGTGAAAGCATCTTCGCCAGAAATAGGTATCACAGCATCAAGGCAAACCAACCACCTGCTAGTGATGACATTTCCCTTTGGTACCGTCTGGCAGGCAGAATTTCACAGTGCTAAACAATAGTGCTGCATACACCATGAGTGCACCTATCAATGGGTCACCGATCCTGTAAAAAGACTTGCTGATGGAGCCAGAGTGATTATGGCAGGGTAACAAACTGTCAGTAGGAAGACTAGAGTTTAGATGCCAAATCCCTGACATTGCATGATCTCAAAGTTGGTTTTTTTATTACTTAAAAGAATCATTTCACTTCATGTTAAATCATAAGATAATAAAAATATCTTAAAATAGATAATTAACTGGGACAGAGCTTGATAGTGGATCATTGTTGTTGCGATGTGCCGTGGAGTCAGTTCTGACTCATAGTGACCCTGCATGGGGTCTGTGAGGCTGTAAATCTTTAGGGGAACAGAAAGTTTCTACCACGGAACAGCTGGTAGTTTCGAACTGCTGACTGTAAGATTAGTAGCCTGATTCATAATCAATACGCTTGATAATTAATTACAGTGAATGTAAACAAATTAAATGCACCAGTTAAGAGACAGAGAGTGACAGAATTGATAAGAAAACCAGAATCTTCAATATGCTTTCTGCAAGAGATACACCTTACACACAAAGAAAAAAATAGAATAAAAGTCGTAAGTTGGAAAAAAATTCATGAAGCTAATTGCAACAAAAAATGGACAGGAATGGCAACACTTATCTCTGGTTAAATAAAACTTAAGGCAAATACCAGAATATTAGATGAAGATGGACATTATCTCATGATTAAATAGCTAACTGAACAAGATGACATAACCATAATAAATATCTATTCCCTGATTGAAAGGGCTCCAAAATATAGAAAGCAAATTCTAATCGATTTTAAAAAAGAAATAGACAAATCTATATTTATAGTGGGAGAATTTAATGCACCACCTTTGAAAAAGGATAGAAAAACCAGAAAGAAACTCAACAAAGACACAGAAGAATTAAACAACGCAATCAGCCCACTTTACCTCATAGATGTGTAACGAGCATTCAACCCAATAACAACTGGAAACACATTTTTTTCAGTGCACATGGAACATTTTCCAGAATAGACCATGAATTAGGCCAAAAAACAAGCCTCCACAAATTTACAAACATCAAAATACTACAAAGCATCTTCTCAGACCACAATGCTATAAAATTAGAAATCAATAATAGGAAGAACAAAGAAATAAAGTCAAACACATGGAAACTGAATAACACCCTGCTTCAAAGCTACTGGATAGTAGAAGAAATAGAATGTGAACTCAAATAGTTCCTAGAAGCAAATGAGAACAAAAACACACCATAGCAAAATCTTTGGAACACAGCAAAAGCAGTGCTGAGAAGACAATTCAGCACAAGACAATATCTCCCACACCTAGACTAGACCAGCAAAGTAAACCTACAGTCAATAGAAGAAAGGAAATAATAAAGATTAGAGCAGAAATGAACAGCTAGAAAATAGAAAAACTACATAAAGAATAAAAATGACAATATGCTGGTTCCTTGAAAGAAATAATAAAATTAATAAACCATTAGAAAACTTAACAAAAGAAAAGAGAAGAAGAAATTTATATATATATATA
>NW_006408629.1:1553184-1562495 GCF_000296735.1 Chrysochloris asiatica
TTAGCTCCAATTTTTTCTTCTTCTTCTTCTTTCTTTTCTGCAATTATAGACTGCAGTATCCAATCTGTTTATTTTTTGCTATTGTCATTTTGTGTTTTGGTGCCCTTTTGACCTTTAGGGCATTCTTTCTCTCCATACATTACTCATGAAGAGATAGCAATTGTGGTAATATAGTCAATCTACAATCACACCTTATAATATCCCATCATCCAGGTAAGAACTAATACTAGCTGCCATACACCAGATAGGAAGCCAATGCCTGTGAAAGCTACTCTGTATTGGGTAATAAGAAGAGTGAAAAGAGAAGCCCATCTCCTGGTCACATCTACGTGGAGGCAATCAGAAAACATAATAAAACATCAACATACATTCATCTAATTATTGAGGTCACAGCTAACTACCGAGAATGCCCAAGAAACAGAAAAAGATGATCATATCAGCACATGACCAGAAACTGAGACAAATGAACTGGAGGTAGACCTTGACTTCACATTGTAAGGATGGCAGACTCTGGAAATGTCTGAGAAGGAATTCAGAAAAAATGATAATGAAATGTATCAAAACACTTTACAGAGGGTTTGAGAAAAATAAGGAAGAAGTCAGGAAAGCACTACAGGAACAATCAAATAAAATAGATACAGCATTGGAAACAATTCAAAACTTACAAAAACTGGTCCAAATGATTAATAATAGAATATCAAAAATGGACAATACACTGAAAGGGCAAAGGAGTAGAGCTGAAGAGATGGAAGGCAGAACTAGTGAGGTGGAAGACAAATCTTTCTATACTGTTAAGATAGAAGACCAAGAAGAAAAAAGGTTATAAAAATCAGAAGAACGTCTAAGATTCGTGTGGGAAAACATGAAGAGGAATAACTTAAGAATTATTAGCATTCCTGAACAGGACAAATCACACAAGCCCACAGAGGAGATAGTTGAAGAGCTTCTGGAAGAAAATTTCCCTAACATCCTGAAAGTGAAAAGATAAGCATTCAAGAATCTCAATGAACCTCAGGAAGGCTAGATCCCAAAAGAAAATCACCAAGATACATAATAATCAAGCACTCCAAAATCAAAGACAAGGAGAGAATCCTGAAAGCATCTAGGGAAAAGAGAAGTGTTACACACAAAGGCAAGCAAATCAGATTAAGTTTTGATCTCTCAGCAGAAACTATGTAGGCAAGAAGGTAATCAGGAGACATATAAAAAACCCTGAAAGAAAAAAACAAAACCAAACAAAAACCTGCCAACCAAGAAACTTCTACCCAGCAAAGCAGTCAATCAAATATTATGGTATAATCAAAATATTCCAGGATAAATAAAATATAAAGAATTTTGCCAAAGTCAAATGCTGCACTGCAAAAATTCAAAAAGGGGTTCTGTGGACTAAGAACCAACAAGAACAGAAAACAACCATAGATTGACATATGTAGTAACACCACCTTGAACTCAATTGACAAATGGAAGCATAGAGAAAAGAACAAAACTATTAGAACAAATTTACAGGCTCTGGGAGGTCAGTCTATGATCAAAATAATTATAATGTGAAAAAAGATAATCACATAGGAACAAATATAAAGGTGGTGAGAAGGTCAGCTACATTACAGGATGAAATAGACTGTTTTAAATGGAGGTAAAAGTTAATAAAATGTAAGGTAACTGCAAAGAAAATTAATACTTTACAACGTACTAAGAAAATGAAAATATGACAAGAACATGGAAAAATTAAAACTATGAAGAAACTGACAAGAAAACACATGAATTCATCACAAGAAGGCAAGCAGAACAAAGAAACTAGGAGCACCACACACAAAAAAATTAATGACAGCTATTAATTCATTGTTGTTGCGATGTGCCATGGAGTCAGTTCTGACTCATAGTGACCCTGCATGGGGTCTGTGAGGCTGTAAATCTTTAGGGGAACAGAAAGTTTCTACCATGGAACAGCTGGTAGTTTCGAACTGCTGACTGTAAGATTAGTAGCCTGATTCATAATCAATACGCTTGATAATTAATTACAGTGAATGTAGACAAATTAAATGCACCAGTTAAGAGACAGAGAGTGACAGAATTGATAAGAAAACCAGAATCTTCAATATGCTTTCTGCAAGAGATACACCTTACACACAAAGAAAAAAATAGAATAAAAGTCGTAAGTTGGAAAAAAATTCATGAAGCTAATTGCAACAAAAAATGGACAGGAATGGCAACACTTATCTCTGGTTAAATAAAACTTAAGGCAAATACCAGAATATTAGATGAAGATGGACATTATCTCATGATTAAATAGCTAACTGAACAAGATGACATAACCATAATAAATATCTATTCCCTGATTGAAAGGGCTCCAAAATATAGAAAGCAAATTCTAATCGATTTTAAAAAAGAAATAGACAAATCTATATTTATAGTGGGAGAATTTAATGCACCACCTTTGAAAAAGGATAGAAAAACCAGAAAGAAACTCAACAAAGACACAGAAGAATTAAACAACGCAATCAGCCCACTTTACCTCATAGATGTGTAACGAGCATTCAACCCAATAACAACTGGAAACACATTTTTTTCAGTGCACATGGAACATTTTCCAGAATAGACCATGAATTAGGCCAAAAAACAAGCCTCCACAAATTTACAAACATCAAAATACTACAAAGCATCTTCTCAGACCACAATGCTATAAAATTAGAAATCAATAATAGGAAGAACAAAGAAATAAAGTCAAACACATGGAAACTGAATAACACCCTGCTTCAAAGCTACTGGATAGTAGAAGAAATAGAATGTGAACTCAAATAGTTCCTAGAAGCAAATGAGAACAAAAACACACCATAGCAAAATCTTTGGAACACAGCAAAAGCAGTGCTGAGAAGACAATTCAGCACAAGACAATATCTCCCACACCTAGACTAGACCAGCAAAGTAAACCTACAGTCAATAGAAGAAAGGAAATAATAAAGATTAGAGCAGAAATGAACAGCTAGAAAATAGAAAAACTACATAAAGAATAAAAATGACAATATGCTGGTTCCTTGAAAGAAATAATAAAATTAATAAACCATTAGAAAACTTAACAAAAGAAAAGAGAAGAAGAAATTTATATATATATATATACATTACAGGATGAAATAGAGAGAGAGAGAGAGAGCTCTGGTAGCACAGTGATTACGAATTGGGCTGTGAACCACAAGGTCAGCAGTTCGAAACTACCAGCTGCTCCATGGGAGAAAGATGAGGCTTTCTGTTCCTGTAAAGATTTACAGCCTGTATAGGATCGCTATGAGTTGGAACTGATTTATGGCACATAATCACCATGTATAAATATGTATATATATCACATAAGAAACCACAAGGGTGATGTCACAACAGAACCAATAGAAAACATAAGGATAATAACAGAATATTATAAAGAGTTGTACTTCAAGAAATTTGAAAATCTAGAGGAGATAGATACATATTTGGAAAACAACATACTTCCCTAAACTTGCACATAATAAAGTAGAAAACTTGAACAGACCTATAACAAAGGAAGAAATTGATCAGATCATAAAAACAAAACAAAAAAAGTCCAGAACCAGATGGCTTCACTGGTCTGTTTGACCAAACATTCAGGGAAGAACTGTCACCAATTTTACTCCAACCATTCCAAAATATTAAAGAGGATAGAAAACTTCCTAATACATTTTATGAAACAAGCATAAAACTCATACCAAAACAGGCGGAAGGCATCACAAAGAAAGAAAATTATAGACCAATTCCCTCATGAACATAGATGCAAAAATTCTCAACAAAATGCTAGCAATAGTATTCAACAATACATCATAAAAATAATACAAGATGACCAAGTGGGATTCATATCAGGGATGCAAGGATAGTTCAACATTAGAAAAAACAATCAGTGTAATCCACCATATAATAATATTGAAAGTGCCGTGAACTGCCAAAAGAACCAATAGATCCGTTTTGAAAGAAGTGTAGCCAGAGTTGTCTTTGGAGGCCAAGATTGGTCTGTTGAAAGTAGAGAATATCAGAAATATGTTTACCTGTGCTTTATGTACTATGCAAAATCTTTCAATTGTGTGGACCATAACAAGCTATGGACAGCATTGTGAAGTATTAGTATTCCAGAATACTTAATTGTGCTCATGAGGAATCTGTACCTGGACTAAGAATCAGTTGTTCGAACAAAACATGGGAACACTGAATAGATTAAAATTTAAAAAGGTGTGTGACAAGGTTGTATTCTTTCATCGTACTTATTCAAACTGTATGCTGAGCAAATAATCTGAGAAGCTGGGTTTTATGGAGAAAAAGGTGGCATCAGGATTGGAGGAAGACTCATTAACAACCTGCGATATGTAGATGATACAACCTTGCTTGCTGAAAGTGAAGAAGACTTTAAACATTTATTGATGAAGATCAAAGAGCACAGCCTTCGGTATGGATGGCATCTCAATGTCAAGAAAACAAAAATCCTCACCACTGGTCCAATAAACAACACTCTTATCAGTGAAGAAAAGATTGAAATTGTCAAGGACTTCATTCTTCTTGGATCAACTATCAACACTCACGGAAGCAGCAGTCAAGGAATCAAATGACATATTGCATTAGACAAATCTGCTGCACAAGACCTTTTTAAAGTGTTGAAGAGCAAAGATGTAGCTTGAGGACTAAGGTGCTCCTGGGCCAACCCATGGTTTTTTCAGTAACCTCATATGCATGAGAAAGCTGGACAATGAATAAGGAAGACCGTAGAAGAATTGATGCCTTAGAGTTGTGGTGATGGAGGAGAATACTAAAAGTGCCATGGGCCGCCAAAGAACCAATAGATCCGTTCTGGAAAAAGTGCAGCCAGAATGCTCCTTAGAGGCCAAGATGGCCAAATTTTGTTCAGTATTTGAAGTATTTCAGACATTGTCAGGATGGACCAGTCACTGGAGAAGGATATCATGTTTGGTAAGGTGGGAGGTCAGAAAAAAAGAGCAAGATCCCCAACGTGATGGATTGGCCAAGTGGCAGCATCTATGGACTCAAGTGTGGCAACAGTAGTGATGTTGGCCCAGGATTGGGCAGTGTTTCATACTGCTGTTCATAAGGTTGCTATGGGTTGGTACCACCTCAATGACACCTAACAACAACAACAACAACAACAACAACACTTTCATTTTGCTTGTATCACCATCAATACTTATGGAAACATCAGTCAGGAGATCAAACAACATATTACATTAGGCAAATCTGCTTCACAAGATCTCTTTAAAGCATTGAAGAGCAAAGATGTCACTTTGAGGACTAAGGTGTGCGTGATCAAAGTCATGGTATTTTCAATACACTAATATGCATGTGAAAGTTGGACAGTGAATAAGGAAGAATTGATGTATTTGAATTATGGTGCTGGAGGAGAATATTAAAAGTACCATGACTGCCCAAAGAACAAACTAATCTGTGTTGGAAGAAGTACAGCCAGAATGGGCAGACTTTATCTCTCATATTTTGGATATATTTTCAGGAGGAACCAATCCCTGGGAAGGATATCATGTTTGGTAAAGTGGAGGATCAGAGAAGAAGCAGAAGATGAGATGGTGCGGTTTAGTCCTCAAACTGACGTGTTTGCTCTTGAACATGCAGGGTGGCTGCAGCGATGGGCTCAGACATAGCAATGATTATGAGGTTGGAGTGACACCATCAATGTTTCATTCTCTTGTTCTTAGGGTCAGTATGAGTTGGTGACTACTCGATGGTACCTAACAACAACAACAACAACAACAAAGATTTACAGCCTCACAAACTTATACAGGATCGCTTTAATAGGGAGCTGACTTGGTGGAACACCAGCACCATGGACTAGTCCCTCTTGATAATATGTGTGAAGTATGAGAGAGAGATGCTTAGTCCATCTGACTTTTAAGAAACATTCTGGCTGTACTTTTTCCAACACACATTTTTTTAAATTGTTGTTTTAACAGTATATGGTGTTTTTAATACTCTCCAACATCATTACTCAAATGTATCAATTCTTCTTCCTTAATTCTTTTATCAACTTTCCAATTCATCAATTCTTTTCCAATTCATCAATTCTTTTTCCAACTTTCACATGCATGCATATGAGGTTATTGAAAATATCATTGCTTGTATCAGGTGCGGTTTAGTCCTCAAACTGACGTGTTTGCTCTTGAACATTTTAAATAAGTCTTGTGCAACAGATTTGCCTGATGCAATACGTCCTTTGATTACTTTTTTAATGCTTTATTGTTAATTATGTGATAGTTTACATGGGAGAACATTAACTTTACATTCATCCTATCATATCTCGTTTCATTGCCATGATTACAATCCTCTCCATGTTTCATCAACCAACCAAAAGGTATATCCTGTAAGCCTGTCCCCTGATCATCAGTACACAGCCCCTCTCCTTCACTGGGTCTAGAATCTCCAGCTGCTCCATCTCTCCACATCATTGTCTCTGTCGCCATCTCTGGTGTCACAGTTTCTCTGGGTAGGGTCCTGGACTCCACTCTTCTCCCTTGATGGTCTCAGGGAGTTCGGCTCCTGGTCTGCAAAGTTAACCACTCCCCTCCTTTTGCTACAAAACATCTACCTTTACATTTCCAACCCTTACAGTCAGCCCTGATAGCAGTTATTCACTATTGTACCACAAGAGTCCTATCCTCATCTCCCTTCATCAGCCTGGCCAGACAGATTGGATACTACTCAATGCACTCTCTGGATCCAGGCTCCCTCTTGAAGGCTTGTAAGCCAGTCACTTCTTACCTTTGTAACCCCTTTTTGGGTACCCAATGTCCAAGTTGCCCATCCCTGTCAACCCTGTGTATTGATGATAGGGGGATGATCCTTGCTGTAAAGATTTGTTCCCTCTTTTGAGCTAATGCATCCATAGGTGTAATTCAAGTTCATCAAATTATACCAGAATGCTCTTTTTTCCTCTTCTTTCTTCTTCTAGTTGAGTTCTGATCATCCAGCCAATGAAGCCAGGTCAAGTGGGTATTATCTGCAAATGTGGGTGTTCTTGTGCGTATGCCCTCTCTTCTTAATAGCTGGACACTTCACTCTCCACTCTAGTCTTCTGTGGCTATGTCACTGATTCTGGACTCAGGAGTCCCCAGGTCTTGCCAAACTGCTGGCTAATCAGGTCTCCACCCAAGTTCACAGGAGTCTATTGAATGTGGTAGGGCTTAGCTCGCAGCTTCATTACTGTTTTTCCCTCACTTCCCATTATTGGTCACCAATGTTGTCACCAGTCAGAGTGCATGTCTACTTGTGTATTCCCATTGAGTATTAGTCTTAGAAGGGGGTTTGCCCTGAGGGGTCTTGACTACTTGCCTTGATGTTTCCATGGTGAGCAACTTGCTTGTTTTTGTAGTAACAGTCAGACTGCCATTATTGTTTTCTATTTTTCTTGTCTGTCTTTCTTTCAAAAATTATCTTCTGTTCTTCTAGCCTCCAGGCTGATCTGCTTGTCCTTTCAAGTGGAGATTTCCCATCTCACAAGATTCTGGATGGGGTTTAGGATTCCACCTATGGTCTTATGTACTGCAGAGGCTCTAAAGAAGCCTGCTTCCCTAGGCATGTTGTAGCCCAATTTTAGGTATTCCAATCAGTTATAGGCAGAAGACACACTTACAAGTTTTCTATGGTGATAATTTTGGCTTTTCCTTTCTCTCCCCCTCAAATGTCTATTTTATAATGGGGTGCAAGGAAAACCAATATTCAAAAGACAGACAAACATCTTAACATTGTTTCCTCCCTTTTGTCCATCCCAACTCTGTCTCAATCACTGTATCCCAGAGTCCTGTTGTTCCAAAGTTGTGCATACATCGTTATTTACCTCTGTCCCATGTAGCCCATGCTAACCTGCCTAATTGTTCTCTCATCTGCCTTGTTCTTCCAATCCCCTCCCCCTTCTTGTGTTTTGTACCCTACCTAGCACCTAAATTATCCTGTGTCTATTCCCTGCCCTGTGCTCCACCTTCCCATCCCTCCCCTCACCCCATTACCCACATCCTGGTAACCAGCAAAGAATCCATTACTTAGTATGGGTTCCTGTTCTTAGTCTTTTACAGTAATGGTCCTATGCAGTATTTCTTCTTTTGTGACTGACTAATTTCACTCAACATAATGTCCTCAAGGTTCATCCATATTATGGGGTGGCTTGCAGCTTCCTTGTTATTCTTCAAGGTAGCATAATACTCCATTCTGTATATGTAAAACAGTTTATTTATCCATTCTTCCATTGATGGGCACTTAGGCTGTCTCTGTCTTTTTTCTATTGTAAATAGTGCTGCTATCAACATTGGTGTGCATATATTTACCCATGTTATGGCTCGTATTTCTTGTGGATAAATACCAAGTAGAGGAATTACTGGATCATAAGGTATATCTATTTCCAAATTTCAGAGTAAGTGCCATATGGCTTTCCAAAGTGGTAGGACCATTTTTTATTCCCACCAGAAATGAAGGAGCATCCCAGTCACTCCACATTCTCACCAGCTTTTGTTGTATTCTACTTTTTTTTTTTTTTTTCAATCTTTGTTGTTATTGCTGGTGTGAGATGATATCTCATTGTTGTTTTAATTTGCAACTCTCTAATGGCTAATGATCATGAACATTTCTTCATATTTGTTGGCTGCTCAGATCTCCTCTTTGGTGAAGTGTCATCTCATATCCTGTGCCCATTTTTTAATTGGGTTATTTTTCTTTTTCTTTTAGAGGTGTTGTTGTTTCCTATATATTTTAGAAATGAGACCCTTGTCTGATATGTCATTGCAATAGATATTTTCCCATTTGGCAGGTTCCCTTTTTACTCTTTTGGTGAAGTTTTTGATGCACATAAGTTTTTAATTTTTAGTATGTCCCAATCATCTATTTTGTTTACTTTTGTTTGTGTAGTTTTCAAAATGTTTGGTAGTCCATTTATTCACTGAATTAAAGCCCTCACATTTGTCCCTAAGTTTTTATTGATGACTTTCATAATTTTAGATTCACATTTAAATGTTTTATCCATGCTGAGTTGACTTTTGTATAAGGCTTGAGGTAAAAGTCTTCTTTGAATCTTTTGCATATCGCTTTTCAGTTCTGCCAGCACCATCTTTTGAACAAAATGTGCAAAGATCTGGAATCAGAAAACCAAAAAGGAAAAACACGCTCAGCATTTCTCAAGCTGGGGGAACTGAAGAAAAAATTCAAGCCTCGGCTTTTATTATTGAAAGATTCTCTGGGCAAATTATTGAATGATGCAGAAAGCATCAAGAAAAGATGGAAAGAAAACACAGAGTCACAGAAAGCACTCACTC
>NW_006408629.1:1565282-1566017 GCF_000296735.1 Chrysochloris asiatica
TCCATCTCTTCTAAGTTTTCAAATTTGTTGGAGAACAACTCTTTATAGTATTCTGTTATTATCCTTTTGCTTTTCTTTGGTTCTGTTGTGACATCGCCAATGTGGTTTCTAATGCATGTTATTTAGGTCTTCTTCTTTTCTTTTATTAGGTTTATCAATGGTTTGCCAATTTTATTAATCCTTTTAAAGAACCAGCTTTTATTGCAATAAATTGCTCTCTCAACACCGCTTTCACCATGTCACAAAGATTTTGATATTTGTGTTTTCATTTCCATTTGTTTCTAGAAAATTTGTGAGTTCACATTTTATTTCTTCTACTACCCAGTCACTTTTCAGCACAGTGTTATTCAATTTCCATGTATTTGATTTTATTTCCTTGATCTTCCTATTGTTGATTTCTAGTTTGATAGCATTATGATCTGAGAAGATGCTTTGTAGTATTTTGATATTTGTAAATTTATTGAGGTTTGTTTTGTGGCTTAACACGTGGTCTATACTGTAGAATGTTCCATATACACTGGAAAAGAATGTGTACTGTTCTGTTGTTGGGTTGAATTCTCTGTACACATCTATGAGGTTAATTTGGCTAATTGTGTTGTTTGTTTTCTCTGTGTAGTTGTCAAGTTTTTTTCTCGTTGTTCTATCCATTTTTGAAAGTAGTGTATTAAGCAGGGTTGTATTCTTTCACCATATTTATTCAATCTGTATACAGTAAAAATCCAAGAATGTAGATTA
>NW_006408629.1:1573283-1573924 GCF_000296735.1 Chrysochloris asiatica
TGATATTAATGACATTGTTCAATGATTTTTGCAGTCAGTTGGAATAGGCACAAATATGGATCTCTTCCAGATAGTTCGCCAAGTATCTGCTTTCCTTATTATAGTCCTCTTGTCATAGATGATTCAGTGCCTCTAATAAAATCAGTTTGTTGAATGATATAATTTACATTCAGTGAATTGCCAGTGTCTTGTTCTTTCCAAAGCATTCACCTTGGACTTCTTCCTTCAGTATCTTTGCTTCTTGATCATGTGCTACTTCTTGAAATGGTTGAACATTGATAATTTTTCCCATTAAGATTCTTCAATAATTGCAAGTTGAGTCTGTAATTGTATTTTTCAATTCACTCAACTTGAGAAATTCTGAATGTGTTTTTCCCTTGATGGTTTCTAATTCCAGGTTAACAAAACCATGGGATGGATAAAATGCCCATTTTTTTATTTTTTTATTTTTATGTTTTATTGTGAATTATGTGATAATTTACATAGGAGAACATTAGTTTTACATTCATTCTATCGTATATCATCTCATTGCCATGGTTACATTCCCCTTCATGCAATCCTTCCCCCGTACCCCCCAGGTCTTCAGCACACAGTCACTCTCCCTCTCTGGATCTAAAGTCTCCAGCTGCTCCATCGCTCCA
>NW_006408629.1:1577898-1593364 GCF_000296735.1 Chrysochloris asiatica
TATTCTCTGTTGTTCTCTGCAGAGCTCGTCACTACACTTCCACCCAATCCGCCATCTTTTTCCAGTTGTCAAAATGCCCATTTCTTAAACAATGGTTATAGATGTTTCTTGTTCCTTTGATTTTTGAATAACATAATCCTGAGTATACTTAATAATATATATAAAGTATATTAAATGGCATTATATCAATTAAATACACAATTTTAAATAAAAAATATTAAAATTTGTTTACTATCATTAAATAGCACCAAGAACACTCTATTAATAAAATCTGAGATCTAGACTAAGAGCCCAGGTATGCTGTAATGTATCACTCTTGAAAGCAATGTCATTCTGTAAAGCAATAATCTTTGATTGAGTTTAAAAATGACAAAAGAAAAGGTCTTTTATAACTAGCTACTTATGAACTGGAGTCTTAGTGTGGCATAAGCATTCTACTGAAAGGTTGGCAGTTGAAACCCACCAGCTGCTCCTTGGCAACCTGATACAGAATCCCTATGATTCAGAACTGCCTCAAAGGCACTTAACAGCACTTTTTATATACCTATTGGTAGAGATCAATATTTGTTCCTATTCCAAAGAAATGTGCCACAATGGAATGTAAAAACTATCAAAACATATTATTAATAGGACATGAAAGTCATATTTTGCTGAAAATACTTCAAAAAAACATTTGTAGCTGTACATCAACAAGGAGCAGCAAATATTTCAATCTGGATTCACCAGACAACATGGAATGAAGATAACATTGTTGATATCAGATGGATCTTGGCTAAAATCAAATAATACAGAAAAGGGTTTGCTTGTACTCCAGTGACTTCATAAAGGCATTCAACTGTATGGATCATAACAAACTATGGATAACATTGAAAAGAGTGAGCATTTCAGAACATGTAATTGTGTTTATGAGGAACTTGTAAATTAAACAAGAGGCAGTTATTATAGCAAGAAGATAATGGTTTTAAATCAAGAAAGGTGGGCATCTTTTTCACCATATTAATTCAATTTTATGCTGAGCAGATAATCTGTTGTTGTTGTTGCTGTTAGGTGCCATTGAGTTGGTACTGACCCATAGCGACCTTATGCACAGCAGAACGAAACACTGCCCGATCCTGGGCCAACCTCACCACTGTTGACATGCTTGAGTCCATTGATGCTGCCACTTGGCTAATCCATCTCATTGAGGGTCTTCCTCTTTTTCTCTGACCCTCCACTTTACCAAACATGATCTCCTTCTCCATCTGAGAAGCTGAAGTATATGAACAGGAATGAGGCATCAGAATTGGAGGAAGACTGATTAGCAACTTGTGATATGTAGATATTACAAACTTGCTTGCTGGAAGTGAAGCGGAGACTACAGCCTTCAGTATGGATTGTTTCTCAATGTAAAGAATACAAAAATCCTCACAAATAAACCAGTAAATAACATCATTGAGAATGGAGAAATGATAGAAATTATCAAAGACTTCATTTTGCAAAGAAGCATAGAAGCAGACATCAAGAAATCAAAAGACATAGTGGATGAGGCAAATCTGCTACAAAAGATCTCTTTAAAGTGTTCAAGGGCAACCATGTCAGTTTGAGGACTAACATGCATCTGATCCACACCCTGATATTTTCTATTGCATTAAGTGCTTGTTAAAGCTAAACAACGAGTAAGGAAGACAGAAGAGGAACTGAGTCACTTGAATTATGGTGTTGTCAAAAATACCATGGACTGCTGGAACAAACAAATCTATCTGGGAAGAAGTACAACCAAAATGAACCTTAGAAGTAAGGATGGTGAGACTTTGTTTCAAACTCTTTAGATATGTCCTGGGATAAGAGCATCGTGCTTGGTAAAGTAAAGATTCAATGGATTAGGAGATTCTCAATGGGATGGATTGACTCAATATCTGCAACAATGAGCTCAAACATAACAATTGTGAAGATATTGCAGGAATGGACAGTATTTCATACTCATACCTAGGTTTTCTGCAATTCAGTGTCATCTTGATGATATCTAACAACAACAATAAACTGCAACTGTTGCTGCTGTCTGCTGTTGAGTTGGCTTTGACTCACAGTGACCCTGTACATGGTTTCTGAGGAGCAGAGGACAATTTGAACCACTGACCATGTTATTTATGGTCAACATACCTTGTAGTCCAAAACACCACACCAGTAGTCCAAACTTAAACTACATAAAGAGAAATCTCCCTTTGCTCTAAAACTCAGGAAGAGTGTTGTATTGAGGTAATGAGTACTCACAACTCCACACATGTATAATAACATTCATGAGTTGAAGGAAACAGTGAAACTTTGGAAAATTAGTCAAATGACCTATAAATGTGTATTAGAAGTAGAAAATTGGGTGAATACTGGGGCTTTTTGAGACAAGGAAATAAAAATAAATTTATGTTAAGACAAATGGAAATGAGGATCTGAGAAAAAAAAATAATGCAATGAATTTTTTTTTAATGTTGTTGAATTTATATCCCTTATATGTAAAAGTATCTTATGTTCACAACTGTTCAGTTTTAAATGTCACCAATAATAGTTATTCCTAGGATATAGCTTCTTTTTCACTACCAAGTGATTTTTGTTTGTCAGACAATTTTATTTGTATTTTATACAATTTATATAACTAAACGCTGAACATTTTAGTTATGCTGAGCTAAAAGTAAGTATAACAGAATGTTATAGATTCAGAATAATCTAGGAACTAGGAATCATTTTTCTTCCTAAAAGTTTGAATATTTTCTTTTTCTGTATATATAAAAGGAATCCTAAATGCATCTCTTTAGTTCTGAGAGTTTCTTCAGGGAGTTGGCACTGGTGCTTGGGAGAATCGCATAACTCCTTAGATCTCATATGTAAAATGAGGTAATTCATTATTTCACTTATAAAGTTATGTGTGCAAACACATAATAAATTTATCATGCTCATATAACATGATGTATTCATGATAGAAATGTGAAATCAGACTCATGCATCCTGACATGTTTATAGTATCAACCTTTAAGTACATACACATGGATTTATTTTTGTTGTAGAAGTTGCATAGTACACATGCTTTTAAAATAAAGAGGTTCCTACATTTCTTGAATACTTGATGTCAAAATAAAATTAATGAATGGGGTACAGTTTAATTAAATGTGGAAAAATATAAAGGGTTGTTCACATGTTTTTTGTCAGACATATTGATCTCCAGACGGGTCTGTGCAGAAGCATGATATTTTGTTATTTTACGTTCTTTAGGACTAGTATTTCTGATTAGCACTGTGCCATACATGCATTTAACTATTTATTGAGTTGGTCATTGAATTAATTGAAACTGGTTTTGCTTTATTTCCCCTTAAATTCTTTATAACTATGTTTTTGAAGACTTTAAGTATATAAATAAACTCATAGGAGCTTTTATTGTTTTGCTTACTGATTGAACTCTAATATTTTATAACATTGGCCATACACCCTTATCAGAGTATGTTTATGTGCTAGTTATCTTCAATTGATCCTTGATATTTGAATGCATTAGCAATAGGTCAAGGCATATTTGCATTAATACAGACTTGCTTTGGGAGGCTCAGTTATGCTACTGTATATTGGACTCTGAGAGGCAAAATTATTACATATAGCATGATTTTATTAATAGCAGTTTTTTAAAAAGAATCACTAATTTGTTTAAGAAAGTATGTACACTTATTCTAAGAAACATTCAAATTTATGATATGAAAAAAATAAGATAAAATTGTTACTTGGCAACACAGTTTAAAAATTGAACCTTTTTTACCCTAAGACATAAACAAAACAGTTTATGGAGTTACTTCCAACTCATGGCTGTTCATATGCCAGAGTAGAACAGTGATAAATAAGGGCTTTAATAACTACTTTCTGGAATTCAGTCACCAGGACTTTCATTCAAGACATCTCTGGGTAAACTTGAACTTCCAAGCTTTCAGCCAAGCACTTTCACTATTTGATATCTACCTAGCAACTCCTCTAATTAATAGTTGAGTATTACTGGGAACGTTTCTTCATGGAGCTGTCAATTTGAAATGACTGCAAACTCTACCCTTTGGAATATTGGTATGGTACCTTAAATTTATTTAATATGGCTTTATTATCCAAAGTCTTCTTAATTTCCACCAAGTGATTAAGTGGGACCATTCAAGGAGCTCTGGTAGCGTAGTGGTTATGAATTGGGCTGCTGAAACTTAAGGTCAGCAGTTTGAAACTACCAGCTGTTCTGTGGGAGAAAGATGAGGTTTTCTGCTCCTGTAAAGATTTCCAGCCTCGGAAACCCTATACAGGGTTGCTATGAGTTGGAACCGACTCCATGGCACATAACCACAACCACCATTCAAATAAGGTATACAGGATTGTAAGGTTGGGATTGGTTAGTTTTGCCCTCCAGCTAGGCTTAAAAAGAGCCATCTCAAAAGCAGAGATGGAAGATTCCAGGACCATCAAGAAGGAAGAGCATGAGGGAAGTGTGAGATCCCTTCCTAGAGAACTGCCAATGGAAGAGGTGACAGCACTGCAGAGGCAGTGGTATGGAGAAACAGAGCAGCTTTGGGCTCTAGATCCATGGAATGAGTAAAGTTGGGTGCCTACCGGCAGGACACTGACTTACAAAATGTGTCCTTTGGGTATTCACAGACTGGCTAAAAGACCTTTGTAACACTTGCCCAAGCAGGACAGAGGCCAAGGAACCACATGCTTGAGAGGTCAAAGACAAGAGTAAGTTGTGCCTGCAGTATGGTCATAGCAATGGATTATTGAATCCAGATGTGAAGCAGTGAATGCTGTGGGAGGGATGGTTGGTGTCAAAATAGGGGAAAGAAAGTCATAGGGGTGGAAGAATGTTTGACTTCTGTTTCATAGGAATTGACCTTGGGCTGATTTTGAGTTTGATTTTCCTTCTTCCTTATGAAGTCAGGGGAAGTCAGACATAGTTTCCACATGTTCTTTTTTTTTTTTTTTAACAACTGGTGTTATAACCTATTCTTCACAAGGTGAGAGTTTGCCCTGTGATTTTCTGGAGTTTGTGGGGCAAATATGCTTCCTTCGGAGATAAGGACAAGGATACATGAATGTTTCTCATTAACCAAAGGTGAAAATGGCCTAGGTAGTATTAGGTGCCAGCTCCATTTATCCCTCAGATAGGAAGTAGGATGCATGACTGCTCATCATAGACTAGTGAAAACAGTGAGAGTAGGAGGGAGTCCAATTCAGATTCTCTGCAAGATTATTGCTTGAAGAGGCACGGTGACCTTTCCATAGACTATCCAAAACCAAAGAGAGAGAGAAAACAAACACAAGTGGCTAGGTGAAGGAAAATGTGTTGCTTATTTGATAGGAAGTGTATGAAAGGTGTCTAGTAGTTTCAGATATACTCCAAGAAAAGGAGGAAACATTTATCACCATCAGCTCATAACATAAATAAATGTCTGTAAACATTGGTTACAACCAGAGGTAATCAGTGCCCCATCAGTGCCCGTCCCTGCTTACATACTTGTTTCCCCACCATCTAGTCTAATTACCTCCTCCCCACAGCAGTAGATAAAGCTCTCAGGAGTCGCATAAAGGAGGTAGAATATGGCCAAGTGAAAATATAAAGACAGAAGCTGGCCACACTCTCAGTGTCTATATATGCTTTCAAGCTCAAATGGTACTGGGTTGTGTGAAGAAGAGAGGCTTTTTAAAACAAAATTTATAGTATTTGAAGATTGTCTAGACCTATCCTAGCCAATACAGTAATCAATATACTTGGCTATGTAAATTTAAATTAAAAGTAATTAACTTTAAGCAAGATTAAATTTTTTATTCAGTCACATTAGCTGCATTTCAAGTACTCGTTTCAAATACATGTAGTTCCCATGTCAAAGAGTGCAGATATAGACATGATTGAAGTCCTGGTACAACACTGCTAACAACAAGGTTGGTGGTTCAAAGCACTAGCTACTCTTCAATAACCCTATACAACATTGCCATGAGTCAGACAGACTGTAATAAACTAATCAGCACTTAACAACAACAGCAATTACTGAACAGTGTTTTGTTTGTGTTTGTTGCTAAAAGGAGTCAAAAGACATTTGTTATCAACTATTTGAGAGAAGGTAACATAAGTTTATATACTTAGGTTTAGTTGACCAGTTTAGGAAAAAAAATAGCAGATCTTCTCATACTTTGCAGTCAGATTTCTTCAACTCGGCAATCAGAAATATGTTTAAAATTCTACCTGATTTAAAACTATTAATGGCTATTTTGGATGAAATTACCAAATTTATTGCCTGTGTAGCTATCTACTTCCAATTTTTTTTTTTTTCCTTTGAAAAACTCAGGTAGAGTGAAACCTAAGTATGGAAGAATATTAGAAACAAGGAATAAAGACATTCTCAGTGTTCTACTACTTTTTTATTGGTCTAATATTTTCTAAATGATCCTAAAGTTTAAGTGACTATACATCAGTTTCTTACCATGAAGCATTTGGTATGAATATGCTGTGCCCACTTTGACAAGACACACTTCCCAGGGCATTAAGAAAGAAGCCTGTAACCTTGTGATCCTTCCTAGGGCTCACTGCTATGATGGGAGGACATCTTCATAGAGCCACATGGTGACATGATATCTTTGAGGATGATGACTCCTTAGGAATCTGGATTCTCTGGCTGCATTTTCTCCCATGGTCTCTTGGTTGTTATAGCACCTGAGAACCATATCTCAGATTATAAACATTCATTCATCTGTTTTACCTGTATAAGCGCCATTTGTACAAGAACCAAATTTGATTAATTTCTGTGTCGCCAACACCTGGGGTCACACCTAACCCTGAGTAGGAGATTTGAGCCATTGAGTCTGTTCAGCTCATAGTAACACTGTCTAAGTCATCCGAGGAGCGACTAGTGAGGTTGAACTGCCAATTTTGCAGTTCAAACAAACCTTACAATCCAGTGCCTTGTCCAACAGTGCCACACCAGGACTCCAGTAAACAGGGAAGGGGCTACACATCTGTCAAATAAATGAGCGATAATTACTTCATCACATATACAGAGACCAGAAACCTTGTTCATGGGGAGAAAGCTTTGGTTGATACGGCAGTGCCCAGTGTGCAGGCCCCCATGTTAGTCAATTTCTGGAGAGTGTGTAAGAATCTAGTGGGCTTAAATATTAGACTTGAGGAGTGGAACACTGGTCCTGAGTTGAAGTTAAGCATCATCAGCTCTGCTATAATCAGGAATTGGGTCCAACATTTATACTTAGAATTTGTACCTTCAGAGAACCATGGTTTCCACTTCTTTTCTGAGACCTCAGCATTGAGTTACAACTGGTATCCATGCTTTATGAGCTTCTCAAAGTGGTCTTGCTCTTCAGGAGCATATAAGCATCTGCAACTAAAAAGATCAGTGTAAAACATTGCAAAAGAAAGTTATTTTTATTATTATTTGAAATTAGTAAATCTGCATGAAATTTCTAGTATCCATGGAAATATAACCTCACCTGGTCTTTGGTTTTTCCCTAATCCAATTGTAGTTATATTCTTGAACATTTTGTAGCACTGTCATAGCACCAGAGAAAGGTCATCTTGTCCACACTGTTATCACCTGTAACTTAGTCTGTGGATGAGATAAACATCCTTCTTTATGGTCCCCAGGCACCATTCCTCTCATACATACAGTTGCTTCATCAGCACTTGTAGAATATTACTAGTCTTTCTTTCTCTCAGTAAATTATTTTCCCTTGAGATTGGCATTGGTAGTTATACGCAGGCAAAGAAGTAAGATGAGACATAGGGAACATTGAGCTTCTCTCCCATAAATTATACAAGCTTATAGAAGTCACATGTATAACTTTTCTGTCTAGATCCTCAATGAAGATAATTTTTCTCTTTCTGCAACAGTTGTCTAAAGACAACATTTTTTGTGTGTTCGTATTGCATAAAAAAAATCATAACTTTGTCTACATCTTTTGACTTCACTATGGTCCACCACTCATCATTTCATTATTGTCATGACCTGTACGTTGATGTGATGTTGGAAGCTATGCCATCAGCATGGTGGACATATTTTAGTGACACTTACAGACTAAGATTGACTAGGAAGAAGGAGAGGTGGACCACTTCCGAATGATGAATCACTGAAAAACATATGGCTAACACAAGGAAATTGCCTGTATAGTGCTGGAAGATAAACCCCTCAGCTTGGAAGGCACTGAGAAATACAACTGGGGAAGAGTTGCCTCTTAAAGTAGAGCTGACTTTAATAACATGGATGGAGTTTAGTTTTTGTGACCTTCATTAGCAGTTGGACCACACCTCAAAATGAGAAAAAATAGCTGTCAACATTAATTAATAATTGGAACAGGGGAATTTATGAAAGTATGAATCTAGGTAATTTGGAGTTCATAAAAAATTAAATGTAACACATAAAGATCAATAGGATGGGTGTTGGTGAACTGAAACAGACCTGGATTGGCCATTTTTAACAGGATAAACATATAGTTTACTTTGCCAAGAATGACAGATAGAAGAAGACGGTGACATATTCATTGTCAAAAAGCATTTCAATATCTATCTTGAAGTACAATACTGCCTGTGATAGGAAAATATCCATGTGCCTACAAGGAAGACCAGTTAATACAACTATTATTCAAATTTGCGCATCAACCACTAAAGCGAGTAGTGAAGGAATTGAAGAATTCTACCAGTTTCTTCTGTCTGAAATCGAATAAACATGAAATCAGTATGCAATGATAATTACTGATGATCTGAATGCAAAAGTTGGAAGCAAAGAGAAAGGATCAGGAGTTGGAAAATATGACTTTGGTGATAGAAATGATGCTTGAGATATCATGATAGAGTTTTGTAAGCTTAATAACTTATTCATTGCAAATGCCATTGTCAGCAACATAAAAGACAACTATACAAGTGAATATTGACAGATGTATCACAAAGGAATCAAATTGATTATATGTGTATAAAGAGACTGAATAAGTTCAATAAGCCCAACTGTGGACCAGGCCACTGATTGCTCATTTACAATAAAACTGAAGAAAAACAAGTGCAGGAGAGGCTAAATATGACCGGGACTATATCCCACCTAAATTTAGAAACCATCTCAAGAGCAAATTTGATGTACTCAACATTAATGATGAAAGGCCAGAAAACCTGTGGGATGACATCAAAAGCATCATACCCAAAGAAAGAAAAGGTCATTAAAACGATGGGAAAGAAGAAAAAATGGATATCAAAAGTTATTATTGTGAGGTGCTACTGAGCAGTTCTTGCTTATAGTAAACTTATGCACAACAGAACAAAACAACACTGCCTGGTGCCATCCTCAAATCCATTGTTAAACTTGAGTTTGCTGCTGCTGCCACTATGCCAATCCATATCACTGGGGTTCTATCATTTTGACTTAACCTCCACTTTATCAAGCATGATATCTTTGTCCAGGGATCGGTCCCTCCTGATAATACGTGTGAAGTTGATAGAAAATACAAACAAAATGAAGGCTTTGGTAACATCAACATTTTCTCCATTTATCTCGATGCTATTTATTGGTGAGGATTTTATTTTCTTTACATTGAAGTGCAATCCATATAGAGGATTGTGGTCTTTGTTTTCATCAGTAAGTATTTTTAATCCTCTTTACTTTCACTAAGCAAGGTTGTATCATCTGCATGTTGCAGGTTGTTAATGACTCTTCCTCCAATCTTGACGCCATGTTCTTCTTCATATAATACAGCTTCTCAGATTATTTGTTTAGGATACAGATTGAATAAGTATGGTGAAAGAATACAACACTGGCACACATTTTTCTGGATTTTAAACATTTCAGTGTCCACTTACATTGTTTGAATGAATCCACACAGCCAAAAGCCTTTGCATAGCCAGTAAAGTACAGACAAACATCTATCTGGAAATCTCTGCTTCAGCCAAGATCCATCTGATATCAACAATGATATTCTTCATTCTATGTCCTCATAGGGATCTGACTTGAACCTCTGGCAGTTCCCTGTCAAGGTATTGGTGTAGCCATTTTTGAAATTATCTTAAAAAATTTTTATTTGCATGAATATATTTTTCAGTTTTTTCAGCTTGCAAAATGCTGAGTGTATTTTTACCTTTTGATTTTCAATTTTAGGTCTTTATATATTTCACTGTAATATTTCACCTTATCTTCTTGAGCTGTCCTTAGAAATTTTCTTTTCAGCTCTTGCTTCCTCATTTTTTTTCCATTTGCTTTAGTGGTTTGGTTCTGGAGAGCAAGTTTCAGTCTCTTCAGACAACCATTTTGGTCTTTTACTTCATTATTTATTGTCTTGTTAATGACCTATTGCTTTCTTCCTATGTGATGTTCTTGATGTGATGCTAACAACTTTTCTGGCCTTGGGTCATTAGCGTCTACTGCAGCAAATCTTTCCTGAAATGATTTCTAATTTCATGTGAGATATGTTCAAGGTCAAATTTTGGCTCCCATGGACTTTTAAAATTTCTCTTCAGCATCAGCCTGAACTGGCATATGAGCGATTGATGGTCTGTTACACTCTCTGCACCTTGCCTGGACTTGGCTGGTGATATGAAGTGATTCTACCATCTCTTTCAGCAGTGCATGTAGTCAGTTTGGTTACTATGTATTCCATTTGGTGAAGTAAATGTGTATAGTCATCTTTTATGTTGTTTAAAGAAAGTATTTGCAAAGAAGAAGGCATTGGTCTTGTAAAAAAAATTATTGTGTGATCTCCAGCATTTTTTTCTATCACCAAGGCCTTGTTTTCCAAATACTGATCTTTTTTTCCAACTTGGCATTCCAACCTCTGGTAATTATCAATAAATCTTGATGCCATGTTTGATCAATTTCAGACTGCAGAAGTTGTTCGGTTGTTGTTGTTGTTGTTACATGTTGTTGAGTTGATTCCAACTCATAATGACCCTGTATACGGTTTCTGAGGAGTGGCTGATGAGTTTGAACTGTAAACCTTGCATTTCAAATGGATCTTGTGGTTCATTTTTTATCCTATAGTGCCACACCAAGACTCCAGAGTTGGTGGAATTGTTACATTTCATTATCATTGGCTTTAAGGACTGGGGTGTAAATTTGAATAATAGTAATGTTGACTAGTCTTCTTAGTAGGTTTATGGATATTATCTTACCATAGAAAGAATTATATTTCAAGATATATTTTGAAATATTCTTTTAGATGAGGAATGTGATTTGTCATTTCCAGCATAGTATACCATATGATTGTGAATATTCAGAATGATCAATACCACTCTATTTCAGTTCAGTGGGTGTCCTGGTGTGGTGCTATAGGCTAAAGCTCTGGACAGCAAAGTAAGGTTAATCCACAAGGTGGGTGCTTCAAATTCACCGGTCACTTCTTGGAAACTACACAGGTTCACTATGAATAGTAACCAACTTGACAGAACTTAACAATAACTAGGATATCAATCTTAATGCATCCCATTTCATTTTTGGTAGATTCCAATTTTCATAGATTTATACTTCATATATTCAATATTCTGATTATTAATGGAAATTTACAGCTGTTTCTTAATTGTGCTCATGAGGAACCTGTACATACATCAAGAGGCAATTGTTCAAACAGAACATGGAAACATTGAATGGCTTAAAATTAGGAAAGGTGTGTGACAGGATTGTATTCTTTCACCATATTTATTCAACCTGTATGCTGTGCAAATAATCTGAGAAGCTGGGTTATATGAAGAAAAACGTGGCATTAAGATTGGAGGAAGATTCATTAACAACCTGTGATAAGCAAATGATACAACCTTGATTGTTGAAAGTGAAGAGGATTAAATATACATACTGATGAAGATCAAAGACCACAGCCTTTGTTATAGATTGCATCTCAATGTAAATAAAACAAATATCTTTACCACTGGACCAATAAACAACATTCTTATCAATGGAGAAATGATTGAAATTGTCAAAGACTTCATTCTTCTTGGATCAACTATCAACACTCACAGAAGCAGCAATCAAGAAATCAAACGATGTACTGCATTACACAAATCTGCTGCACGAGATCTTTTTAAAATGTTGAAGAGTAAAGATGGCGCTTGAGGACTAAAGTGAGCCTCACCCAACCATGGTATTTTCAATAACCTCATATGCATGTGGAAGTTAAACAAAGAGTAAGAAAGTTGTTGGAAGAATTGGTGCATTTGAGTAATGGTGTTGGAAGAATATTGAAAGAACCATGGGATGCCAAAAGAACCAACAGATCTGTGTTGGAAGAAGTGCAGCCAGAGTGCTCCTTTGAGTTCAGGATGACCAAACTTCGTCTCTCATATCTCAGACATATTGTCAGGAGGAACCAGTCGCTGGAGAGGGATATAATATTTGGTATCATGATATCCCTCTGACCCTGGTGGAGGGTCAGAGAAAAAGAGGAAGACCCCTAGCAAGATGGATTAACAAAGTGGCAGCATTAATGAGCTCAAGTGTGGTAACAATTTTGAGGTTGGCTCAGGACCAGGCAGTGTTTCATTTTGTTTTGCATAGGGTCGCTATGAGTCGGTACCGACTTGATGGCATCTAACAACAATAACAAATAGCAGTTTAACTTCATTTTAAATTGTGCCTTATCAACAAATGAAGGTACCAAAAGCTTCACTACATTTGCATCAAGGTCAACTGTACTTTGAGAAGATAACACTTCCCCAGTCCTATTTTGAGTGTCTTCCATCCTGAGGGGCTCATCAACCATCACTATATCTGGCAGTATGCAGGTGTTATTATGTTTCAATAGTCAATATTATGCTTTCTGACAGTGTTCTACTGCTTTACATAAGGTATTCCATGGTTAAACATTCCGAAGTGATCTTCCTCTCCTTTTTCCTAGTCTGTCTTAGTCTGAAAGTTCAGTTGAAATCTGTCCACCATGGGTGTTGCTTCTGGTATTCCAAATACTGTTGTCATAGCTCCAGAATCACAGTAACACACAAACCACCACAGAACAACAGACAGATGAGTGACAGGGATATCAGAAGTTATTCTGAATATTGTTCTTGAATGTGAATAATCCAAAAGTAGCTGAAAGAGATGATGAAGTAAAGTATTATATTGAAATGTGCAAAGACTTTGAAAACAAAAGGGGAGATTATGCTTCACATTGCTTGAGCTGAAAGAATTGAAGATGTCAAGGCTTGACTTGCAACATTAATGGTTCTATGACTAAAATATTGTATGATGCAGGAAATGTCAAAAGAAGATAGGAGAAATACACAGAGTCACTGTACTAAAAAGAAGTGGTTGATGTCTAACCATTTCAATAAGTAACATATGATCAAGAAATGATGGTATTGAAGGAAGAAGTCCAAGCTGCACTGAAGGTATTGGTTATAAACACAACTTTAGGAACTGACAGAATACAAATGACACGAGAAACTTAAGAAGTGCTTTTCTATGCCAAGAAATTTGAAAGACAGCTACCTGGCCAATCAATTAGAAGATATCCTTATTTGTGCCCATTCCAAAGTAAGGTAAGCCAAAAGAATGAAGAAACCACCAAGTATCAATATACCATGCAAGTAAATTTTTGCTAGCGGTAATTAAAAAATGAAAATAGGCAACAATATGAATATGAGAACCAAGGTAAAGATTCATTCTGGAGTAGTAACAGAATTGTGCAGTGTTTTGTTCTGTTGTACATAGAGTCACTATGAGTCAAAACCTACTCCAAGGCACTGAACTATGATAGGATTCCTGCTGGACTTATTGCACTCATATTTGTCAAGAAAGAAGAAAGGCACAAGCTTATAAAAGTAGCCAGGGATTTGAAAGGCAATGCAATGCATAAGGGATATATTTTCCTGCATATCCTACTTTTCAACAAAAATTGTTAATGCCCTTGTAAAGAAGGCATTAACTTCATTGGTCTTCGAGGCAACTCTATCACCAAGTTTCAACAAGCTCCATATTACAAAGAACTGGAAGATTGACATTCTATACGGTGACATTATCTTCCTGAGTGCTGATTTCTTCTGAAGATGAAATATTCAAAATCTCCTTTCTTTTTACTTGACATTCTCCTCTTCAACAACCATGTCCAGCCAGCATTCTTATCTCAGATGTTCACTTCAAAGATCATGACTTCAATATTTCATCAGCAGCAATTTAAAACATTTCACATTTTCTGTTTCTATTATTTGTAATCACCACAACTTATTCTTTCATATCACATAATCCATAGCAAAAATGCTGGAAGCACACAGTGACAGAGAACTTCCAGAGGTTCAAGCTAACTTCAGAAGAGGACGTGGAATGAGAGATATAATTGTTGATGTCCAATGGATCTTGGTTGAAAGCAGAGAATACCAGAAAGATATTTACCTCTGCTTTATTGACTACGCAAAGGCATTCAATTGCGTGCATCATGACATGCTATGGACAACATTGTGAAGTATGAGTATTCCCTAACACTTACTTGTGTTCATGAGGAATGTGTACATGGACCAAGATGCAGTTGTTCAAACAGAACATGTGAACACTGAATGGTTTAAAATTAAGAAAGGTGTGCGACAGGGTTGTATTCTTTTACTATACGTATTCAACCTGTATGCTGAGAAATATTCCGAGAAGCTGGGTTATATGTAGAAAAATGTGGCATCAGTATTGGAGGAAGACTCATTAACAACCTGTGATATGCAAATGATAAAGCTTTGATTGCTGAAAGTGAAGAGGACTTAAAATACTTACTAATGAAGTTCAACGCGCATAGCCTTCGATATGGATTGCATCTCAGTATAAAGAAAACTAAAAACACCTCCACTGGACCAATAAACAACATTCTTAAAAATGGGGAAAAGATTGAAATTGTCAAGGACTTCCTTCTTCTTGGATCAACTATCAACACTCATGAAAGCAGCAGTCAAGAAATCAAACGACATAATGCTTACTCAACTTTAATATTAAAATCTCTTTAAACAGATTCCTCCTAGACTCAAACAAACACTAGAAAAAGGTGCTACATGCCAGTTCATATCTTTAGTCAATATCCAGGAATGTCTTTAAGTTCTCCAATTTCTACATTATCCAAATGTACTTATTAGTCTACCAGCACATCTTATTTATTCTTTCAGATATATTTAGAATCTTTCCTTCTCTATCATCATTTTACAGTTGTTGTTGTGTGCTGTCAAGTTGATGTCAACTCATAGTAACCAAATGTAAAATTTTTGAAAGTGGCTGATAAGTTTTAATTGCTAACCTTGCAATTACCAGTTTAGTGATTAAACTATAGTGCTACACAGTTGCCACTAATTAATCCATATCAAGATATGTCATCTGGACACTGTTTTAAACTTCTAAATATGTCCCTTCACTTTTCACCTTGCTCCCTCTGGTCCATTCACTTTGAGGTAGCCAGAGTCATCTTTAAAAATATATTATGAATGTGAAGCAGATGTTCTCCCATGTAAACTATTACCCAATTCACAATAAAAACTTAAAAAAAA